>NC_135657.1:48945843-49261971 GCF_964188315.1 Podarcis muralis | reverse complement strand
TTTTTCTGATCAACATAAGTATTAATCTGTTCAGGCAGAATAGCTCAAATCTCAGTCTTCATCAAGTGTCCATCCCATCAGATACAAAGATGAACATGAACAGGAAACGTGTTGAAATTCTGGACAAGTTGATGGGTGATGGTGAGAAGCTAGCTCCAGAAGATAAGCTATTTACCTATAAAGGGATTTTGTATCCTCTTGCTGTTTGCAAGCTAGAAAATTTCCAAGCTCTTGAAACCTTTGAAGCCAGAACGGATGATGTGATCCTGGTAGGATATCCTAAAACAGGTGAGTAGCCATCTTTTCCACCCAAACAAAAATGTCTTATGAAAGGCAGTATATGAAGAACATAACCATACATGGAACATATTCTGTATAAAAAACAAATTACATAGGTGCAGTTACATATAGCCAAGGAATCTAAACAGCCCAACGATGATGAGGAAAGAGTCACAGGAGGAGTACTTATATGACTCTCCCTACGGTGGTACCTCAGGTTAAGTACTTAATTCATTCTGGAGGTCTGTACTTAACCTGAAACTGTTCTTAACCTGAAGCACCCCTTTAGCTAATGGGGCCTCCCGCTGCTGCCACGCCGCCGGAGCACGATTTCTGTTCTCATCCTGAAGCAAAGTGCTTAACCTGAAGCACTATTTCTGGGTTAACAGAGTCTGTAACCTGAAGCGTATGTAACCTGATGTGTATGTAACCCGAGGTACCACTGTATTTATATACTAAAAAATGGAGAACTATCTGATTTGGCTTCACCTCCAGACTACACATTCATGTCTGACCATTAATAATTTCATTACTGTCAGGAGGCAGAGGAACCAACCCCCGTGGCAGGTTTCCAGGAATGGATAAGACAAGGAAAAGTTCTTACCACCTGCCTTTTATTCAACATTTACAGAGAGAGGCTTGGAAATGCAGCCTCTTGGAATGATGGCATTGCCCCGAGTAAATCTCTCCTCCCCTTCTCTCCCACTTCCTCATTTGTCATCTATTCTACGGGTGGTGCTGAGGGCTCTTTGCTTCTGAGCCCTCCGCTCTCCTACTTTCAAGGCTCACCAGGTTCTGGGAGGGGGGGTCTGGAATGCTTTCTAAAGTCACATGTGGAATAGATTCCCATCCTTATGGTTACATCTCCAGTACTCACTACTGGGTTTTTTTGTTCATTTTCGCCAATTTTCGCCAATATACATCATTTTAAAAAAAGTTTTCTTTATTTAAATAGCAGGCTGAAAATTTGATATCATATTTCCAAAGATTTTCCCATTTCTCCAATTCTATTGTATATCTGGTCTTGGGCCCATTTTGCCATTACATCCTTACATCCTTAACAATTTCGTCTTTTAAATGCCAATTTAATCATAACTTATACATTTTGGATAAATTCTTTGTTTGTGGTCAGTGTCCTTGAGCATCAGGGATTCTATGAGCAAGTTATTAAAAGGAAGCATGAAGCACATACCCCAGACATTTTGCATCTCATTCAGGTACAAACTGGCTTGAAACCATGCTACGTGAGGTGGAATTCAGGGCTGGGAAATATACAGAAGAGGAATATAAAAGAAGAATGGCAATTGAAGAGGAATTGGCAGTGCCTCCACGTCTTGAGTTTGAGGATCTAGACGCCATCAAGGTTAGTTCATCAGCAATCAGACCATCACTGACATTAATTAGTCTCTGAAAAGCAGACAGATAGTGTTCATTGTCTAGGAGAGCCACTCTTTTAAAAAATGAGTTTAGGAAGCATCAGACCTCCTTGAATGGCGTGCAGATCTTTGTCACCCAAGGAGCAGACATTTGGATTCCTGTGCTAGAGGGAAATAACACTGGCCTTTCTCCATACATGATGAGCTCATGTCAACCAACAGCACACACTCTTTCCAATCAATTGGGTGTTCAACTTATCTGTTCAACTTACTGCAGAGCCACACCACACATTTAACTTCCCTCAAAGAATCCTGAAAACTATAGTTCGTTACAGTTGGGAACTGTTTGTTTGCTGGGAATTGTAGCTCTGTGACCTCTGTTACAAATGCACCTTGAACATACTTTAAATGTACAGTGGGGGTCTGCCTTAATGCTTTCCCCAGCACATTTTGGTTTTGGGGAAAACCTTTCATGGAGATTTTGCTTATATTTGTGTGTGGGGTGTGTGTGTGTGTGTGTGTGTGTGTGTGTGTGTGAATTGCATCACTTTGGGGTGAGGGGAGTAATATTTTGATGAGGTGGCCAGTTTCTGTCTTCTCCCCTATTTTTAACTACAGTCATAAAGCTAAAGGTACCCCTGCCTGTACGGGCCAGTCTTGACAGACTCTAGGGTTGTGCGCCCATCTCACTTAAGAGGCCGGGGGCCAGCGCTGTCCGGAGACACTTCTGGGTCACGTGGCCAGCGTGACAAAGCTGCATCTGGCGAGCCAGCACAGCACACGGAAATGGCGTTTACCTTCCCGCCAGTAAGCGGTCCCTATTTATCTACTTGCACCCGGGGGTGCTTTCGAACTGCTAGGTTGGCAGGCGCTGGGACCGAGCAACGGGAACTACAGTCATACCTCAGGATAAATACGCTTCAGGTTGAGCGCTTTCGGGTTGCGCTCCGCGGTGCACCGGAAGTAACGGAGCATGTTACTTCCGGGTTTCGCCACTCGTGGATGTGCAGACGGTCAAAATTCGCATCCTGAGGTACCACTGTATAAGAAGCTGCGGCTTGGTAGCAGTTGTCAGGTGATTATGTAGCATCATCCTGAGGGGCACAGATGGCCAAGCCAAAGTATTCATGGCCTGATGGACACAGTGTCTCTGAGGCAAGTTTATTTATGTATGAAACGTCAATTCATGGTACAGTCGCATGTATTCCCATCTCTGACTGTTATTCTTTTTAGCCTAAAAGTAGATTGAAGACATGGGGCACAATAATAACATGTACCAGGGAGGTACAACCTCACCTGAAGTCATGGAAGAGGGTTTGCAATTTTTGTTTGGTTTAGACTGGAGATGCATTTTCCCCTTGCAGATGTTGATTTCACTGTGTCGTTTGTATTAACAGCAGCACGAATAAACTGTTATGTAAGCTGAGAAATCTGCCAGTTCCAGTAATCTAGCTCATCATCGTGTTTCTTTTTCCTTTTTCCTGGTCAGTTGGCAGTTTATCCATCATTCTTTAAGACCAGGTTTTTTTAAAAAATAACTGTAAAATACTGATAACTGTGCACAAAATCAAAGAGTTGTATTTACATGACACGTATTCAAAAAATGTCTCCTAGAACAGTGGTAGCTGTGCTTGAAAATCAGAATTGGGAAGAGCGCTTTGTGTGTTATGTAGACATATAGGAACCAAGCAGGCTAGGGATTAAATAAATAAAATAAAAATAGATCTAGTGAAAAATCTGGAAGGAAATGTTTCCATTGCAATCCATACTACAATGTAATGAAGAAATGAACTGATTAAATTCAAAATTGACCACAGTGTTTATTTCCTATCTTATTTAAGAGGATGACGAAATTACCTTCCAGAAGGATCATAGTAACTCATCTCCCTCCCCATTTACTACCCAAATCTATTTTCAAAAGTAAAGCCAAGGTGAGTACATGCATCTTACAGTCTTTCAGCTATGACTGCATTACTACAGCATTCACTTAAATGTTATTTGAGAGCATTAAGAGCACAATCTTAAAGCATGATTTATATCTTTGTGTTTCAGATACTGGTGCTGACTCGGAATCCCAAAGATACAGTGGTGTCTTATTTTCATTTCAACAATAATTTTCCTGGCTTTCCTAATGCAACATGGGATGCATATTTCACAGATTTTATGAATGGACAAGGTATCCTTTTTATTTTACAGCAAATGTCAAAAATAATATATTTAAGAGTAGTTCATGGTATGGGAAGGGGTTCTGGATCCAGCACCCCATTTTGATATCTAGGTGGAAGCAGAAGCCTAGAGTATGTACTGTCCATTTTGGTTAATATGCCAGCTTCATCCTTTCCCAGAGACTTAGGACCTAGACACAGTCAAGAATGCTATGGAAGGAAGGGAGCCAACTTGAATAAAATATCGGGAGGGGCAGGTAAGCCCTGCCCCGCATAATCAATCTCAGGATGTAGCACACAGACACAATTTGAATGGAAATGTCCATCAACTTTGGGTGGGAACTCAAATATTTTATGGGGGGAGGGTGAAGTATATTAAAATACAATAATTCATCAAATACAAAAAGCGTCTCTAAACAGGGCTGCCTTCAGAGGTCTTCTAAAAATCAGATAGTTGTTTATTTCTTTGACATCTGATGGGAGGGCATTCCACAGGGTGGGTGCCACTACCAAGAAAGCCCTCTGCCTGGTTCCCTGTAACTTCGCTTCTCGAAGGGCCTCGGCGCTGGACCTCAGTATCCAGACCTAGACCTACATGAGCTGCGCTGTTTGCCAGTACGTATCTAAGCTAATTTCAATGTGCTGGTTTCAACCTTTAAAATCCTATATTGTCAGGGCGGGTATCGGGAGCAGGTCAGCAATAACTCACAATGTGTTGGTGAAGTTAACTCTTTATTCAAAGAGACAAAACAGCTCAGGTCTAGTGAGCACAGCAACTCCTCCCATTAGATCTTGCCCCAATGAGGCAGTTGCAAGGACTAAAGGTCCCCCCGCCTTCCCGCAGCTGCCTAAGACTACTCCTCCCCCAATTCCTTTCCGAGCAATCTGAGGCTCCATCACCTTGCCTGCCTCTACTCTGCCCTCTTCATACCACTGTGGGTTCTGGGAGACCAGGGGGGTACCTAGTTGCAGCAGGAGGGGGAGACCCCCTGGATTCTTCAGCAGCCTGCCTGATCTTTGCCTCTTGACGCCTCTCCTCTCCAGTCTCCACTTCTGCCTCTGATTCTGGACTGCTCTCTGCCCCAGCCTCTTCCTGCTCACTAAACCCTTTCCCCTTTTCAGCTTCCGACACCCCCTCTTCCCAGCCTGCTCCCTCTTCTCCCTCTGACAACTCATCATTGTCCCACCACCAATCCCCTGGCTCTGAGCTATCATCACTTGGAAACCATCACTCCCTTGGGAACCAGCTGGTGCCTCCCACCACTCCTGTGCATCCAGCCAGTCCATGACAGCCACGCATGTATATGCCTTCTTAAAACATCCATGTCCACATGAATGGGAATGCCAGTCCAATGAGAGTTCCCACATGTGTGTATGCTGGTGAGTTCATGTGTGTATGCTAACAGTGAGCTTAAAGTTCTCAGATAGTTTTTGCGTTAAGGATCTAAGGTGTATGTGTGAATTCTAGGGGGCTCTGGGCATGGAAGAAACAGGGATGATGCCACAAAAATGGTGAAGATGTTTTGGCGAGCTTACTCTGGCAGGGTACTGGTGGGTCACACATTCTTTCCATTCAGAATGACATAAAATGCTGTGTCTGGATTTGGGAGAAAAGTTGAAAAATAAAGCCACTAGCTTCTGTGCACCAAAAGGAAACAGCTAAGAACCTCTTAAACCCCCACACAAAAAGGAAAAACTGATGAAATGCTCCTCTACTTTATATAGTTTCTACTTCAATGTGTTTGTTGTGGAAAACAGTGCTGCTTCCCCCAGCAATTCTAATTTGTATAGCTGAATTTGCTTATAATGATAAGCTTTAAAATGTTGATATCATGCAGCTTTCTTCTCCTTTTTATCCAGTGTGTTGGGGCTCCTACTTTGACCATGTCTCAGAATGGGACAAGTACATTGATGATGAAAATGTCATGGGCATATGTTACGAAGAACTTAAGGAGGTGAGGTTAACATTAGCCCCAGGGATATCAAAACTAGGTTTCTTTGTGAACTGCTGTCGAAGAGATAAATGCACAAGGACACTTTATAGGTGAATGTCCTGTCTGTGATGAGTGCACACGGACTGTTAGGATCGTCCTATTCTCGTGTAGGACCCTGGTAGAGACACATGCCCGACTGGCATGTTCTCTCCATCCTGCTCTGTCGTTCGGGAGCTTCCAAAGCTTTCTTCAGCCTGAACATCACAGCGACTGATACCAAGACGCATCAGAACACTTAGGGATCCACAGAGTATTTGCAGCCAAAACATTCTGTCTCCGTCACCTCCCACTCTGTGGAATGAAAACATACACCATCATGTGATAGACAACAATCCCATGACTCCAAACATGGAGCAGGAATCTGAACACGGACATGTCTGACTGTTTTCTGAAATGCTCATAACACAGGTGTTGTGTAGGCTTGTGGCTGGCAGCTAAGCCAAAGAGATGGTTTCTTCTGGCCAGAGTTTTGAAAGCAAAAGCATGTATTAGGCTAGAATACCTCTCAACGGATACCTAGGTCACTCTACACCTATCACTATTACAAGGCCAGGAGGAAGCAGGGCTGATATCACAGCTGAAGAATCCAATTGAGTGAGTTTCTTTTTATATGACATTGGTCTCCACCTTCAGCGTAGAGTTAAAACATCATTTTTTAAAAAATATTTTAAAGTAATGTTATTTAAATATATAACAAAAAGAAAGGGAAAAAATATTGCCAACTGACATACAAAAATAATAATCCATCAATCCTAATTTAAACATATAGCTTCATATGTCCATATGCCTAAATAGGTATTTAAATGAGATTGACAAAAGGGTAGTGAAATCTTTGGACTACTGAGTAGTAGATGATGTTGGGTTAATTTAACAGACACATTACTTTTGCTCCACTATAGATGTAATGTTTTTGACATATGCAATATGCTTTCTCTTGTTTATGAAAAAACAAAAGGATCTACATTCAGGATTGCAAAAAATAGCTAAATTCTTTGGGTTTTCCCTGACTGAAGAAGAAATTAAAAGTGTTGCCGAAAAAGGCAGTTTCAAAGCTATGAAGCAGAAATCTGCTGAAACTCATGGAGCATTTGGAGATGTTCTTTTCCGCAAAGGTAAATTTCTAGGGTATGGTGGGCGTTGATAAGATTGTTCACCAATAGTTGCCTGCTAAGTGATCAGAACTATCTACAGTTACTTATCAAGTTATATTTTGTGTATGCTTTTGTAAAGTAGGGATGCCACAAAGGGTTGCAAGGTTTAATTTTCAGTCCAGACCTGTGATTTCAAGGCAAGTTATCATTCTGTGTTATCATTCAAGAACACAGGGTAAAGGAATAGGAATCCATGGTTGATTGAATAAAATCAGCTCAGAAGTTGTTGAGGTTTGTGATGGAGAAAAAGCTCCCATCGTCATGTCTCTGGTATCAACATGCAGTATCCTGGGGAACTTGCTGATGCCCCATTGGGACCTCCTTCTAATGCCTGCTCTGGACTCTCCTGTCCATATATTTTTTCCCCAGTAGTGGACAGCACAAAGCAACTGGGAGCCACCACTTAGATTTCCCACAATGATTTGATTCTGCCCCCTGTTTCCAAGAGCTGAGGGCACCCATGGTATATGGGGGACTTGGCATGGGAGGGATCCATCAGAAGGAACTATACCAAGGTCCCTCTCACACCATCAGGCAGTCCTGTCTTTTGTGTCTCCTACTTTGGTGTCAGAAGTGGATAAATTGGATAATACATTTTAAAAGAGAAACAAATGGTGATTTTTCAAATATCACTTGGAAATATATCCCACAAGAGATGGTTGGAGATTGTGGAATAGGATGTCCCTGAGTCCGAACTTATAGAAGACAGTGATCTATTTTTAAGAGCTGTTCCTAGCCGTTCTCTAGCTAAAGGTGTCCTCTGTTTGAGGGCTGTCCAGTCCAAGGTTGGCAAGTCACTTGGGATATTCCTCAATCTGGTGAGATGTATTTCTATTCAAAGGTATGCAAAACCACTTTTTTGACATTGCATAATTGTCTACCCTATTGTGAAGCGAGAACCAATCCACTATCCTCTTTTAAAGTTAAATTTGACTTAGTTGCAATGAAAAGTTCCTTTGTAAAAGACTGCCATCACACTGTCATAATTTTGCTGCTGTCTTGGCCATCTGCTCCTGTTTCAAGCAAGTCGCAGTGACACTGCGTCTGGAAAGCCATTGCTGCAAATCCACCCCACTGAAGAGACTCCAGCTTAATAAAATACCTTCTGAATATATGTTACAACTATTCATTTATCTTAAACATTTGCAGGATCTGTTGGTGACTGGAAAAGCCTGTTCTCAGAATCTCAGAACCAAGAAATGGACAGAAGGTTTGAAGAGTGTTTAGCCAAAAGCAAACTAGGAGCAAAGATGAAGTATGAGGTTTACTGCAAGATCTGAGGAGGCAACCTATATTCGAAGGGCTGCCTGCCTCCTGCATTGTCTCTTGGAATACAATTAGCTTTGTCACTTTCAACAACAACAACAACAACAACAACAACAACAACAACAACAACAACAACAACAACATCATATTTATACCCCCACCCTGCCTGGCTGGGTTTCCCCAGCCACTCTGTGTATCAATACATTGATGGAGCCATAATGTTTCCTGTGTCTTGCAATTTCAGCAGTTTTGATATTTAAGTCTGTTTAAATTATGGATGCTTGAGGAATTTTTTCTTTGTGGATCTTAATTCAAACTGACTTGATCTCTGCTCATGGACTATTATATGAATCAGAACATAGTTATCCTTCAGATTTTGCTTTTCCCTGAACATTGCAAAGCCGCTTCCAGTTGAAACTATGTTTTATAATGTGTCAGGGACTGGGCAGAGGAGGAATAGTGGAGAGACCGCCTCCCCAGCCTGACCCTTCCAGAGAAGAGGAAGACAGTTCAGAATTACAGCAGGGGTTTGAGGAACGTCACAGCTCAGAGGCAGATGAGGGGAAAAGCTGGGAAATAATGGGAGAGGAGGAGGAGGAGGAGGAGGAGGAGGAGGAGGAGGAGGAGGAGGCAACAGCACCAGGGGAGCAACAGCTGACGGACTCAGTTTCTTTAGAAAGCATTCCGGATCCCCCCTCCCAGAATCCGGTGAAACTTGAAAGTAGGAGAGCAAAGAGCTCAAAGGCAGAGGGCACTTTTCAGCACCTGAAGGAGAGACTATGAGATTGACAAATGAGGAAGTGGGAGAGACGGAGGGGGTGGAGATTCACTCGGGATGATGCCATTATTCCAAAAGGCTACATTCCCAAGCCTCTCTGTGTGAATATTTAATAAAAGCAGATGTAAAGGACTTTTCCTTGTCTTGTCCGTTCCTGGCAACCTGCTGTGGGGGTTGGTTTCTCTGCTGCCTGACAGAATGCACATGTTAAGAAGAAATACAATGTATATTTTAAGAGGTCTTCCCCTCACACCCTCCCTTTAGGCAAGCTGTTTGGGAAGTTCATTTGTGGCACAGGCATAAAGCCGCATATTGCTTTTTCTAAATTAAGCTCACAGTCGCACAAAGAAAATCTACTCTCCCCAATTTATGTATTCCAAAGCGTACTTGATTTCCCAGGCTATGTTCTGGAGATCAGAATTAGACTCTAATGCACCTGAATGGGCCAGGATAGATACTGATGATCTAGTGCCATTTCAATATAGATAATGCTAAATGAGCCTTCTGTATCAGGCCAAGGGCCTCTCTAATCCATCATTCTGTTCTCACCTTGGACAACCAGTTGCAGCAGTCACTTACTCTGGAATTGCTCGATAGTTGCACCCTTTTGGAAAGAAGCTCTGACAAGGATGAAGATGACTTAAAAAACTTCTGTTACCCTGGGAGACATACAAGCTTTGTACATTCCAGATCTATCAGGGGCCAGAATTGAAGGTGTAGTTTAAAAAGGCCACATTAGTTGTGAAATAAACCACAACGCAGAACTGGAAAGCAATTGGAAGCTCATCCATCTGTCTTGGGAGACAACTGAAGGGTGCACTTTCAGGGTTAAAGTCAAACCATTGGAGAGTGACAGCGTTTTCTGTGGCTGTAGAGACCGATATGGAGAAGAGATGTTTGGTTGCAGGTTGGGCAGATGAAGGCGTCAAGTTTTGCTGCTACAGGTGCACCATAATAATAATAATAATAATAATAATAATAATAATAATAATAATAATTCCCTGTAACCTCACTTCTCACAGGGAGGGAACCGCCAGAAGGCCCTCAGAGCTGGATCTCAGGGGGGGGGGCAGAATGGTGGGGGTGGAGACGCTCCTTCAAATATACTGTTTTAAAGTATATAAAGGGTTTTAAAGTATGGTTATCAGATTTTTTTGCAATGAATCCGGGGACACTTTTTTTTTTTAAACTGAGTAGCAACAGGGAGTCAGTAGTGGGGATGGTGAGGCAAAAGACCCTGGGCCCAAGCACACATGCATATTGTATAAAGGTGCAAAGCCTTTCTTTCACACCCTGTGGTACATAAATGTGCAGAGTTCTTTTTTAAAAAACTGGGCAATGGTGCACTGCCCACCTGTGACTCCTGAGCCTTCCCCAATCTCCTTCCCCCTTCATTTTGACAGATCAGGGGAGGCTCGGGAGTCATGGGTGGGCGGTCGTTTCCCAGGAGGGGCCAGCCTGGTAGTGCAGTTGGCTCTGGCTGGCTTCAGGAGCTGCTCACTGCTGTGGCACAGGAGAAATGGCAGGCGCCACGGCAGCGAGCAGCTCCTGGAGCCAGCTAGAGCCAACTGCGCTAACAGGCTGGCTCCGGGCTGCTGAGGCCGCCACTGCCACGCTTGCCGGGACATATTTGCAAATCCGGGGATGTCTGGTAACCCTATTTTAAAGGTCATCACTAACACTTTGAATTGTGCTCGGAAATGTACTGGGAGCCAACGTAGGTCTTTCAGCACCAGTGTTAGGTGGTCTCGGCAGCCACTTCCAGTCACCAGTCTAGCTGCCGCATTCTGGATTAGTTGTAGTTTCCGGGTCACCTTCAAAGCCCCACACAGAGCGCATTGCAGTAGTCCAAGTGAGAGATAACCAGAGCATGCACCACTCCATGGGCAGGTAGGGTCTCACCATGGTGTTTCCCCTCTCTGTGCTCCTTCTAATGGTCATTTCACTTCTGGTCAGGTTGCGAAAAAAAGGACATAAAATTTAAAAAGAAGACACATTCATAGTAATAGGGCCAGAATTCATAGATTCTGCATGTTGGCCTAGTTTGCCTGACATGGTAAGCCAAATTTACCAGGACAATGCCGACATACAAACTTCCAGGGCGATGCTCACAATGGCTCAGTTCCCTCCTGGTCTTGTCTATTTCCTTAGGACCAGTCAGTCAACCTTTTATTCGACCGTCAGTCAGGAAAAAAAATTAAAAAATACATTTGTCAATACACAGTTAAAACATCCAGGGAGATTTTAGAACTTAGCCAACACTAAAATGGGCTAAACAGATAGCCCCATATCAATACAGTCAATTATAGTCTTGCGACGCTTAAAAGCTAAAAAAAGAAATTTGGCCACCAAGGAAGGTATAGCTCTAGTGACATTATTCTATTTCCTTAGGAATAAACACATGCAAAAGTGACAAGAACCATGCTGTTTTATTGCAATTATATTTATGTTATTTAATAGATTGTTTAAATTTGTTTATGATTTAATTCTATTAATGCTTTTTTTAAATGATTGCTTTCTGCACTCCCATGTTTTTAGCTGTTGCTATTTTATCAGAAAGCCACCCTGAGTTCCTATCAGGGGAAAATGTGGAGTGTAAATAAATAAATGAAGAAGACGAAGAAGAAGAAAAAGAGAACCAGAAATAAACTGATTAAAATACTTATCTTTTTAAACCCCCCTGGAACCAACAGACTCTTTTCCAGGCCTTCTGGGAGATGCAAGGGAGTGAAAATGGGACATTCTGAATGCAAATCTGTAGTCCAGCATTAAGTTCTGGTCTCTTAATATAACAGTTGAAAACAAGAAACAAATTAAAATAACAACAGAAAAAATATTCAAAAAATCAGTATTGACTCTACACTGACTGTCAGTCCACCAGGGGGAATATAGAATACAATAATAAACAAATCCACCAGGTGTCGCCCTTTTACACTGTATTTGACTAATGGGTGTCCTTTCAAACTTCTTTTTCTGTAAAAGCCAACGAATTAATGATTTGGGTGTTTCATTTTGTTTTAAAGACGCAACCCGTCCCGAAAACTCCAGGGATATGTCTAGAATCTAAAATTAGTCTACCTTTTCCGTAGACTGCTAATAGGAAGAGTGAAAACAATTTGAAATAATTTTGACTCCTGTCAAGAATTGCCCAGCATCATACGATGGGCACACAAAGTCTCTATTGCTATTATGCCAGTGCAATGGAATGCAGCAATAAGGGAAGAAAACAGAACGGCATTGGTTTTGCTGGAGGGACAGCATTGTAGTAATTGGGACAAGGAAGCCCCTTCCACTGCTTTTTGGCAGTGTGCAAATTCACTAGGAAACCAGGGTCTCTCGAAGCCTCTGCAATAAATGCCTTTAAAATGCCCACAGGAATAAATTTGCTCCTTCTGCAATGCTGATTGTGTGTGCAAGTAAGTGTGTTAGATATGGACTAAGCCGTCCCCTTTAAGTTTTTCTCAGTTTCTCATTTTCCCACTTAAATTTTATTCATCATTGCTTCATGCAATTTTTCTTTTAAGTCCTCAAAAACATTCGCCAGCATTTTAGCACTCATAATCACATTTTGGGTTGGGATTTTGCCTAATATACAGATATTTCTGCATGCATTTCTCCCTAGTATTGTGCGTTTTTGTATGTAATTTCCACAAATATATGCATTTTAATGCACGCTTCTCCCTACTGTACACTTTTTCGGGGGGGGGGGGGGGGTATTTGATTGGAGACCCGCATCACAAAATCCTGGGAAGTGTAAATGGGGAAGTATACCATGTGTATTATTTTGGAAAGCATGGGTGAGGTTGGTTCTAATCAGCATGCAGACCAAACTGAATTTCTTCTGTATCTCACACTTGTGTGTGCGAGTAGGTGCATGCGTGTGTTTGTAATCTCAAAATAACTTGGAAAGCTAAGTTCCTCCTGATTAGTCCTATTGTAGTTTTAAAGCACAGCTTGCCACGGTTTGGTGGAGAAAAGAGTGTTCCAAGTTGCTTGGAGGACTGAAGCTGGCAAAAGAGTAATAGACTGATAGGGGGAGGAATGTGGTCTCATGGTAGGAAAAATACCATGTATACATTGGCTGGTACAAATCTGTCATAACTATTTGCATTCTTTATGGGAGCTGAAGATAGAGGGGGGAGAAAATCCCTGGTCACTAGCAGCTCCCTTCTACTGTAATCTGATTTTTTTTTTAATGGACCTCCCAAGGAAGGATTCTTTGTTTTGAAACAAGCCACCCACAATGGGAATTTTTGGCAAATGCTCTGAATACTATGCAGGCAGCTGCTTTGCATTTGGCATTCCCTGCCACCAAGGGCTTCAGCATGTAAAGTGGTTGCAGGATGTGGCTCGTGCCATTCCTTCCACTTTTCAGTCCCTCAATCCCATCTCCAGCCCAGGAGCAGACCTTAGACAAAGGGCACGTATAGGACCAGAACCCACACTCCATCACCTAAGCAGATACATGCAGATACAACCTCACAGCTGTGTGAGTAGAGAAGGAGGAGGGGGGCTTCCTTCAGCTCAGAATAAAGTGAGACCACAGTATCATTCATCTTGCACATGTCGAATATGGTGTCAAGGAACAGCTCCCAGCATCCTGGAAGAAAGCCCTTGCTGGTTTTTTGTTGTTGTTGTTTAGTCGTTTAGTCGTGTCCGACTCTTCGTGACCCCATGGACCAGAGCACGCCAGGCACCTCTGTCCTCCACTACCTCCCGCAGTTTGGTCAAACTCATGCTGGTAACCTCGAACACACTATCCAACCATCTCATCCTCTGTCACCCCCTTCTCCTTGTGCCCTCCATCTTTCCCAGCATCAGTGTCTTCTCCAGGGAGTCCTCTCTTCTCATGAGGTGGCCAAAGTACTGGAGCCTCAGCTTCACGATCTGCCCTTCCAGTGAGCACTCAGGGCTGATTTCCTTAAGAATGGATGTGTTTGATCTTCTTGCAGTCCATGGGACTCTCAAGAGTCTTCTCCAGCACCATAATTCAAATGCATCAATTCTTCGGCGATCAGCCTTCTTTATGGTCCAGCTCTCTTGTTGGTTTAGCAGCACCCAAATGACCAAGGTCAAAAATCGACCCTGCAAGGTAGACTACTGCCACCACTCCAATCAGTCTGGGCCAGGAGACTCCCAGAACCTTAGTGGATGTCATCAGCATAGCTGTCAATGTTTCTCTCTTTTTTTAAAGGGAAATTCCCTTATTCCGAATAGGATTCCTCGCAAGAAAAGGGGAAAGTTGACATCTATGGTCATCAGGCTCTTTGTTCTCTGATCCTCAAGGCCATCAAGTTAGTCAGTAGCAGGAACCAATAAGTTAGGAACTAAATTCAGCACTCCAGGCTTTAGCCAAAGAAAGACAACAAAAATGCATGAGGTGGATTTATTAAAATTGATTTTCAAAAATAGCAAGATGAAAGAGAACCTCCATACCAGTGAGAGATAGAAGGAAGAAGTAGAGTTAAGAAATCTATTTGGGAATTATCTCACAGAACCAAAACAAGAAAGCAAACTTGCTAGCTTTATTACAAACCAGAAGAGGAACTGAGCTCACAGAAACACCTAGGAGCCCAGAGGTGTTGTACAGGTGTCAAGAACAAAGGTATGTGGCAAAGGACAGATGATGGCTTTACCTGAGCAGCACAAATCCTGCCATACTCCAGAGCACGTACAGGCAAACTCGGCCCTCCAGATGTTTTGGGACTACAACTCCCATCATCCCTGATCACTGGTCCTGTTAGCTAGGGATGATGGGAGCTGTACTCCCAAAACATCTGGAGGGCCAAGTTTGCCTATGCCCGCTCCAGAGGAATAGCTGCAGAGGTTTTCGTGCAAGGTTGGCTTCCACAGTTCTGGGGTGGATGAAAACGGAATCACTTGCAAATCTCCCCATGTGTTTTCTGGGCAATTATGGTAGTCTGAAAACTGCAGGCATGAGAGTGGTGCCCCAGAGAAGAAACATGCAGTCACAGAAAATTAGTTTCAGGGAGTTCTGTGCTTAGTTTAAACCCAGTCATGCACATCCAGGTCTTTATTTTAGCCCTTGGTTTCAATAGTTCTTTCCTTGTGTCCCTGATCATTTTTGTTCTAGACACCCATTTGTGAACACATGTTTACTATGGGATTCATATGAATATTGAGAATGTGTATGGGGTATTTGGTGCTTGTCAGAGGTAAAGCAGGATCTCTACAAGGCAGCACCTTTAAAGTTGATTTTGTGGTGGGAAGCATTAAAAGGGATTCATGACAATCATTCCTTCTGATGACAAGCTAGACTTGTCAGTTGTGAAGGAGCCCCCACCCACTGCCAGCAATCCTGGCATCTTCCTTAGACAGAAATGTCACTCTTGCAAAACTGCTCTCTTCCAGAAAGCATTGGGTTTGGAGAGTGCCAGTAAAATTGTTTCCACTGACAACAAGCTAGATATGTCAGTGACAACAGAACTTTCTCCCCACCCTGTAATTTGTCCTTCATTTTCCCATCATCCCTAAAGGGACGCGGGTGGCGCTGTGGGTTAAACCACAGAGCCTAGGACTTGCCGATCAGAAGGTCGGCGGTTCGAATCCCCGCGATGGGGTGAGCTCCTGTTGTTCGGTCCCAGCTTCTGCCAACCTAGCAGTTTGAAAGCACAAAGTGCAAGTAGATAAATAGGTACCGCTCCAGCGGGTAGGTAAACGGCGTTTCCATGTGCTGCTCTGGTTCACCAGAAGCGGCTTAGTCATGTTGGCCCCATGACCTGGAAGCTGTCTGTGGACAAATGCCGGCTCCCTCGGCCAATAAAGCGAGATGAGCGCCACAACCCCAGAGTCGGTCACGACTGGACCTAATGGTCAGGGGTCCCTTTACCTTTACCTTCCCATCACCCCACCTTGGCATTATGGTGTTATGGTAAGCTTATAGACATTCTTTACAGCTTATGCTGTAAGACACCCTGTGATATTTGGGCGAAGGGCAGCATATAAAGTAAGTAAGTAAGTAAACAATTTTTTTCTTGCTTTAAGCATATACTTGTCTGCAACACTATTTTGATGTCTGGTTCAGCAAGGTGTCGTGAAACACTTCAGGAATTGCTGCTTCAACTTGTAATGATCCCACCTCACCTCTGACAAGCCCAAAGTATCACCCCCTTCTCACAGAGCTGACAGCAAATCAAGGGAAGGAATAAGGTTGTTCTGGGATTTCAACCTGTTGAAAGGCATGGAAGAAGCCTTGAAGCATCACCCAGATATCAGAGAACCATCCCTGAGCCTTAACTGATGGAACAGAGAGAAGGCTAGACAATATGTTCTGCAGTTACAACTTGGATGTCTTCCAGGGCCATTTCAATGGCGGCCAGCATTTAACTTTCCCCACAATGCCTTTGATGCCTCAGGGCATTGTGGGAAATGTAAACTGAAATCCTCAATGTGGGGCAACCATTTTATTTTCCCACAATGCCTTGGAATATTGTTTCTGTATATTGAGGGAAATTAAAATGGTGCTGGGTGCTGGATTTTTATTTTTTTTTAAAGGGAGACCCAGGGCAGGCCTTGGCTGGGGACATATACTTGCACTATACCCACTATTGGGGCACTGGAGCCCTGGCAACTCCCCAAGGATGCCAATTACTGACACCTGACCTGAGGCAGGACCATGTTTGAGGAACTGATTAAGAAAATATATGCCTTTTATTCAGAGTGTAAGACTGGAGCCTCATGCATCAAAATTTGGGAAGCCCTCCCTAAGCAATCTGAAGAAAGCTGTGTGGTATGCTGAATGAATCCATATGCGTAGGAACTTTTACAGTTGCTGTTGCTTAAGAGTCACCCACAAACGTATATCAGATTTTCCGCAAGATTGTCCTCATCTGTTTGAGTAGAAGTGACCTGTTCTCTGGTAGCCCCCTTGCCTCACAGGACAAAGAGACAGTCTTCTGCTAGGATGTAGTGCCACCAAGAGATTCCTTTCCCCCCAAAGGAATGCTATTCTTCCTGTATTTCCCTCAAGTAGTGGCAGAATGAAAACAGTAACAAGAGAAAAGTATTAGATTTGAACAGATGGTCCCAGGTGACTGATGGCTACACTCCAGACTGAAGAGGGAAATCACATTTTGCTATGTGTGTGGTATCCCCCCCCCCCTTTCATAGGTAAACTAAACGCACAATTTAGTGCAGAGAAATTTCACTGTTTGACCAATTCACTGGTATTCATCTGTTACCTACATTTCACACTACTGGACTTAAAAAACAACAACCCCATAGGGCTTTGTATTTGAAAGATCGTAAAATTTTGCACCATATGCAGGGGAGTGTCTTGTACTAAAATCCAATTCCAAATATTGTAAATTTTAAGAATCTGGAATAATGCGGCTTGGGTTGATGTTTAAAATTTCAGTTTTGTGAAGCATGTTTAGACAACGAAATCTTAAGTCTTGTTGATACTTTTAAAGGGAATTGTTTTAAGCAGCAGCTGGCCAAGACGCTGCTCTACAAGACTCTGCTTGTAGACACAAATGGCATCTATAACTGAAAATGTTATCAAAAGAACATGCACACATCCCTGGCTTCTCTGTAGCAGACCTTGGAGAGACTGGCTGGGATTCATTCAAAGTTAGCAGCACTTAGTTCCCCCTGAAATTAATGTGACTTCAGTCATGGTGAACTTGCTCTTAAGATTTCAGCAAGATCCACGTTCAATTAAAATATGCTGCAATTGTATACTTACTGACTTTCCTAGGAGTAAGCCCATTGAGCTCAGTGGAACTTGTTTATAAGCAGACGTGTATAGGATTCTGCTGTTATAATATTAAATGTGTAAAGTGGAATTTCACCCTGGCCATTCATTAGTCCTGATTTATATTTAAAGAAAGCATCTCACCATATCTCTACTACATCGGTATGTCTTCCTTCGCTCAGCAAATCCACAGTGTTTCCTTTTGACTGCCACCAGAGGGCAAACATTCCATTCCGCAGAGATCTCACAAACCGGCAAGACATCAGGAGGTCGAGCCGTTCCAGTGCCCTCTGCCCAGGTGCAAGCCCCGCAGCAGGTGTTTTGGATTAGGCTGAAATAAAATGCTAGGGCCAGTTTGGGCAAACACACTTTCCACAGCTCTGTTGCTGTGGGCTTCTTTTGTGCTGTCAGTTTGAAAGCTTTTGCCCCCCACTCCTAGCTAAACTCAAACCAGATGGTACCTCCCAAAGTGAACAAATGAGTCTTTCTTTAGGAAGAGAAGAATAGCCCACATGAATTTTTTTTAGGGGGAAAAAAATCCTGAATACAAAAGCAAGAAGATAAACACTGGATTATGGGAAATACTTCTCCCCGAGAGATTGTGCTAAGAAAGGAGGTAGTAGTCCTAGGTACCTATGTACTGAAAAAGAAATAAAATAAGTTATGGTAGGTAGGCAACTTTAACTGTCAAATGCTACACAACCCAGTTTCATTGCATTCATTTCTCTTTCACGTGTCTTTCTTTTGTACAGCTTTGATAACTGTTTTTACTGGTTTCTCTTGGGACTAAAAGTATATTGTGCCAGAGTTTCTCTGGCAATGTGTAACAGAAGAGTCATGGGGGTTTCCTGAAGTCTTCGTTTTCACACAGAATGTCATATCTTGCAATTGCGCAGCAGAACTTCCCTTCCTTCTCATTCACTCGCCCCCCCCCCCAATCTGTTCTGGGGTTTTCTCCAACTTTCAGAAGAAGTTAGGGGGGGGGGGAGGCATGGAGGGCAGGAAGAGAAGAGGGAGGGGAACTTCTGCTGCCCAAGTAGAAGTCCTTACCTGAGTGGGACCACTTCAATGGATACAATCCATTGGGGGTGGGGACTTACAATGAATTTTGCAGTCAGGTTTGGTAAAAAGAATTCTGTGTTAAATGGAGAAAGTCATGTTGTTTTTTCATTGTTAGTGTTATGATGTGAATGTAACACAGATTTAAAGAAGGTAAACAAGAGAGTAAGTGAGGAAGGAAGGAAGGAAGGAAGGAAGGAAGGAAGGAAGGAAGACAAGTGCAGCACCCAGGAAAGTGTATGGCTTCTTCATCATGGGAGCAATCACTAGATGTCACTGTGAGACAACACAAATATCTCTGTTATATGCACAACATAGAATGGTTTAATTTTGTTGAGATAGATTTAAGGAAACCATCATTCCTACAAGAGGAATGTTGAGCTCAGTCAATTTCTACATTCACCAATGGCAATTGCTCCTATGAATATTCTCTCTTTTACCAACTTTCTCTTGTTTATCTGGAAAAGTAGTTTTGCATTCAAAAATAAACATTAGAGAAGATGGTAGCATATTTGGTCATGGTATTGGGAGATGCATAGCATAAACTTTTATGCATTTCTACTCAGAAATAGGTTCTACTGAGCTCAGTGGGATTCGCTCCTCTTGGGTAAGTCTGCACAGGACAGCAACCAAAGTCACTTATCAGAATGAGATTGATCTGTGAACTGATCTGCATCCATATTACTATGGTTGTTCTCTTTTTACAATTTTCTTTTTTATACCACTGCTGCTGTCAGCCCCTTCCATGAGTCAACTCGTGACTTCTCCAGCTGTATAAAGGATGCTTTCACACACAGAGTTTGCACTGCAGTGCAGGTTGAATTTATCAGCGCTTATCATGGTGATATGAATTTATTGATTCGTGTTACCACTACTGGGGCACTTTTCATCCATGGCATGCTTTTTGTTTCAGCTAAGATACACCATATTGATGTTGAAATGGTTGTCTTTGAGCTTCACCTATTGATCCAGTTTACTGCTTCACTTAGAAAAGACAATTTGAGATCAGAGGCACAGGAATTTAAGAAAACAAGAAGAGATCTGCTGTATCAGACCAAAGACCCATATACCCAGGATCATGGTGGCCAGCCAAAGGTAATAGCCTTCTCTCACTATTGTGTCTCAGCAGCTGGTATTCAGAGGCTTGCCATCTCTGAATCTAGAATCTAGAAAATAGCACATAGCCATCATGATTAGTAGCCATTAGTAGTCTTATCCCCATGAAGCAGAGATCTGTGCTGGAGTACTCAGAAGTTCCTGTGAATTGGCCCAAATAATTGCTAGTGAAGGCATTTTGTGTTTAGTTCAGTGGGTACTTGATTATATATCGCAACAGGAAGGGAGGAAGTCCAACGAACATCTTCCCATTTTCCTCTTTCCAGAAACCTTTTCAGTTTAATCATTCTCCTTAACTTTTACTTGTTGGGTCAAAATAATTATTTTAACCTGCACTGCACATGGTGTGTGAGAAAGTATTCTCAGTGCATTATATCCATCTCTGTAGGATTCGGTTCTTAGCTGCTAAATGACATCGTCTCTAAGAAGTGTCACTATTTTAAATCAAAAAATATGTACACGTTTTGAAAATGACATTCTCCCTTTTGCTGCTTCAGAGCTGTTTCCCCTCTACACGTTTTAGATTCCCAATGGACTCTACAGCATGTTTGGTTTAAAAAGGACTCATGTCTGTGACATAAAGTAAATGAAGATGATGCATAAAATCAATACTTCCAGAATATCATGGGTAAAATCCTTCCCTGCACAGGTGCAATATCCATGTGCAGAGGGACCCTCCCTGTTTCTGATTCCCCCTCACTGGTGCACACTAAGGACTGCTGGCACACTGCCCATGCCTGTACTCAAAGGTGAAGAGAGATAGGATTCTGATGGCCTCGCAGGGATACCGTTGTGCGCAGGTGCTGTGTCACCCGGGGAGGGATCATCCCCTCAGTATATTTATCTTTGTGAGTTCTTCAGAAAGAAAAAACAACAACTCCTCTGGTATAAAGTAGACATTATCCACGGCCGCCTCCGCAGGCCAAAGCATGAGTAAACAGATGAGCCATTGCTGTGCCCATAAGGTCAACAAATGTGGATTTTGTCAGACCATAGAAGGAAGCACATTTCAGACCTGACAGCTGTCTACTGACCATCAGGCTATATATGTGCACAGTCTAGGCCTGTGAGTCAAAATGCCCTGCACTTACACTGTGGCAAACTGAAAGAGAGGAGTCATTTTGTATGTACAGGGCCCATTTCAAGCATGACCAAACCAAAACAAGCATTCACTTCAACCAGAACCACATAAATTAGCATGTATGTTGTAAAATAGGAAAGAAAAGGGAGAGAACTACTTCCACAGTGGAATTAAAAGGTAAAGATACCCCTGCCCGTACGGGCCAGTCTTGCCAGACTCTGGGGTTGTGCGCCCATCTCACTCAAGAGGCCGGGGGCCAGCGCTGTCCACAGACACTTCCGGGTCACGTGGCCAGCGTGACAAAGCTGCATCTGGCGAGCCAGCGCAGCACACGGAACGCCGTTTACCTTCCCGCTGGTAAGCGGTCCCTATTTATCTACTTGCACCCGGAGGTGCTTTCGAACTGCTAGGTTGGCAGGCGCTGGGACCGAGCAGCGGGAGCGCACCCCGCCGCGGGGATTTGAACCGCCGACCTTTCGATCAGCAAGCCCTAGGCGCTGAGGCTTTTACTCACAGCGAATTAATTAGCAGTTAATGTTGTTGTTGTTGTTTCTAAGCACCTGGGTGTGTGGAGTGAGGCCCCTCAGGCAGGGTAATCCTTTGTATTGGCCCTGGTCATCAAGCTCTCTATGTGATAGATTATGTTGAATATTTGTATTGATTGTAAAATAAATAAATTAATAATGATAATGATGCAATCTTATATTTGGCGGTGGTTTTGTTTTAACTACTATGCACTTGATTGTTTTCAATCTTGTGTGAGTCACCCATGGAACATTGTTAATGAGCAGGCAATGCATGTCAAAAGAATGTGAAAATAAATTGAATAGTGAGGGGAGACACCTCAAAAAATGACAGCAAGAAGCAGCAGAGATGGAGAATCTTCGTCTTTGAGCTACCAGAAACAACATCAAAATAAAAAACATGTGTGGAGAGTGCCAGACCAATGTACACCCCTCACTTCACCTCAGAAATGATTGCATACAAAAATCCAGCACAGGCCTAAATGGGTGTTCACATACTACATTCAGCCAGTATGCAGTCTGTGTACCTGCGTAAACAGCTGAGCTATACACTCTTACAGTTATTCATATGTAATGATCAATGAGTTTACAGTTGGTGTCCCTGTGGCTGAGCTATGCAAACCAACAAGTGTACACCCTTTCACAAAAACATATGCACATGTGTAATATCAAAATGTGCAATGTCAACAAACACATTGGCTGTGTTCATATCATACATTTAAAGCACATGACTTCCCCCAAAGAATCCTGGGAGCTGTAGTTTGTTAAGGGTGTTACACTTCCCAGGAATCTTTGGGAATGCTTTAAATGTCGGGTGTATTCCTCCAGGTTCCCGAAGGGAAAGGCAGTGACATCATCCCTTCCTTTGAAGATTCCATTACTGGTGCTAGCAAATACTTAATGGGATCTGCATGCCACAGAATCCAATAGAGCTTGATGCTCTTTAATTAATGGCCTCTTTAATAGCTGGTGACAGTGGGAGAGTGAACTTCCACAGTTCACAGCCTTTTCCAAGACCTCTTCTGGAATATTTCTTTCTACTATCATCAGTCAGACTCCCCTTTTGACCCCTTTATCGGTCTGTGAGTGGTACCGGAATCTTAACGGTCTTCTAGCCACAGCAATTCACCATAGCCCCTTCTGACAGCACACCATCGTGGAGTGAAAGAGATGAATTTTGGTGAGCTCGTAACAGATCAGTTCATTCATCTTTCTGAAAAGACGTCTGGGACTCTTTCACTTACAGAGGTACCAATATTGCTAAGCAGCTTTCTCAAAAGATATAGTACAGTGAAATTGGCTGTGTACATAGTCCAACACTCCAAGTTTGAGTTGTGTGAGAGATACATATCATAGCTGTCAACGTTTCCCTTTTTTTTAAGGGAAATTCCCTTATTCCGAATAGGATTCCTCACAAGAAAAGGGAAAAGTTGACAGCTATGATACACATACACACACACACGTACAAAGCTGGGATATGAAATTGGCCTCATAACAGAAGCTGGTATGACATTCCGGGCCATGGCCAGTTCTACTATTGGACAGTGTGAGAAGGCCATCTCAGGAAGTTGATTTTTGATGCATGTCTTGAAAGGGCAGCAAACTGTCTATTATTGCTGTATTTTTCCTGCCAGCAAAAGGGGTGGTGCTTAAGGACTTTTCTGCCTCAGAAGCCAAAATATCTTGGCAGGTCTTCATTTCTGGTGTGGTGCCATTTGCTGCTCTGCCTCGGGCAGAAAAATGTCTTGGGCTGGCTCTGGGGAACACAAAGATTCGATGAGATGCCAGATTGTCTCAGAACTGGATAAGGCATATTTGCAGCAGCGGCCAGGAACATAATCAGAATATGGGGCTAGTTTCACAAAACATCTTCCTTTCACACATTTTAACTATTCCCTAAGCAGAGAAGAGGAAATATAAATGGCAAGAAGGATCGTGCCTCTGTTGGAAGAATGCAAGTTTGCGAATAAAATAGTAACATCACTCACCAGTTTCACATTTTCCATCTCTTGATTGCTAGTGTGCTTTCTTCTGCCTTTATAGCTTGCAATGTATTCCTATGTATGTTGTATTGTCAGGACTGTCATACCCTAACAGCTTGTACACTAAAACATTTATCCATTCACTCATTTTGTCCATTCATCAGGGTTCTTTATTAGTACAACCTTACTCAGTGAGACAAACACAGCCAGCCCACCATGTCTTTTAAATAGCAGGGCATCCCATTATTTGATTATTTGAGCAAAGAAACACTGCAGTTTACGCAAAGGTAAACTCTCGACAGTATTGAAATCAACAGAAATTCTGATGAAAACAAATACAGTTACACAAGTTTTAACTAGATAGGGATAGTGCAATCATTTTTGTGAAAAACTTTTATTTTAACTTACATTTCGATGGTAATAGAATTGTGGCTTGTTTGATTTGATCCATAAAAAAACCATGAAAGGTGACAGATCTCTTGCTGACACTAGCTTCTCACTAATAGATTGGATGCAATGGTGCCTACTTGGCAACGTTGCTACATAAGCATGACAAGATTATTTACTTGACTATACATCATAATATTGGATTCCGTGAACATGTGTCTGAGTCTTGCAATTTGACTTTGGCATGGCATTTTCTGAATTACATCCTTAGAGGCAGCAAGGGGGAGGAAGGCACTAATTTATTAATTTATTACATTACAACCTGCCTTTCTTCCAAAGACCTTTTCACTCACAACAACACCGTGAGGCTGAATGATAGTGACTGCCCCCAAGTTCATCTAGTGAGCTTCATGGCCTAGTGCAGATTTGATCATATGCCTTTCCAGTTCTAATTCAACACTTTAACTACTATATCATTGCTTCCCAACCCCGATGAAACCTGTGTGAATATGACAACCATGTAGGAAGGGACAATACATGGATTGTGATGTTCCAATTTACTAGCACAGAACCACATTATGCTACACAATATCATCAAATATTAGTCTTATGTGCAAACCAAGCCCATAAGAAATTCTCTTTTCTTTGAAGACTTGCTTCCTATTTTGTTAAAGTACACATTCAGAACATTTCACCGATTATTTTTCCTCCAGCCCTAGGATGTGAAGTACATTTAACAGCTGAAGCTCATCATGCAGAAAACAGTTAAGTTCTGCTGCATAAATCCATCATACGAATCAGTCCTGAAGCTCTTTTAAAACTCCTGTAACTACAGATTATTAGATCGTAAAAAGCTGGTCAGAATTTTAGCTGAATGAGAACTTTTCTCAACAGGTGGATAACAGCAGAATCCTATATATGTCTCCTCAGATGTTTAGTGGGGCTTAATCCCAGGTCAGTACATAGAGGCTTGCTGCCCAAGACTCTCTCTTCAAAGAGCTATTGCTTCCGAAACTATTGGAGGAGGAAAGAGCCAGATTTTCACAAGGACTAAGTTCTTTCCTCAGCATCATGACAGCTGGTATTTCCAAGGCACTCAGCACTTACTGACCACTCAACACATTTGCAAGTTCAGCACTTAAGCACATCAGTGCCCATCAAGTGAGGTGCTCCTTGTCTAGGTTGAGGCTGAAAAGATGAGGAGGCTTCACAGCCCTGAACTGTAAGAATTATGGATTATACTCATTCCAGGCCTTGTTAGCACCCAAGGGTGGGGGACCTACATCACCCCAGCATGGCAGCAGGGAAGCCTTTTGTGTGCTATCACCTGAAATATGGAGGATAGGAGGGACAAAACTGTATTAAAATGCAGAAAGCTTATACAAACTCATTTCTATCATAGGTGTGGTAAGAGATTGCTCAGACTGCTCTGCCCCTTCCCTCTGATTTTACCCAGTATAGTGCAGCAAATCAAGTAATGGCTATCGACAGAAGAGACTCAGCTGGCATCAAATTGCCATTCAGTCTTAAACCTCTGTGGGTGTCCTTGGGAATGTCTATCCCTTGGCTTAAAATGCCTCATGGACTCAACATTCCAGCTGAAATGTGTGAATGAGCCCCCTCTCCCTCTCTTTGTAACCTACTTCACAGGGTTCTTGGGAGGCTAAATGAGGTAAAAGCTATTCATTTATTTTGCCAATTTCTAAACTGGTCTTCATCAGTTTAAAAAACCCCAGGGTGGTTTACCACAATGAAATAAAAACATTCTTATATTAAAAACAATTATTTAAACCCCAAACAACAGTAAACACAGCAAGCAGACAACATCCATAATAGCTATATCAGTTTCCCCCAAAGAGGTGCATTTTAAGAAGCACTGAAAGTCAGAAAACAACAGCACTGTATGAACCTCCAAGGGGAGGGATTCCACAAATGAGGGGCCACCACAGAGAAGGCCCTATCTTGAGTCACCACACAGTGGGATATACTCCTTGACAAGTTGAGAAGAAGGCCTTGCACATTTCACAGCTTGGGCAGGCTGATATAAGGTAAGGTAAAGGACCCCTGGACAGTTAAGTCCACTCAAAGGTGACTATGGGGTAGGGCGCTCATATCACTTTTCAGGCCGAGGGAGCCGGTGTTTGCCCACAGACAGCTTTCTGCATCATGTGGCCAGCATGACTAAACTGCTTCTGGCTCAATGGGACACCATGTGCCATGTGCCATGTGCCAGAGCACACAGAAACACTGTTTACCTTCCCACTGCAGCAGTACCTATTTATCTACTTGGTATGCTTTTTAATTGCTAGGTTGGCAGAAGCTGAGACAGAATAATGGGAGCTCACTCTGTCACATGTTTTCAAACTGACGACTGTCTGATCGGCAAGCACAAGACGCTCAGCTTTCGTACTGTTACCCCACATAGAGTGCATTGCAATAACCTAATCAAGTGCATGGATTATTGTGGCCAGATTATCCCAACCCAGGACTGGCCACAGAGGGTGAATCAACCATACCTAAAACTAGGTACACCTCATCATCAATACCACCTGGGCCCAATACCAGTGCTTCAATGAGGTGGAGGTGGTGAGGGTGTCAGAACTACACCTGAGGCAAACTGCTTCACCTCGCCGCACTGAAAATCTGGGAGAACCTCTTTGTAGAATCCAACCCATTGTGAAGCATGTGGAAGGGTCACTTGAGATTCCACTGACTGTGCTAAATTATTGCAGTCGGAGCACTACTTTCCTGTCCAAAACTAAGCACACACCTTTTTTTTGAATTGTGTTTATCTGTTGTGGTGATAAATGGGTTAGGCAGTGGTCTCATTTCCCCAGGAATGAGAATCGAAGAAGAGACTAGATAATGTGACCCAGCATCTGGCCTTTGCCTGAAGTGTTAAGAGGAAGAGCTTTGGAGTAGTTTGTTATGCTCTTCCTTATCGGCATTAGATGTTATCACCTTTGATAAGGTCAAGCTCTAGGTTGTGTCTCAATTGTCTAGAAGAATGTAATTGAAGAGATATCAAAATGTAGATTGTAGGTGGTAAAAGGGGAATCTTGCTCTCTGTTAGTCTTCTCATTAACTCTGTAAATACATGAATATATATATACACACACACACACACACACACACACACACGTTCAAATGCAACATTTTGAGTTGATTTTTTAAAATGATCAATGAATTTTGTTAATTGACCAATATTGCATCCCCTTTAAAAGTTACCCACTTCATCATCACACTCCCCCACACTCCAGATTTTGGTCTTTATGAGCTCTGAACCTTTTTGTGTTTGTTTTGTCGAATGGATTTCTTTTGGCTAGCAACAAGCTCAGCATTAAACAGATGGCTGCATCGTGTGCCTGAGGCAAGTAGGGCAGGAAACAAAGAAAACATCTCCAAGGGTGTGTTTTCAGAAATGGAGAGAGCTGCTACTTAGGTCATATTTGGATAACCACATCCATCGAACATTCTGTTGCACCTTTTGAGACTTCTGGGCAATTATTTGATATGAAAGAGCAACAAAGAGCTGTACTTATGTAGCATCAGACCCTAGCCTTTTTTCATTTTGCCAAATCGCATCTTCCTGGCTTGCTCAACAGGTGCTCAAAAATAAACCCATATTAATGACAAGAAAACAAGACAGGAGCAAAAGGGAGGGAGGAGAAAAGAAAACAGCCCAAAGACAGGGAAAAGGTGGGTAAAGGAGAACAGGGAGGGTCATGGGATGAGAGTAGACTCATAGTGTGTTTGCACAGTTCTGTTTGCAGGCAGAAAAAGTGGAGCAGTGCTTTCAGCCAATTCTCTTGGGAGCTGGA
Source organism: Podarcis muralis (assembly GCF_964188315.1). Classification (NCBI taxonomy): domain Eukaryota; kingdom Metazoa; phylum Chordata; class Lepidosauria; order Squamata; family Lacertidae; genus Podarcis; species Podarcis muralis. The sequence goes on along the minus strand of NC_135657.1, from coordinate 49,234,276 downwards.
CAATTTTTTGTAGGCAGTGACTCTGTTTGAATGATGCTGTGTTGTAACATAGCATTCCTGTGGGATGATTGCTGGAAGAAAAGGTAGAGGCATCTGCTGAAGCCCATTGGGCATTGGCTTTGTGTGTACCCCAACTAATGAGGTGAATTGGAGTGATTTGAGATCACCAAGTCAGATCTTACCATTATGAAGGCATGCTGAGGCAGATCAGGGAGTGACCAACCTTCTTGGTTCATTCCACACCCCCCCCATAGAATTAAATGCACAGTATTTCCCCCACCTTGTCTGATAAATGAAACCCAGCTGACTGGGGAAATGCCCAGAGCTTGAGGGGTGGGATCTTCTGTTTTGACAGACAGGTCGAACCTTTAATCACAGTGAGTTATTTCCCAGTGCACTCCAACCATAGTGATTTGGGGAAGGGGAGGGTGTAAGTGGCAGATTATACTATTGAGGTGGTCTCCTTCCTTCCTTCCTTCCTTCCTTCCTTCCTTCCTTCCTTCCTTCCTTCCTTCCTTCCTTCCTTCTTTCTTTGAAATAAAGCAATCAACAGCATTAAAACCACAATGTTAAATACAAATAAATTAAAAGCAATAATAGGGTTGCATTCCCATCCACGCTTACGTGGAAATAAAGGCCAGTGAACACCATTGGACTTGCTTCTCGGGAAATAAGCAAAGGATTCTGTTGCACATCAGTAAACAAATCTTCCTGGTGTCTCAGCAAAACCTCTGACAAATGAAACTTCCTTAGCAGACTCACTAATAAGCCTTAGGCAAACCACTATAATATTGCTATTTCCACTTTGGGCTATTGTTTGCTTTCTCGTGACTATACATCTACTTTGATAGTTGTAAACTTGGTCTAGTCTCTCCTCAGTGCACAAAGTTTGCGAATCTTATTTCCCCCTTGAAAAAATCATGCCAAACCTGCATTTAGTTAGTGACACTAGATACCTTTTATTTAAACAAGCATTCATGATGCCCAATTCATTTTAATTGGGTAGCTATCTCACTATAATGATGTGGGAAAGGGATGAGGATTTACATTCTGGGGGTCACCAAAAATGCCTGGAGAAAGCTGATCTACAAATCAGCAAACCAAGCCAAACATATGAAGATTTGTTGAGTTGATGCCCCTCGCCTCCATGAGATGAAATAAGCTTAAATCAAATCACTCTTATGCAGCAAGGACAAAGTGTAGGCATAAATCAAGCTTCATTGTGTGTGCTCTGCTTTGCAGAAAAGGGTAGGTGCATGGGAGAAAATATGTGGACCCCCTCCCTTATCCCTGGATACAACTTCTTTCCATTGTATACATGCACTGGTAACCTCTTGACCAGACCACTCTATTGCACTATATATGGGGCTGGCCATGAATACATTGGTGGAGAATTTGGCAACCAGATTGGTGACTGAGTTTAGCTACCAGGAACATTTTACTCCAATACTGCATTGGATACCTATTTGCTTCTCTGCTGAGTTCAAGGTGATAGTTTTGATCTTGAAAGCCCTATGTACTCTTAAGTCTGGAAGACTTGTGAGAGTGGCTACTGCCAAATGTACCTCCCTGATCACAAAGGCATGGTAATAAATCTCTGCTGAGGGTGCCAAGTCTTTGGAGGCTAGCTTGCCTCCAACCATAAACAGACTTGTCTATTGCTGCCCCACAGTTAGAGAATTCATTACTGCTTGAAATTTGCCAGAATTGAGAGCTTGGCCCATTTAGACAGGCATTCCCCTCTGTTTTAAAGCAGACTGTTAACCTCTTAGTTTAGTTTGGTATATATTATCCACTCACCACTGCTGTTAAGACAACACTGCTGATTCATTTGGCATTTCTTCCTTGAATGTTTTTGTATATCTTTTGGTTAAAATATTGTTGCCTGCATCAAGAACTCATTAAGTTGTTAAGTGATTAGTTGATAAATCCTCAAACCAATCAATAAAAACATGCTTCAAAAAGAAGAAAGGAAAAAAAGTCAAGATTCTAGGATAGCTGATTCAGTGCCACATTGTACACAGTTTTTAGAATGCCACACATTGGCCTGATTTGCACTTAACACTAAGTTCATTTAGCTGAAATTTGGTTTGTTGGACTGTCCAGCAAACTAACTATGGTTTATTTCCTGGCAATAAAGCACCATGTAAAGTCACATTGTTCTTAGCCTACAAATCTTGGCTTCTTTTAACAATGGTTTGGCATTAGGTCTGGACCTAACAGCCTTGTTTAACCATAGCTTGGTTTTTTTTTGGCCATGCAGCCCCAGACACTTGGCAAACTACAGAGGCAAGAACAGCTGGAAAACAAGCCAAGCTCAACTGTGGCTGCACGGATGTTATTGGCCCAGAGATGGAAAGAAGATATAGTTCCTACCAGAGAAAAATGGCAGATGAAGTTGATGGATTATGCTGAAATGACCAAAATGACCAGAAAAAATCAGAAATCAGGAAGACCAAAATTTTAATAAGGAATGGGGAAAATTTATAACTTATCTTAAACAACATTGTCAATAGTCAAAACAAAAAAATTCCTTCCAGTAGCACCTTAAAGACCAACTAAGTTAGTTCTTGGTATGAGCTTTCGTGTGCATGCACACTTCTTCAGACCTATTGCAGTCATTAAGAGTCGTCAACAGGCTCATCACAGCTATCTGCCAATCACCCATTCCCACCACCGTTCTGAGTAATACCCCTCCCCACCTTCTCACTATATAGAAGGATCTGGCAACTTCTGTTTCAGTGTATCTGAAGAAGTGTGCATGCACACGAAAGCTCATACCAAGAACTAACTTAGTTGGTCTTTAAGGTGCTACTGGAAGGAATTTTTTTGTTTTGACTATGGCAGACCAACACGGCTACCTATCTGTAACTGGAACACTGTCAGTAGCTATAATCGTTAGTAGGATTGGAATATCGCTTGTAGTTTAAGGGTGAATTCTTTTACATAAGTTTTGGGTCATCATAAAAGATGCAGGAGGAAATGATTAATAATAGGACCCATAAGGGGAGGATGGAAGTCCAGGAGATTCCTTGGAATCTTGTTTTTATGATTTATGTTTGATATATCTCTGTAAAATTTTAATTTGAAAAATCAAATTAATATTTTTTTTAAAAAAAAGAACTGTGACTTTCTTGTTCATCTGTGAGATGACTCATGGTTGTGTTGAACAAATCACGTTTACAACAAACCATGGCTTAGATTAATGTGTGAATGCAGCCATTGGGATGGATGCTAACAGGAATAGTTACTAAAACAGTGATCAGAATATACACAGGTTATGTTTGCCCCTTGTTTGTTTCCACCCTAGAATCCTAAGTAAACTTAGATTTGATTTTTGCTGCAGAAGGAGAATCTCTTGAGTATTAGTGTATCCTTGTTACTGGAATTCATTGAAGACATCGGACCAGGGTAGTAGTGAGGAAAAAGCAGCTGAGAGACAGAGACAGTTCTGTCTCCCAAACAATGAGAGCTTGAAACTCTGTCAAGAATTCCACAACTCCCAAACATCATTTCTTTCCATTGGATCAGCACCTGGTGAAACCATTCTTGGTCCATCTCCAGCTCATGCGTTTTTCAACCACTTGTTGATTTATTATCTTCATTTTGAGCCTAGGATTTCTTAGCTATTATATAATGACTCCTATTCAGCTCCTTTCCATGATATCATCACTTAATTGAAGCAGAATTTTAAATTCCAGCAAATCCCCTCATAAGCAGTCAGTGTGGAAAGGTCTTCCTGCGATCGAAACCATGTTTTCAACTGGGTAGTCCACAAGGGGCTTTAAAATATACAATTTATTTGGCTTGACGGTATAAAAGGGCTTGCTTAGACATGCCAAGAAATTAATTTGCTCCTCGTTTAATAGAAGCATTTCATATTCCAGTGCCTTCCTACATTAGGAGCCAACATTTCATGTTAGACATTAAACATGCACCAGTTCCTAGAGACATGCCAGGGAGTTCCATAAAAGAGACAGATATATATTTGTACGTGAAGCTAGTTATAAGCAAGGTTTGTGATTCTTCTCTATACTCAAAGGGCAGATACATGTGTGCAATTTGGATGATCACTTCTCCAACACACCGAACTCCCCCCATTCCAGGTTGTTGTTGTTTTTAAGTCAGGCTTTTCAAGAGATCTTAGAGTTAGCCAAAGGGTTTTAGAAGTCTCTGGAAGCTTGAATGTGTGCATTTTCTTTGCAAGGCATTGGGACAGGGTGGGTGGTGGGTGGAGGAAAACACCTGCACTGCCCTAATTAAAGAATCACCTTTGTTGGTAGAGAATGAAAGGGGTTGAAGCCAGACCCAGAATCCTCTCCCTGCTCCAAAGTCTGTTTACTCTCTGACCTGCATTGTATGTGGGGCTGTGATGGGGAAAACTGCATATACATTACTGGAAAAGCAAAAGCATTTTTTGAACCATTTCCCCACCCCCTCCCTTTTAAAATGTATTTCTTCTTGTTAGGCTGGAAAAATGGGCATTTTTGGTAATGTTTTGGAACAATAAGTTAAATTATAGTGTTCAACCATATGCTGCTTTCAGCCTGCTCTGACTTTCTGAGTATTTCTTTATGCTCTTTAATTTTGGTTTCCCCCCTGTTTATTAATAAATAAATTCTAGGGGGATGGGGATATTTATCTATTTACATATATTAATATGCCCATCATAAAACCATCAAATGAACAAGGCTTTTCAGTGGAAAATTTTACCCCATCTGTATTGTATTTGAGTTTGTTTTGGTATGGAAACTTGTTTTACATATGTTTGTATTGTTGTTGCTTTTATCATTACATTGCCATGAGATGCTTCAGAGGGAGCAATTCAAAAATAGAATAGCATAGAATTTATTAATCAATTGGGGGGAAATAGGAAAAATCACTTGCAAAATGCAATGCAGGACCTATCATAAGCACCAGCTGGCCACTACCATGTTCCTCTGCAAGACACCATCACCCCTACACCATTGGCAGTAAGTGAATCTAACTCACAGCCAAGCACTTCGGAGTACTGGTCTACCCTGTTTGTTGTTGTTTGCAAATTGTCCTCCAGCTATGACGAAGACTGAGAGCCACGATTGCCACCATTCATGCCTGTCTGGTAAGGGCTGCTGGTTTTTTTTTATAAAAGGGTTTTTCAAGAGTTTCCAGAGGTTTAGAGGGCGTTTGCAGGCTTTTCCAATGGCGTTCAAGGTATTCAAAATTTATTCTATTCTACTGACACATGCAGTGCCTCGGAACATAGGTAAAAGGTAAAGGTAAAGGACCCCTGGACGGTTAAGTCCAGTCAAAGGCAACTATGGGGTTGTGGCACTCATTTCGCTTTCCAGGCCGAGGGAGTCAGCATTGGGACACTGTGACAGAAGCCAGAGTGCATGGAAACACCGTTTACCTTCCCGCTGCAGTGGTACCTATTTGTCTACTTGTGCTGGTGTGCTTTCGAACTGCTAGGTTGGCAGGAGCGGGGACAGAGCAATGGGAGCTCACCCCATCACGGGGATTCAAACCACTGACTTTCTGATTGGCAAGACCAAGAGGATCAGTTGTTAAGACCACAGCGCCACCTACGTCCCTGCCTTGGAATGTAACCCCTGTGTAAATTTGGAGTTGCCTAATATGCACAGGTTCAGACTGAGAAACTGTAACAACTGGATCCAACATGTGAGCAGAACAGAAGCTCTATTCGAGTATTTTAAGCATGTGCAAGGGCATAAACTGAGGAAGAGGAGCAGATGCACCTACACTGAGAGCCCCTGCTCCACCCTCAACATTCCCACAGTGAGCAGAGTCAGGACTCTGATCAGACTTCCCAGTCACAAGGGGGCTTGTAGGAGCATTGAACACAATGTGAATATAAGCTCTCTCCATATCTTCTGGAATTGAGTGTGGAGGAGCAGGTGCACATGGCACACTCAGGGAGATTGGGGGTGCCATGCACCACCTGCCCCCCTCCTCAGATTAAGCCCCCATGCATTTTTTCTTTAAACCCTTGAATAAGGCTAATTTGTTCCCTGGTTTCACTTAAACCACTGCAGTCATGTATTCTCTCATATCTTTTATGGCACTTCCGGATTATCTGTTTATTGCGCATCCTTTCAGATTTGTCGCTGGGGAGGTTATATGATGTTGCGCCAAAGCAAATGTTATCCCACACTTTCTGGTGCACATTCTCATCACTTTCCTTATTGCAAACAGTCTGATCTTGGGGAAAGTGGGTTTTCATCAATCAAGTATAATTGTGCGACCTAAATTTGGTGGTGTGTAACTGAATCCCACCCAAAAGGAGCAATAGGCTGGAAATGCTTTTGGAGTTAGAAATCACTCGAGACATGTTGGTGCCTGAGGCAAAAAATCTAAATGGTCCCCCAACCACACAAAGTGTGAGGAAAATCTCACAATAAAGTACATACTTGGCATTTTGCTGACCTTTAAGAGTGCCCCAAGTTGGGGTGCCTTATGCAAAAAAAAAAAAAAAAATGCCAAATATTTAGGATAGCACACATCTCGCTCCTTCAAATGAACTTGAGTTTACACTTTTAACAGCAAGAATCTCTCTTCTCCTTGCTCAAGACCCTTCAAAGAAATAAATAGAATCCACAGATCCCACACAAACCCTTGCCATGGGAGAAGAGTTTTAAACGCCTTATGGATTAGTGTTTATATAACCTGTCAGAGATTTAAACCCACAAAGATGAAGGTTTTCTTTAGCTGTGCGAAACCAACCTTTCGTCTAGCATCAACCTAGCCAGAGAGGAAATCTTGGCAGGTTGTTTATCTTAGCAGACAATTCCCCCATTCAATTGTTCCTGACTTGGTTTCCACTTGTTGTTAACCATAAATTCTGCCCTGTGCCTCCTTTTTCTACACTTTTTGATGGTATGCCACAGAAAAGCAGACAGGCATCTCCTCCTCGCCACAAATGCACCCAATGGGAGAAAGCAAGAAAAAAAGCAGTTGTGTGTGCCAAAACACATGAGCACTTCCTAGATTTGCTTGACTGTAAAAGAAGAATTCAACGAAGGCCTTGGTCTCGTGTGGCAAAACATTACCACCCTAAATTATTTTGACGTCGTGTCATGGTCCTGTTGTGGTTTGAAAAATGACAGCTTGGAGCCATATCCACTTGACTATTATTATTCCTTAATCACTGAAATGGTCACATGCCAGACTGATAGCACTGGAGGATGAAATGATTCACTAATGTAAAGTAGCAGGAATGTTCAGGAAGTACAACGAGAAACTGTGAAACAAGAAGTATGGAGCAAGCGTGGTGTAGTGGTTAAGAGCGCTAGTCTCGTAATCTGGGGAACTGGGTTCGCGTCTCCGCTCCTCCACATGCAGCTGCTGGGTGACCTTGGGCTAGTCACACTTCTTTTAAGTCTCTCAGCCTCACTCACCTCACAGAGTGTTTGTTGTGGGGGAGGAAGAGAAAGGAGAATGTTAGCCGCTTTGAGACTCCTTTGGGCAGTGATAAAGCGGGATATCAAATTCGAACTCCTCCTCCTCCTCCTCCTCCTCCTCCTCTTCTTCTTCTTTTCCAGATGCTTAAGTCTGTGAAATGTTACCAATTGGTACCAATGTATCTAGATCTAGATCTTTGTCCAGGGAATGCATTTAAGTTGGTTATTAAGTTACAAGTTGAAAGATGTATCATCACCTCTCTTTACTCCCCACTTCTCTGTTGCTCCAGCTCCTTTTACTGACTCCTTGAATTGCCACGAGGCAAGACACATTGGCAAGAACCAAATGGGTGTAAAGTAGAGAGAGGGAACCTATTGCCTCCAGTTGCTGTTGGATTCCAATTTCCATCACCACCAGAGAGCATAGCCAGTGCTCAAAGATTATGAGGATTATAGTTCAACAACCCCTTGAGTGACATGGGTTCCCAGTCCCTCAGGACTTGGAAGACCTGAGATCAAGCCCTGGTCATCCACAATTTGTAACTTTGGGTAGTAGTCACTATCTCTCAGATTATTGTAAGGGATAAAATGGGATGCCTCCCAAATACACCAGCACGAGGTCCTTCTGGTTGGTCATTGTGGGAACAGGATGCTGGACTGAATGAGCCATTGGCCTGATCCAGCAGGGCTAGTCTTGCATTCCTGTATTGTCAATACCACAAACCTTCCAGTTGAATCTTTCAGAACCACATTCATTGTGACATAGTGGAAGAGCGCCCCTCCAGACAGCAATAATGCAGCAACATTGGGGAAGTGCCGCAACACAGCTCACAAAATGAGCTGTATGTGTGGATGGTCCAGTATGGTATGATGTGTGGATGGTCCAGTATACTGCAAATCCACCACTAATGCACTATTATTGTGTCAATGATGTGTAGCTGCTTTTTTGCAGGGTTTCTTCCTTGCCTCGTGCCAAAAGAAAAAGAAAGCAAATGTACAAGCAACTATAATCTAAAATTTATTTTCTAAACAAAGCTGTCCTCAATAGGTTTTGGGCCTATTTGTGGATTGTTATTGACGACATTAAGAAAACCTTCAAGGGAATTTAGTTAGTAAAACAGCTATTCATAAAAAAGAATTAAATTCTCTGTGGTTTACCATTGGCCACAGACGTTGAAAATCAGCCACGGAATGGTTTAAAAGCACCTGTGATAAAAGGAGGGGGGAGTCCTTTGAAACATTCCAAACCCAAATAGTTTCCTGCCAAGCAGAAAAGGAATACCTTCATTTCCAAGAGGCTTTAACCCTTTGCTCTGAATAAATCACATTGTTGCTGTGCTCAGATGTGTCCTTAGCAATTTCTCTCTCTTTTAGAAAAATTGGGGAAGAAGGTACAATCAAGTTGCTAAGAGCAGCTTGGCACACAAGGCAAATTCAGAGAGCCAGAAAAATAATGAAAAGAAATGTGGTAAAAAAGAAAAGAAAAAAACACCTTCCAGTCATATTGCATTTTCTTATGTACTCCTCAAACATATAGATATTCCACACATTTATGAAATGATCTGTCTTGGTTTGGGTATGCAGAGTAATCATTGCTAATACTTCATTACTTTTAGTGCCTTTTAATTAAAAGATGTGATAATGTAGGATACTGTTTCTGCTGGGGTGGATTAGCCATATAGGTTTCAGGTATTCACCAGCAGCAGACTCAGCTGATATGTTGCATCTGGACCTTAATTGGAGCTGGGTTTGCTTTATGGAATCCATCGAAACAGGTCAAATGCCACTCCAGCGAAAACATCCCTAGTTTGGCTTAAGATTGGTCAAGTAACCGAGAAGATGATGAGAAGGAGGAGGAGGCAGCAGATGGACCCAACATACAAAATGGCTCATATCCAAATTGAAATTAATAGACATGGCTAATTTACATCCATTAGTTTTAGTAGATCTGCTCTGGGTACAATTTCCTTAGATACATCCCAATATCTTTATATAAATCTATGGTGCGGATGCATTTGCAATATTATGTGCATTCCTGGTTGGCTCCATCTCAATAAGCGTCAGGAGCCGGAGTCAGGAGCAGGTCAGCAATAATGAGTGTCAACAAAGTTAACTCTTTATTCAAAAAAAAACCAAAGTAGCTCAGGCGTAGTGATCATGGCTGCTCTTCCCAAGAAGTCTTGCTCCAATGAGGCAGTTGGTCTCCACCTCCCACCACTCTCTAAGGCTCTTCCTCCCTCAGTTCTTTCCCCAGCCACCGCCATTGGTCAGGACAGAGCTCTGGTTGTGCATACATGTTGGGAAACCTGTGGCCTCCACATGTTGTTGGAGTTCAAGGCCCATCAGTTCAAGTCAGCATGACCATTGGGCAAGAATGATGGGAGCAACATCTGGAGGTTCCCAAACCGAGCCTTAAGCAAATTGCTCCTTCTCAGCCTCAGTTCCTTCATCCAAAATATGGGGATAAAAATATGGACCTATTTATATGGTTATTCCAAAGATTATTAAGATCAACACATATAGAACAGTCTAAATGACCATGCTAAGTATTATACTAGCTGAGCAAATTCAGACCTTGGTTTAACTCATAGGTTTGGCATTGTTTGTAAGCTGGTAACACCATCTTTCCCTCCAGCACATTGATATCAGAATAAAATATGATATGCATATTCAGGATTCAGTTCTAAGTTTCAAGTTCAAATAACAGCTGAATCCCTCTACTTGTTTTCAAGGTCAGGAAAGATGTAAAAGACACTGTAATGCAGTATCTGCCATGAAGAGTGAGGTATCAGCACAAGACTTGGTATGTATGTTGATGTCTGAATTCTCCAACTGAAGTTCAAATCCCAGCTTCAACCTGCTCCCTCCAAAAGATGCCAATGTCATTGTTATGTAAAAGGCTGCAGCTTGGTGATAGAGCATATATTCTGCATACAGAAGGTTCCAGGGTTAAACCTTCACATCTCTAGGTAGGGCAGGGAGAAAATTCCGCCTGAACGAAGGATATTGACAAGCCGGAACACGTGCAGAAGGAAGGACACAAAGATGATCAAGGGTCTGGAAACCAAACCTAATGAGGAACAGCTGAGGGTAGGTTTAACCTGGAAAACCTGGAAAAGAGGCGACTGAAAGGAGATATGATAGCTATCTTCAATTATCTAAAGGGCTTCCACATGGAGGATGGAACAAGCTTGTTTTCTCCTGCTCTGGAGGGAAGGACTCAAACCAATGGCCTCAAGTTGCAAAAAAGGAGATTCTGTCAGGAAGAACTTTCTGACAGTAAGAGCTGTTCAGCCGTGGAACAGATTCCCGTGAGAGGTGGTGGACTCTCCTTCCTTGGAGGTTTTTAAGCAGAGGTTGGATGGCCACCTGCCATGTCTGGTCTAGTTGAGATTCCTGCATTGCAGGGCAGGGGATTGGACTAGATGTCCCTTGGGATCCCTTCCAACTCTACAATTCTGTGAAATCCTGGACAGCCACATCCACTCAGTGTAGAAAACACTGAGTTAGAAGAACCAATGGTCTGATTTGGGGTATGTTCACATTGTTGTTGTTGTTTAGTCATTTAGTTGTGTCCGACTCTTCGTGACCCCATGGACCAGAGCACACCAGGCACCTCTGTCCTCCACTACTTCCCGCAGTTTGGTCAAACTCATGCTGGTAACCTCGAAAACACTATCCAACCATCTCGTCCTCCGTCACCCCCTTCTCCTTGTGCCCTCCATCTTTCCCAACATCGGGGTCTTCTCCAGGGAGTCTTCTCTTCTCATGAGGTGGCCAAAGTACTGGAGCCTCAGCTTCACGATCTGTCCTTCCAGTGAGCACTCAGGGCTGATTTCCTTAAGAATGGATAGGTTTGATCTTCTTGCAGTCCATGGGACTCTCAAGAGTCTCCTCCAGCACCATAATTCAAAAGCATCAATTCTTCGGCGATCGGCCCTTCATGGATCACTGCCTTGTCATGGGAAGGGGCTTGAACAACTCAGAGAACCTATGAGCTATGTCATGCAGGGCACCCAAGATGGACAGGTCATAATGGAGAGTTTTGACCAAAGGTGATCCACCTGGAGCAGGAACCGGCAAGCCACTCCAGTATCCCTGCCAAGAAAACTCCATGGACAAAGACAATGTTCACATTAGTGGCCTAAAATGTAGCAAGGTCAACAGCTGCTCCTACTATGTTTCAAGCTGTGTTTCCAGTGTGTTGTTCATGCCAGAAAGTGGGCAGGGATGTCTTCACCCAACCTGCAGGACCTTTTTGGTTTCCCTGCTGTTGCAACCCCTGCTCCAAACTCCTATTTATGAAGCTGTAATTTGTGCATGTGCAATGGCTGTTAGGGTATCTTCATTTTACCGCTTCATATTCAGTTTTCTAGTTTGATTGAAGCCGGTTTGACAAAGAAACACACCTGACTGCAATATTTGTCAAGAAACTTCAGGGTCCATATGGGCTTGTGGCCCTGGCTGAATATACAGTATATACATTTGAAGCACACTTCCCCCCTCAAAGAATTCTGGGCACTGTAGTTTCTTATGGATTGCTGGGAATTGTAGCTCTACAGGGGCAAACTATAGTGCCCAGAATTCTTTGAGGAGGGAAATGTGTGTCATATGTGCTTTAACGGTATAATAATTTATATAATGATAATTTATTATTTATACCTCACTCATCTGGCTGGATTTCCCCAGCCACTCTGGGTGGCTCCCAATCAAATATTAAAAACACAATACAGCATTAAACATTAAAAATTTCCCTAAACAGGGCTGCCTTCAGATGTCTTTTAAAAGTAGGATAGTTGCTTATTTCCTTGACATCTGCTGGGAGGGCGTTCCACAGGGCAGGTGCTACTACCAAGAACGCCCTCTGTCTGGTTCCCTGTAACCTCACTTCTCACAGTGAGGGAACTGCCAAAAGGCCCTCAGTGCTGGATCTCAGTGTCTGGGCTGAATGATGGGGGTGGAGACGCTCCTTCAGGTATACAGGACTGAGGCAGTTTATATAGTATGTATATATATGTACACAGCCTAAGTTAGTGTAAATCTAGCTGGGAAAACTAGCAGTGGAAGAGCATTGAATGCAGAATAGGCAGTAACATGAATATAAGGCAGAATCCTGTGTGATGCAAAACAAGGTTTTTGGAATACTAGGATTTACTAGTTGCACTTGATTCAACAAATTAATCCAAAGCTAATTCTCAAGGCAGACTCTTATTTCTCTCGCGCTTCCCGACCCTTGATAAATTCATCTGAGTCTGCTTTGCTTTCAGAAATATTGCAATCCTTCAGTTTTGTGTCAGCAGCGTTGTGCCAAGTGACCGGCCAAGGCTGAAATATTCCAACAATGCCGCGTTTGAAAGAGAGAGCGAAAAGACACTCTTTAGCGTCAAGGCACACGCACGCACCAAATCCTCTTGCTTATCCTTCAAAGCTAGAGTTACCGAGCAACTGCCCCAAAATGTCACCAGAGCTGGAAGGCGAACAACGCCGAGGGAACACACCAACTGCCCGGCGCTCACCTTTTAAACCCTCTTTTGCAACGCAATCTGCAACAACCCCCAGCAGCGGGACTAGAAGCAAACGCACGCTTGCCTCTTTGCGCACGCTGACCTCTTGCAAACGGTTGCAGGCGGCACGCTGGTGACCGCCTCAAATGGTCCAGTTTGCCCCCTTTTTTGGGTCTCTCGCGCTCTCTCACTCTTGCTGATTATTCTGCTTTCCAAAAGAATCTGCTAAGAATCTCAGCGAAGGGGGCGAGCAAAAACTGGTGTCAGGAGGGTTAATCAATCAATCAGCGGAGGATCTGCAGGTCTGGGAGGAGGCATTGGAGGCCGGGCTCGGAGGGAAGCGCAGAGAGGGGTGTGTATATAAGACATTGGGAGGTTCATACTGCACCTTCCCCATCTCTCCGGCCGCCTCCTTCCAAACCATCCCGAATTCCTGCAGAGCCAGAGACAAGGCTGCTGCCTGGTGTAGGACGACAGAAGAGAGGATTAGGGAAGTCCCCCGCTCTTTAATTGCTATTATTTAAAGTCCCCCCTCCCGTGCGCGCTCTCTCTTGCTCGCTCCCCGGGCGAGCATCAGATGACAGCTCCACACCGAGGGAGGGCAAAGCAAGCTGCTTGGCCACCAGCAGACAGTATCTGATTCGGGGATCCGCAGCAGGCAGCTCCTGTACAACGAGAAAGGGATCGTCGCTCCACAGGCGGAGAGCCGGAGTGGAGAGAGCGGCGAGTTCGGGACCTGCAAGCCTGCGGAGGGGATCCCCAACCCAGCAGCCCCAGGGCGCAGCGGAGAGCGGCTTCGTCTCCCGTGCGCGCTCCCCTCTCCAAACCTGAGGAGGGAATTGGCGCCCAAGAAGACCCGCCAGGGGAAATCCTCTGCAGGAAGGAGGGCTTGAGCCCCACTAGGGACCGACAGACGGACCCCGCCACGAAGGCCCGATCCGGCGGCGCCCGAGGATGCTGCTGCTGCCGCTGTGGCTGCTGCTGCCGGAGCTGGCGCTCCTCGCGCCGGCTCAGAAGTTCTCTGCGCTCACGGTAAGGCAGGCGCGGCTCCTTCTTCTTTCCTTCCCCAGCGTCGCCGCGCCGGGGCAGCAAAGCGCCCTCCTGCGTCTCTTCCCCGAGGCCGCTCGTCTGCGTTTGCCATTGTCTTCCCACCCACAAAGGCACTTGCTGAGCGCGCTGTGCCAAGCGCGGAGGGGCAGCCAGGAACGAGGCAAAAGTTGGCTTCGTTGTACTCTAGGGCTAAGAGGTGTCTTGACCTGGCAAAGCAAGTTTCCAGACCTAGGTAGATTCCTACCCACCCGTACTACCCTCACAGACACGTGTGTCACAAACACACAAACACACGCACGCACCTTGATGAAATGTTGACGGGGCGAAATTTCTAAGCCCTCAAGTAAAAGCGAGGAAATGCCACTTTTCCTTTTTTTTAAAAAAGCGAGGCAATCTTCTAGTCCTCAGTATTGCACTAAAAATATGCAGTCAAGGCTCCATCCTCCTTAGCGGCGTTTCTGAAACAGCCAACTGTGTATGTCTTGCTTGAGACTTCCTATAGTTTTAATGCAAAAATCCATGAGAACTTAGTCTGGAGTTGGAGTGTGTGGGTCTCCTATCAGGAAGGATTTATTTTCAAATGTGTGAGTGCATATTTGAAGACCAGGTAAGATGACAGTCTCCACAAAACTGGTACAACTGAGCTCACACAACATTTTGTTTGTTTGTTGATACAATCAAGCAGAAATTGTTGTAGGCATACCTGTGCGTAATGAAATCTTTTATTCACAGTGACAATTCTAGACTGATAGTGAGAAGAGCTCTAAATGGATTGACTAATTCCATTAATGAATTTGGAGTAACGTTTTGTCCTGTGTGTGTACACGCCCTAGGACACACAAAGTAACTGAAGCCAATGCAGGTTACAGCTGTATGCACCAAATACCTGAGTTACCAAATCTTCACTTGATCCAGTTTTGGTCTGCTGAGGGTGCTTGGCCTGAGCAAGTTTGAATGCAAGTTTGGTGGTTTAAGTGGTTTGTGTTTGGCAGCCTACGAATTGCTGGCACTCAGTGGCGGATTAGACTCCTAAATGCTTTCAGGAAAAGGGAGAGTGTGAGCCACTGCGTTAAGAGTTTTGCACATTGATCCTAAATAAGGCTTACTTGAAACAGAAGCCAGTCTGAGAGATTCTGATGCAGTTTACTCCACACTAAGTGAGCTTGGAATTTCAGCCTAACAGCAAATGTGAATGTACAGAACTACTTGGAAGTAAAGTTCACACAAATGAATGGGACTCACTTTCAGTTTGGAGGTCTATCTGAAGTCCTGATTGATTCTACTGGAGGAAGTTCTCTATGCATGTACAGTATAGGAATCCCCAGTTTCTTGCAGCGTGTGTTCCCCTGCCCACGAAAGAGAACAAGTAAACCTGTACACAACACTAAGAGCTTCAGAACAGTTAGATCACTGCCAGTGGGCAATAGCCAATGAAGTCTGGTGACACTTAAACATGTTCCATTCAAATCAATGGAACTTAAGCATTAACGGTGAGCTCAGTTCCTACTGAATTTAATGTGACTAAAGCAATTTATGCCTAACTTTCTCTGGATTGTATCCAGTGTGTTATTTATGGCCCCTTCAGCCTCATTTTCTCTGCTTCATTCCTTTAAATGCCAACTCTCGAGACATTTTACCTAGTTTCATTGAATTCACTGGTCCTGGAATTCAACAAATGGTCTGAAGAGTTGACCAGGACTGCAGGCAGAAACCTTAGTCTGTTGCGACAGCATTCTGGGATCCCAGGGATCTTACTCCCAAGTAGATGCACTTAAGAGAGCATAGACTCACTCCTGATTGCTTCATTTTCTCAAATGACTTTTCAGCGATGTTTTAGGCCCAATTCCTTCTTTAGGTGGGCAGTAGCTGTGCCACCAGGAAACAGAATTTTGTAGGCACCCAGTTGTCCTTTGTTGGCCAACAGTTCCTATAATGAAAGCCTTCCTTGGTTTTGCAATTGGCTTAAACTACTTGGTTAGCTCTTCATACGAACAGCATGAATGTGTTGTAGGGAGGGATGATTGACACACATCCAACTTGCCTCCAGAACTGACTATGCTTTCCTAGTTCAAGTGTTCAGGTTCAGAACAAATTTTAGTCATGATGGTCTATCTCCTCATGTCAATAACCACTAATGCCCAATGCTATACATTTAAAGCACATTTAGTGTACATGGCTTCCCCAAATAATCATGGGGACTGTAGTTTTGTTAAAAGCACTGGGAATTGTAGCTCTGTAAGGATTCTCATGTACTATTAAATATATGGTGTGGCTGGGACCCTTGAGGAGTCCCCCGCCTGTCATGAATTCATACAAAATGCAAGCTGCTCCCCCTCTCCAAGCTTTCCAGCCTCTGCTGCTCTGACCGCTATCACCAGCCCACATTTTCCAAGGAAGAAGCCTTACCTTGGGAAAGAGGGCAATAGGTGATGACATCATTTCCTGTTGGACACCATATTTAACAGGAAATGGTGCATGGAGTGGCCTTTTGAACCCCATTTGACTTTGGAGCCAGCTCAAAATAGGCTGGATGAAACTGAAAAAATAGACCAGTCTATTCAGTCAAGGGAGACAGTTCCTCTTGAGGTTCTCCCCCTTACAAATACTCACCCCATTTCTAAATTTGGCTCCCTGGCATCAGCCTTGTTGCTTGGATAAGGTATATGAACTTGATTAAAATATAATCTCAGTGAAGTCTGATGGAAGCAGCCACAATTTATTTTGGTAGCTTACCTGTTTGCGCATTGTTACTCTTTCATGACCAAAAAGAGAAGACGGAACCAACTTTAGTTGTGCTTCTCTTTCATAAGGAAATTTCATTCTATGGCTACAATGCTCTGCCCATCTATATGAAGATAAATCCCATTGAATTTAGTGGGACTTGCTTCTGAGTGAATGTACATAGGAATGTATGTACTGCTGTACTTGATATTAAGCGTGCTATTTTATCTCTTTTACATCATAGCCTGACTCATGTTTTCCTTTTCCCTCCATGTAAAGAGCCTGTGTTTTTATGGGGTTGAATTAAGCAAATATATCTTGAACAATCTACCTGATCTCATTTACCTCTTAAATCATATTAAAGTGCTGGAAGAATAGCAAAGTGCAGATGGCTCAGGATTGAGGGATGTAGCAATAAGTTTCTCAGAACATGAGTCAGGTCTTCCTTCCTTCAGGAGAAGCTTCCCTGAATCCTTATCCCACTCCAAAGAGTGTGTATATTATAGTGAAATAAAACAAAAACACCACCAGTTTATTTTGTCAAAGAGTGACTAATGTATATGATAATAGGTATCCCTCAGTGCTTTTGTTATATTTCACTTTTATTTTACACATTTATAGCCTTGCCCCATATTACACTCATTCAGACTCCCCCGCAGGAAAACCCAATCTTTACTGCTGAATTGGATTGACTTGTGGCTCAGTCAGTAAAGCATGAGACTCTTAATCGCAGGGTTGTGGGTTTGAGTCCCATGTCGGGCAAAAGATTCCTGCATTGCAGAGGTCCCTTCCAGTTCTATGAAATGTCAATTGGGTGTACCACAGATGGATGTTTGCTCCGATTCAGCACTAAAGAGTGAGTTTTCCTGGGGAAAGCAGCAGGGCAAACAGAATATGGAAAGCTGCTTGGACCCATGCTTTCTAGGCGAGCAGAAGAACAAGCCCAGAAACAGGAATGGGAAACTGAGGCCCTCCAGAGATTGCTGGACTACAACTCCCATCATCCCCGAGCATTTGCCATGCTGGCTGGGACTGATAGGACTTGTAGTCCAATAACATCTGGAGTGTCATAGCAGCTTCCCCACACCTGCAGCAGAGGAGAACTGTACTTGCTCCCCAGCAGATTCTTGTCTACCTCGTCAAGCAATTCCCAGCCGCTGGAGAAACACAGAAGGGCAGCTGCCCAGAAGTAAAAACAGGGAGGTCATTTGGTCAGTAATGCATGTTGTACACCTGGATAAAGGGATCTGCTGGGGGCAATATAGTGTGTGTTTACTGGGTTTTGTTTTAATTCATGTGGTTTTGTTGTGAATTGCCTAACGCTTGCAGAACAGCAGGATATAAATGTCTTAAGTAAATACACAAATAAATAAGATCAAGCAGTGACCCTTGTTTACATTTCACAGGCCAGAGATCCACACATTGGGTTCTGTGTATGAAGGGCAGCTGAGCCCATTCATTAGGAAAACCAAATAAGCCATAACCACTTTCCTAGCCAAATCTTGCAATGGAAAAGTTCAGCACAGTCTTCTCGGTGACTTTGAATGATTTGAAAATGATAATTGAAGACTCAAACATTTTCCTTGCAGCTAGGTTTAAGCAAAAGCTAAAACTCTCATGAGGCCCCTTAGTGCTGGTTTGTTTGAAGTATTTGAGGTGGAGGGTTGTGCTCTTAGGTCGAGCTTTATGACACACATGCAGCTTATGGAAGCAGTAAAGTGGGACATATTTATCTTAGCCGTTCAGCAAATGAACATTTCTACGGCATAGTAAATGTTCCCTCTGCGATAAGTTTGGTGGGGGTGAAAGTGAGACTGGCTGGGTCACTCATACCTGACATTCTTCAGAAGGGGTCCTGTCCCCCCTGTGCCGTTTCCTGGAAATAATTTGCTGATTAAAAGCTACTAATTGAAAACTTTAAAAGAAACCATTCACTTCCAAGAACTTTTATAGTGTGTGACTTCTGCAAGTGCAGATCACATTAAGTCAAGTGCATTTTATCCCTAGCAAGCTGTAACACCACCTTTAAAGCTCAGCTTTAAAGCAGAGGTGCTAATAATAATAATAATAATAATAATAATAATAACAGCAGCAGCAGCAACAACAACAACAACAATAATGTTTCAAGCACAAGCTTAATTCTCTCCCTGAATTATCTGCTTGCTCTTGCAGTCGTACCACAGTCATTTTTCACTACTATATTACTTTAGTAGTTTCTTTTAACTTTCTGTGTGTGTGTGTGGGCACACACACACACACGTTGTCATTAATCAATATTTAGCTGTTTTATGCTAGCCATATAATCTTACAGCTCCTAACACCTTTTTTTCCAAATGGTCTGGAGCATTTTACAGCTAGGTATATTTAACAAACTTTGAATCCAGCCTCTTCTGGCATGGGGGATAGCAGCAAACATGATGTTTGGTAGTAACTGTGGGGCAGGGAAGACACCTTGGCCAAGGGTTGAGAACAAAACTGCATTTTGCAAAAGAGAACAATAAAGGGATACATAGTGACCTTGCACTCCAGGCCTGATGTGATACAAAATCAAGTAAAAAAAAAAAAAAGGTGGTGAATGAAGCATGTTGCACAATAGAAGTTCAGCATACATCAATTGCTATAAATAAGATTGTTTACTAATCAGTTGCAGAACACGCAGTTGGAAAAAGCACTAGCTGGAAGAAATGCTCAGCTTTGTGGGTTTGAGCTTGAAGGTTCAGGGTCAAAACTTTTTTGGATGGGTTTGATAGCCAAGAAAAAATGTGTCATCACTAGGACTTGACCTTAAGGGATGAGGGAGCGGGCAGTGCTGTGGTCTAAACCACCGAGCTTCTTGGGCTTGCTAATCGGAAGGTCCGCGGTTCGAATCCACATGACATTGTGAGCTCCCATTGCTCTATCCCAGCTTCTGCCAACCTAGCAGTTTGAAAGCATACTGCTGCAAGTAGATAAATAGCTACCGCTATGGTGGGAAGGTAAATGGTGTTTCTGTGCTCTATGGATTCTGACATGGTCCTCCGTGCGCCAGCAGTGGTTTAGTCATGCTGGCCACATGACTCGGAAAGCTGTCTGTGGACAAATGGCCTGAAAGCAAGATGAGCACTGCACTCCATAGTTGCCTTTGACTGTCCAGGGGTCCTTTACCTTTACCTTGTTTGTGACCTCTTGTTGCCTCTTTGAAATGCAGCTTGAAGTTATGAACCACACTGGTACAGAGCCATTGAGGTGTGCGGTAGGAGGGTGGGCGCTCTCTGCCTTGGTACCCGAGCTCCAGTGTTCTAGCAGGTGCAGAGGCAAGCCAACCCATCACTGCTGCTCCCTTCCTGCTCAGAGGGGCAATGAAGGCATGTGGCCTTTCCTGCCTGATGGGTGCTTGGAGTTCTAAATGCCAGGAGACCCAGAGACAATCTTCTCTCCAGGTTTTAGATTGGGGAAGGTGCAAGGATCATTCTGGTGTGGAGCCTTGGGTGTGTGCAGTGGGTGCCAAAACTATGATGCAGAATGGAAGGCGAGAGGCAAGGGGTGCTGAACTTTGGCATTGCACGGGGCACCGCTGAGATTTGAGACCCCAGCGCCCACCACTGCCTCTCCCATCTGTGGCTCCAGCAGCCACAGAAGGGAATCCTCAATCTTGTCTCACTCACCAGAGCTCGGTTAACTTCTCATGATGGTGAAGGCGGTAGAGTGATGATGGAATTCTTCTAAAGTTAAATGTAGAAGACACTTCTCATGCTCCGCTACAGTGCACACGCCACATATGAACCAGACATATTATGGTATCCTCATGTACACGCTTTGCATGTTCCCCGTTATGTGCTGGGTTTGTTTCATTTCATCACACAGGTATAGTGTGATGGAGGTAGGGCCTTTTCTGGTTCTTCTTGAAGCATGTATGCTAGGTGCACACATGATGAAAATGATATTTGCCTTACATTTTATGGGACACTCTGAATATTCATTGTGCACCTATAGTGTACCTAGATGCTTTCTGGGGCTGATGAGAGTTGTAGTCTAAAACATCTGGAGGACGCCAGGTTGGGAAGCCTGGTGTAGATGGTAATATGTGTTGCTATGTATACTACTGGTTGGGAAAGGGGACCACATCAGACACTTCCTGTCTAAATGTACATGTGGGTGTGCAGTCTCCAGTCATCCGACAATGGAATTCTTACATAGGAGCTGCTTTTATAGACATCACTGCTTAGCTGGAGTGGATATTCCTTTGTACAGCATGAAGCTACACTTAGCATTTTGAAATTGTGTGTGTGTATGTTTTTTAAAAAGCAACCATTTAAGAGCAGAAGAATACTTTATTTGGGGAAAGCTCAACATTTTCTCGCTGAAGCATAGATCTTAGTGCTTGGATTTTTGGTGCCATGAAACAGCTTTATTTCCCAAATTTATTTAAACACATTCCTTTTGAACGCTAGAAAATGACGTATGATGACAAGCAGGACTCATATTGATGATTATGACCCCCTTCTCCCTAATAATTAATTTTCTGCGAGATTAGAGGGTGTAGGAGAAGGATGGATATCCCCTCTCTACTAATCCTTCCTCTGACTTCCCAGTGCTTTATGCAGGAAATAAGATGGATCAAAACAACTTACCCCCTGCTTTGCTGTTAATGGATACTGCAGGTAGGCGGAAAGGGAGAAAGAAGTTCAGTAGGAGCTGGCGAGGCTGAGCTTCTCTCCCATTTTCAAAATGTGGCACATTGCTTTGCTTACCAAGGGGGGGTGGGCAAGGGCAAAGAAGAAGAAGAAGAAGAAGAAGAAGAAGAAGAAGAAGAAGAAGAAGAAGAGTGGTAGTTTGGATTTGATATCCCACTTTATCATTACTCTAAGGAGTCTCAAAGCGGCTAACATTCTCCTTTCCCTTCCTCCCCCACAACAAACACTCTGTGAGGTGAGTGGGGCTGAGAGACTTCAAAGAAGTGTGACTAGCCCAAGGTCACCCAGCAGCTGCATGTGGAGGAGCGGAGACGCGAACCCGGTTACCCAGATTACGAGACTATCGCTCTTAACCACTACACCACACTGGTGTAGAACGAGCTCAGCATGGGGTGGGCACGGTTAAAAACACAGTGATGGGAGGGTCAGATTAGCTCACCACCAGCCAGTACTGCGTCAGTCCATCATATTCAGAGTGGCACGACATTTCATTTGAGTTATATTTAGCAGTCTTTTGTTGGCATTCCAAAGTCTTGTTGGAAAACACGCAGGTTCCTATGGGAGATTGGTTCCGGCCCATCCAGTAAGGGCATCTCCTATGACTGGCCTGAAACCTTTCCCTAGTTTATGCACACACCTAATCTTCTAATGGAAATCATTTTGATGGCTCTGATAGAATTGGAAATGTAGAAGTGGCTGTAGACTGTTCTTCTTGAACCTTTGTTGAATGAGCTTTAAGCACTGATTTTACAGCTTTTTAAAAATGAAGTAAGATCGATCACTTCCAATTGATCCAATTCCAAAGCTTTCTTTGAGCATGTATGGCAAATCAGGGGCGACCCAAGGCCCATTCTAGGAATCCTGCTCTATGGATATGACTGTGTTGTACTTCTTTAGGTACAGTCAGAAAACAGTGTGTGGCCTGTTAGGACTCAATATCGAGTTCAGCACAGAACAATGGTTCTCAAGCTGAAGCCACAGAACATGCCTCTTGAATGCAGATGCGGTTTCTCTCCACCTTTCCCCTTTTTCTAGAAAAGGCAAATACTGCTCCACTGACTTGTGTGAAGAAGGTGGAGGAACCTGCAGTTATGGAAAGCAATGTGTAGGGTCTGCTGTTGCCAGGGATAAAGATAAAGGGCAGTTATCGATAGGGATGGATGAATCTGTCAGTTTCCCTCAATTTCTCATTTTTCCAGTCTTCAGTTCTCCACATGAATTTATGATCTTTTCCCCATGATAAGACCTTATGAAAATTCATCGGCATTTCAGCACAAATTTCTCCTGACAATACACATTTTTGTATGCAATTTTTGCTAGTGTACACACTTTTGCAAAGCAATTTGCCCTTCTGTAAAGCATTTTTGCATTTCACTGCTACATGCATTTTTATGCATATTACTTGGCCGGACAACAGCAGTGTAAAATTTGGAGAAGCATGCATTTGGAAGGATTGCCATGGTTCAGTTCATGTCCTGTTTTGGAAACTGCAGGGGTTAAACCACAGAGCCTAGGACTTGCTGATCAGAAGGTCGGCGGTTCAAATCCCCATGATGGGGTGAGCTCCCGTTGCTCGGTCCCTGGTCCTGCCAACCTAGCAGTTCGAAAGCACGTCAAAGTGCAAGTAGATAAATAGGTACCACTCCGGCGGGAAGGTAAACAGCATTTCCGTGCACTGCTCTGGTTCTCCAGAAGCGGCTTAGTCATGCTGGCCACATGACCTGGAAGCTGTACGCCGGCTCCCTCGGCCAATAAAGCGAGATGAGCGCTGCAACCCCAGAGTCGGTCACGACTGGACCTAATGGTCAGGGGTCCCTTTACCTTTACATTTAAATGTGAACTAGATTGAATATCTCCCCCATCCCTGAATGAAACTATGTTTCTGGTTCTCTACCACTGTCTTCTTTTTACTCTAGCTGCATCTTCCCTCTGCAGCCCACAGCCTCAGTGAAAACACCCTGGTGGAAAAATCACACTATTGAACAGCTTCATGTTTTTACCCAGTCTTGCTTTCTTAACTTAAAGAGTACTTTTCTAACTTTATCTTGGCATAGTATTTCACTGCAGAATGAGCAACCTATCTGAGAGAGGGAAAGAGGGAGAAGGGCGAGATCTAAAACTAAAGCGAATTCCCAGAAGACTGCTGGGCCACAGGAAAGCTTGGGAAGAAACTTTGGCAGCAGAATTTGTATTTGGAGGGGAAATGAAGCTGGACCTATCACAGACTTACTTTATCTCAAAAGTCTGTCCAGATAAGGAGCCTCTAGATTTGAAGATACCCTAGCTGTTTAACTTCCAATTGGTTTTTCTTCCTCTTCTCCATGTCAAAACATTTGCGCATGCACACACACACACACTCACCACAAGATCTTAACTTCAGAAAGAAATTTGCCAAGGTCTCTTACAAGTCCATTCACAGCCCTGGAAGCAACCTCATAGTATGAGATATAATATTCTATAACTCTTGGCATAAATGGTTGGAATATTTTCATGCTGTATTACTTTGTTATGGCATAGGATACTTTTTTAGCATTACAAATCTGCTGTGTATAATTCTTTGTAAATGTAGGGACGGCGTTCAACTGGCCTCCTTCCAGTCAAGGCAATGACATATTCACTAGAGATAAAGATAGAGCTGGCAATAGAAGCTAGGGGTACACTGTTAGCAGCAGGGGTTGCTGTCAAGCCCTAGCAGGACCTGGAGGGGCCGTAGCAAATGTTCACATTTTATATATAATGTGGCCATTGCAATTTGAAAATTAGGCACATGCACGTAATGAACACCAGACTAAAAAATTCAAATCAAGAGTCATCTTTCAAGGCTTGGATCCTGATTAGTTTTGTGAGATCTCAGCTACTTCACGGTGACCCATGAGCAGTTGTGAACCACTCATCTTCTAAACAGGCAGGATGCTTAATCCTGCTGACTCAGCATTCTTTAAAAGCATGAATTGGCTTCTCAGACTCATGCGATTAGCTCAAGAATGACAAGATGGGGAAAGCAAGACGTTTTGAGTTATTTTTCTTCGCTTTCTGAAACATAGGAGTATAAGAGGCTGCTTCATAACAAATCAGGCTGTTACTCTGTCTCGCTCAGTATTGCCTATACCAGTGTTTTTCAAACTTGGGTCACTGGCTGTTGTTGGACTACAACTTCCATCATCCCTGACCACAGCAGGCGATCCAAGTTTGAGGAATGCTAGCCTGTGCTGGCTGGCTGCAGCTCTCTGGGGTTTCTACTGTTGAGCTGTGGCCCTTCTCCTGGCAAGTCCTCTTGAGTTCATTGTGGCCTACTGTTAGGTACGTAGGTATAGGATTGCAGCCTAAGCTGTTGAGTCTGTTACATTGGGTTGCTACTGCTCAGTTCTGGACACATCACAGTGTAGAGCGTAGGAAGCTGTGTTATATTGACTCAATGCTTTGGTCCATGTAGCTCAGTATAGACTCCACCGAGAGAAGGGGTTTCAAATCACAGATCTTTCCCAAGATCATGGGCTGAACTTGGGACCTTTTGCTTGCAAAGAACATGCTCTGTCCTGGAGCTGTGGCTCTTCCTTCGTGAACAGGTAACACATTTTGTTTTTAAATGGCCACCATATCTGAAACAAAATGAAGCTTGGGAATGTCTGTGGAAGCCCATGGTCTTCACCATTTTGTTTACTTTTGTGTGATGGCTTAAACCAACAACAGCATACATGTGCAGTATTGTGAAGAGAAGGTGGTGGCAGCAGCGGGAGAAGTAAAGAAGGATCAAGGACAAAAAACAGGCCAAGTAGCTGTTCAGAGATGTTTAGGACAGGAATGATGAACCCGTGGTCCTCCAGATGTTGCTGGACTCCAACTCCCATGAAGCCCAGCCAGCATGGCCAATGATCAAGGATGATGAGAGCTGTAGTCAAATGACATCTAGGGGACCACATGCTCCACATCCCTGGTTTATAGGGGGCTTGATGTGGTCTGTTGAGAAACAGATGTTGGCTGTTTTTCTGTCAGAGACAACTCATAAACAGCACAAGTAAATCCCTAAATATTATAAATAAGCACAAATAAATATTACAAATACGCAGGATCATCTGTTCCTCAACTTTATGTGCAACCGCAGAGACCTGGAACGTTTTAAGAAGTGAAAGCTGAGGGCTGTTGTTCACATTGCAAGGCGAGAGATACGGGTGCATTCTTGGGAGCTGGGGGTGGGAAGCAAGATGCGCATAACAACATTTGTATCAGTTTTAGAGAGACAGCACACATAGGGCAAGACCAAACTCTTGTCCTTGTTTCAAAGGCAGCCCTGAGTCCTCTAACTACAACATTACATTTTCACATCTCTTCAAACATGCTTGCAATGCCCTTTCGCCTGCCAAGAATTCTGCCTTTGTCTTTCAAATGGGAGATTAGAACCAGCTTGAGAATGTAAGGCAGCGCTTTCCAAACACTTCAACTTAGGGTCCTCTTCTAAGCTTACTTTACCTTGCCCCCCCCCCCACCTCAATATATTAGTTAGCCAATTCTTCAGAGGAGGATGCACAGATTTTCACATGTATTGCGGCTTCTGCAGCCAGCTTCCGTAGGTAAATATTTGTAGTTCATGGCATGAATTTGGAAAAGGGCCCTAGCACATATTTTGCTCAGAGAAGTCCCTGGGTTCAATCCCTACCATCTCTAGTCAGGGCTGGTAAAAACCTTGTCGGAAACTGCAGAGAGCTGCTGCCAAACAGTGGAAAGAATACTGAGGTAGAAGAGCCAACCATTTGACTTGGTATAACCAATGGCCTATTTTTACTACTACTGCTACAACTGCTGCTGCTACTACTATCAGGGCTTTTTTTTCAGCTGGAACTCAGCAGACTTCCAGAACCTCTCTGGTGAGTGTCATTGCCATTATAAGAGAATGAGGGAAGCATTTATGGTGAATTCTGGCACCTTTTTCTAGAAAAAAATGCGTGTTTTGGGGTGCCATGCAAGATCGTGGCCCCCAAAGTGCTATTTTCAGGGCAAGATCTTGTCGCAAAATCATGGCACCCAAAATGGCCACCATGCTCTTGCATGAGAAAATGGCATGCTCCCCTTTTTTCTGGGACACTTGTGGGGTATGGGCCATCTTCTCCATTAGGTAGAGTGAGATGTTGGTTGTTGCAAGTGGAAGACCTGAAGCTTTCCTGAAGGGGGGCAAATGGTCCCTCACGGAATTTCTTTGTTTTTAAACTTTATTTTTAAACTGCCTTGGGTGCTTAAATGTCCTCTTCCACCCTGCCTGCCTCCTTATTCTGCTCGCACTGTGTAAGAAGGCTGAGCAATTTGCACTTGGCACTGGAGATTTTTCAACCACAAAAAGAAGTAAAAAAATCAGATGCTGTTTATATGACTTTGCTTTTTGTTCTGGTTTCCTCTAAGATGATGGACTGGCGACCCTAGCAAAAAGGGGAAAGTTCTCTTTCACAGCTGAAGAAATTAAAAGAGCACCTCTTTCTCCGTTAGGCATTTCTGCTGCTAGCTACTGAACATTTTGGGGAGCCTTACTGTGTCTGTGTGTTCATTCCCACCCTTAGCACATAACTTTTGTGTCCCTTTTAATACCTTGGATGGGTTCCACAACACACAACAGTTAAGATGGACCACTGAGGTAGCTGAACAGAGGGAAACAAAGCACAATCAAAGCCTTGCAACTTGAGGGACACTTTTGGATGGCGCCTACAAACCCAAACATTCGGAAAAGCTCACTTTAATTGTGATTCAAACCAAGGTCATAAATAAAGCTCTAAGTGGCTCCAGATCCTTGAATCAACAGGATTGTTAGAACAAATGGGCATTGGTGTGACCAAGGGCACTTGGGCCTTGAAAATGAAACATTCACAACGAGGCTTTTTGGTGTTGAACTTCCAAGAAACTTTTCATGGGGGGGGGGAGCATTGTGGTTTGCTATTAAGGAATCCAGTTTACTTTTCCACTACGGTGGTACCTCGGGTTAAGTACTTAATTCGTTCCGGAGGTCTGTTCTTAACCTGAAACTGTTCTTAACCTGAAGCACCACTTTAGCTAATGGGGCCTCCCGCTGCTGCCGTGCCGCCAGAGCCCAATTTCTGTTCTTATCCTGAAGCAAAGTTCTTAACCGGAAGCACTATTTCTGGGTTAGCGGAGTGTGTAACCTGAAGTGTATGTAACCCGAGGTACCACTGTACAGCTAAACAGTCACCTGCACTAATATGAGAAGGACAATCTTGATGTGAAATGGAGAATTTTGAAACTCAAACTGAATTTTGAAAAATCTCCAGTGCCAAGAACAAATTGCTCTCTAAATGCTTTGACTATGTTTTAGGCCACAGCTTACATTTAAAGCTGTATCATACCACTTTAACATTCATGGCTTCCCCCAAAGAATCCTTGAAACTGTAGTTTAAGGGTACTGAACATTGCTATGAGACCTCTATTGCCTTCACAAGGCTACAATTCCCACAGCGGTTTAATGGCCAACCCCTCTGTCCAAGGGACTCTGAGGAAAAATAGGAACTGAACCCTGAAAAAACAGAAGTATTATGTTGTTCCAGGTTCTCGAATCCAGGAGGTGGGAAGATGGCCTGTTCCGGATGAGGTTGTATTCCTCTTGAATGAGCAAGTTGGAATTTCTCCTGGACCCAACATTGTCACTTGAGGCCCAGGTGGCATCAGTGGCTAGGAGTGCCCATTTCCGCCTTCATTTGGTTTGCCAGCTCTGGCCCCTTTGGTTTGCCAAGCTCTGGTAATTTCCAGATTGGGTTATTGCAGTGTGCTCTATGTAGGGCTACAACTAATTTCTTGGTAGTTATACCACCATCAGAAGTTCAGGGTGGTGGTAGTCCAAGATAGGACATTCTCTGTGGCCGCCCCTAAGTTGTGGAATTCCCTTAGCTCAGAGGTATGTCTGGTACCTTCATCATACAGCTTCTGGTGAATGCAGAAGACCTACCTCTTTACCTCAGCCTTTGACACATGTGTTTTCAGGACCCGCTCTACTCCTGTTATTTGTTTTAACTGTTTTAATGCTGAATTTCTAATGGCTGTAATCAACACTGGGACGTGCTGGAAAATGGCAGGTGGTGGTGTTGATGATCATGATAAATATGATTTTGAGCTCCATTTTGGTTATTCTTCCACATTGCAGTTGCCCTTGGTCATTAGAAAACCTCCTTCGCCACATGTAGATTCTCAGCTACTACCTCCATAAACTGCTTATATTTTACTAGCTATATTCTAATACCACACAATTTCTGAAATTACTGGTTGAGGGGCATCCTTTCATAGCCAGCTAACCAGCTAGCCTGCTTTCCTGGGCCCAAACTCCATTTCACCTAACCAATTTCCAGTGGATTTACATGAGCTGAGCTCATTTTGTAAACAATTAAAAAAAATAAATCTGAACTCAAACCATATTTTGAAGGCTTTTCGGGATACGTTCTCTCAACATCTGTACGCAGGCTGAAACATTTACAAGACTGTCTCAACACGGTCAGTTCTGCACAAGTTGACTTCATCCATGAAATGAGATCATGTGAACGAGCACAGTCACTTTACAACGGTTCTGCTGGCATATCGGTCAAAGCGTGAGCGACAGTACGAGGGCATGGGTTGGCAATGGATAGCTTTTGTTGAGTAAATTTGCCTCATGTTGATATCTGAGATTATATCCACTGTTATTCAGCAGTGGCAAAGTATGATGTTATGTCCTGTTTGGCTAGAACTTGGCTCAGGGGGACAGGTTCAATTTGAAGGTTAGATATTTACTTAAACTTTATCTTAATCGCATTGGTTTGGAAATATTGATGGAAATCTCCCTAGGATCTGGCTGCATCATGAATGTCCTCATATTCCCAGTGGTTGGGCCGGAAAAGAACTACCGCAGAAGCAACCATTTTTAGTCTCTTGGTTTTTCTTGCTTCCAGTTCTATCTGAGGACAGGAAGAGCAGAAGTGCTTGGAAAACTTGAAACCTACAAGACCATTCAGCCAACAAGCCTAGCTAAGATGAATGGGTCCTTATCTCAACTTGTTCGCACATTCTTAATCATTAGCCTTGCCTTGCAGTCTTCTCTCTCTCTCTCTCTCTCCCTACCTGAGGCAGTAAAAGCCACCTTCTAAGCAGATGACAGTGATTAACTTTTAAGGAGAAGCTTTCAGAAGAACAAAGTGGGCTCGTGGGATGCTGACACAACCTGCACTAATTTAGGAATGGAGACTTTATTGAGGATGCAGCAGAAAGCGGAGAGGTGCTTTGTGTGGATTATGCAGAGCAGTAAATACTTCTGGCTGGGACTTCTTGGTGGGATCTGGACAAAGTACCTAGTTTCAACAAAGCTAAGATAAGCTTTACCGAGTGCCAGAGCATTTCCTGTGTTGACTTTTCTGTGCACCTCAAACCTGAAAGTGAAATGAAGATCTCCCCTGAATCAAATGATTTTGCTGACCTCTGCATCTTAAGCTTTAAAAGCCTAGAATGCTTTTCAGAGAAAACAGAGCAGGATTTTACCATTCTATCCTAAAGCAGACAACATCCTTACAATATTAAAAGGCTATTGAGGAATAGTCCTCATGGGAGTTTTAATGTCGCAGCATAGACTTCAGCATGTCTGCTAAAAATAAAAAGGCCATTTGAGGACTGTAGGTTATCAGCAATGAAGTCTGTAGTTTAATCTGTGCAATGGTGTCTGGAGTGGCTTATTATCCACATATTACTATTAGCACACTGCACCAGAATGCTGGATTATCCCTGGATCAAGGCCTGAGTGTGTCCTTTCTTGCTTCAGGGTTGTTGCTTATATATAATCATAAAAGTTATCTTTGAACCCTATGCAATGCCAGGTTGAATGCATAAAATAAGGACTTGAATGTGTCCAACAACAAATGTGTTGTTGTTAATGGTTGAAGGACTATTTCTTTACATGTGATCTGCATTATTTTTCATTGCCTCTCCTACATTTTGTGATGGGACTGATCTTGGGGTTTGAACGTCCGAGGTCCATCTTCACTCAGTATTTCTAAGCAGTGTTTCACAGCACCATTTAGTAAGGACAGTAAAATGTTGTTGCTTCAACTTCTGAAAGGGTGTGAATTGTGACTGACGTCTGCGATATTGCCTAAATCAGCCACTGGAGGGAGCCCGAGAACAACATGATTTTCTACTCACAGGTGGGGTCTGCAAGCATCTGCATCCCATTCTCAGTCACCCACCACCAAACCTGGCAAGCACTAGACTTTGAACTAAAGCTCAGTGACCTAAGAATATGAAATACAAAATGGAATTCTTCACCGCCAGAACTGCAGAACAGTTGGCACCAGCATAATTTTGCTGAAGACTTTGGAAAACACCCAGCTGTGCAGAAGCGCAGTAAAATACCTGAAAGATCCACAGAGGTGCAGCATCGCAGATCAAACATCTCTAATGCGGTAGACATCATAGGGGAATCTTCTGTGTCCATTGGATGCACCTAACTCCCGTGTGGTTTTCTCAGACATCCTAGGCTACTCTCATATGCCCACATTAAACTAGGCTCACACTAGAAACACCCATGTCACCCTATAAGGAAGGAGAGCGGTGCAGTGGCAGAGTCAGGTGATACAAAACAAGCCAAAAACTAAGGCTTGGAATTTGCCTAGGCTGGGAAAAGCAGCAGAGAAGTAAAGTAAGACCAGGAACAGCTAAAGCCCAAGAGGCAGCAGTGGGCTTGGCAGATGCCTGGGAAAAATCTACTCCCTTCCATACATGGCTGGCTGAGGGAACACATGCCTGGGCAATGCCACCAGGATTTGTGTATGTGGTGGTATGCTGAGCATCATCAGTCTAAAATGTTTCAGGTCATGGGAGCTTGGGGGAAGGTAGGGAAAACACACTGGAAAAAGCTGGAGGCATTTGAGAGAGAATCCAAGCACTCGAGTACCAAAGAGGTTTCACAGTGATAAACAATTGTACCTTTTGCTGTTTGTTTATTCCCTTTTGTTTCATATGTGAAAGCATTTCCATGCTGCCTTTTCAGCAATGAAGTCCAAGGTGGCTGAATTCATATAAAAAAGAATGAAAGAAACAGAAATAAAGAACAAATTCAATACAGCAAAAAGTTACTAAACAAGAGGCAGCCTGACAGGATTAGGCTCCGTTCAGCTTGAAAGCTGGCTGGAATGTTAGAGACACGTTTCCAAGAAATAGAAACTACATCAGAGAAGGAGCCTGCTGGATCTCTAGCGAGAGGGAATTCCTCTGCTTGGGCATGTGAGCAGAGAGCGGCTCCTTTGTCAAGCCTGTTTTCAAGAAGGGACGCACGATAATGTAGAAAGGATCTAGTAGGAAGGCACAGGTAACTTACCAAAGCTAAGGAGGTGCTGGTCAGCACTTGAATGAATATGTGACTGCCTGGGAACCATATTCACTGCTTTGGGTTCCATGGCAAAAGAAAAATGGGATATTATTACATATTACATTTTATTACATTTTATTACACACACACTTACACACACACACACACACACACACACACACACACACACGGTAGATGGGTGTGTATGCCAGTGTTTTTCAACCTTTTTTGGGCAAAGGCACACTTGTTTCATGAAAAAAAATCACGAGGCACACCAGCACTGTGAGCAGAGAGGGAGATGTCAGAGCCCCGCTGCTCTCTATGGGGAATCGGATGAGAGCGGACCGCCTATGGGCGAAAATTTGACTTTTTTTTTATTAAAAAAAAATCTTTCAAATTTTTCAATTTTCCCCACGGCACACCAGGCAACATCTCGCGGCACACTAGTGTGCCGCGGAACAGTGGTTGAAAAACACTGGTGTATGCAATAAAATGAATAAAAGTTAACATATTTTCTAAATCTTGCTTCATGCCTGCACATGGAAATGGGTGGGGGGGGGGGAGACATGGGGTGAGTTTAGCTTCAGTAAGAGTATTGTGTTTTTACTATTCTGCTGTGAGCCACCCAGAGTGGCTGAGGAAACCCAGCCAGATGGGTGGGGTATAAATAATAAAATTATTTTTATTATTATCATCAACTAGTCTTAAGAGATGCATGCTTGGCTAAAACTAAGAAGGTCTTTATTTACCCAGGGATATAAACCAGTAAGGCAGATTATTACCCCCCTTGAATTAACCTAACAAAGTTCTGTTTTGAACAGTAGCCTCATGGGAATAGCTGTTCAAGCTTGTCAGTCATTTTGATGGATTCCACCCAGATGATATTTTTTCTTTAATTTTAGCTGCAAATATGAACTCTGCACAGGAAGTCTGATCTTCAAATAATGCATTTTCTCTTCATAAATCACATTTCTTACAGCAATGGAGTTTTGAGAGAGGGAGTATTTTAAAGAAGTATGGGACCATTTCTTTAGTTAAGCAGAGTAGCCAAAGAAAAAGAGAAAAGGCTTCATTACTATACGTCTCAAACTTCTATGGAGAATTAAAATGGTACCTGTTGAGCTAATAACTTGTAATTTGGTGTAGGTGATCTACTTGATGAGGTCTACAAATGTACCGACGTGCTAATCTTTAAACTTCTACAATAAAATGTACAATTGTATTTTTTCCCTAGACCCCTTTTTAAAATATAGAGGATAGTTGTTGGGTCACAGGTTCTGTGAGGAAAAAGTCACAATATTTTCATTAGGTTAAGTGCAAACCTCAATTTCCTAGTGAAAGGAATACAAATTATGAACCCCAGATCAACTCACATCTTCAATGATATTTAGTGTGCACATTCAGGACATATTTCATTTCAAGCGTGGCACTCACCTCAACCCCCATTTCTATTTTCAAATGAGGTAGGAAAGATGTGGAGATGCCATGCCACCTTTTTTGAAGGGAATAACCGAATGTAAGTTGCACATTCAAGACCCAGTTCTATATTTCAAGTTAAAACATGAGCTCAAGCCTCCCTTTCCCCTGTTTATTTAATTCTGCTTTTATGGGGTATTGTTGGGTCCCTTTCTCAATTCATTTGTGGATCTAGAAGCCAAGGAACAGTTGGGCATCTCCACCACTGTTGCTACCTTTGAAAGCTTTACTGGTGACACTGCACTTTAGTCCTTTCCCCCAATCCTATCTAGTGGGCTAGGAGAGCTGTAAGAAGATTCACATCTGGTAACCAATGCGTCACTTTGGTTTCAGATAGTACATGGGTAGACGAGTCTAAAAAGCCTGGGGCACAAATTTTCTTGGCCCTATGGTGGCTCATTTACCAGAAGTAATGTATTTAGCATCAGCTCTGGAAGTGTATAAAGTGGTACCTTGGTTTTCAGACATAATACATTCAAGCCATGTGGCATGTTTGACATCTGAGGCATGTTTGAAAACCAAAGCATTTACTTCCGGGTTTACAGCGTTCGAAAACTGAAATGTTTGTCAATGGAGATGTTCGAAAACCGAGGTACCACTGTATTTGATTCTGACCAAACTAAGCTGCCTGGGGTATATTGACCCTCTTCCTTGTTCAGAGCTAGCCTTGCATGAAGTGATGGGAAGCCACCTCAGATTCTGGAGCTCTGCCCTAATATGGTCTCAGCAGCCAAATTAACTTTATCTTCTGAGAACACTTTCAAATTAGTGTACTGTATTGACGTGTTTAGATATGAGGGATAGTTTCTGGGATAGGATCTCTGAGAAAAGGTCACAGTATTTTCATTAGTGTTATTGCAAACCTCTGTTTTGTTTGTGAATGTGAAGGCCTGGGAATATCCCTGAGCTGTGACCAGTTCACGCAAAACATTTTCTAGCCATGTGAACAATCCATTTCCCATTGTCCCCAGACATGCTCTCAGATGTACAAACCCTGTCACAATTACAGATACAGCTGTAATTAGCCAATTCACACCTAGGGGTGATTAGAACAGCTCAAAATGTTTTGTGTGAAGTACTTTTGAGTAACTCATTGGTATAGCAGAGTATTCATATCATTAGTTTGGGAGATACTCAATTGTATTAAACAGTTCCCATCTTTAATAGAAATCATATTTCATGCAGCTTTTCACGTTCCAGAAAAAATAGCAGAAAATGCGAGTGGAGCATGGTCTCAGATTTCGAAAACAAGGAATCGTATTTTAAGTCAGCCTTGATGTTTTTGGTTCCTATATCCAGATTTCCAGATGCTTGACGGATACAATATTTCGAATGCATTATCTCAAGGGTTCTTTAAACTGTTTCCAGGGTGTACGTGTGATCTAAATGCAACA
Organism: Podarcis muralis; assembly: GCF_964188315.1. Lineage (NCBI taxonomy): Eukaryota > Metazoa > Chordata > Lepidosauria > Squamata > Lacertidae > Podarcis > Podarcis muralis. Next base: position 49,199,740 of record NC_135657.1, on the reverse strand, counting down.
TGAACTTTGCTTTGCCCTGCGCACTGACCCTTATGGCATTTCCTGATTTTCAGAGAGTTTGATTCTCCACCCAGTCAGTGATCAGTATTTGGTCATCCTTAGACAGCAACTAATATTAAAAACCATATCTTTTTGGTTTGTGCAATGCTTCAAAACAATGCCAGACATGTTCTTTCCTTGCCAAAACATGGGGTCAGAAACGCAATATCCAAACAACCTGTGTGGTGGTACAAAATCAAGATTTAAACAACCCCTGGGTAAAGGCCCAGTCTCAGGTAGCCTTGTGGGAGGAAAAAACTATATTCCAATTTCTCACAAGTTTCCTCCTTGTGTAAAAGAGGCTTCTGTTACTGCTCTTCATTCTCTGTTCCTTATCATTGTAACGTGGTTGAGGGGTGGTGGGCACATTTTTCCAGCACTTTGGTGCACATCTTGGTTTTGTTTTTAAGGGAAGTTCATTTAAAAAATAATTCCACACTGATTCATTTAAAAAATAATTCCACACTGATTTCTTTCAAAATAAAAGACTTCACTGATTTTTTAAAAGTTGAATTTATATCCCTCTATTCCTCCTATACAAGCCAAAGGTGGCAGACTCTAAAATTAAGAAGCATTTAAAAGCCTTCTAAAAACAATGAGAAACATTCTCTCGTCCAGTGATCTTAGCCTTTCCAGGAACAGTGTCATTCAGTCACCAAAAGCACCTGGGTTAACTGGAATGTTTTCAAATTCTGATTGACACCACCAACATGGCCTGACCTGCTGATCTTGGGATGGTGGGTATTTGGGAATGTGCTCTTTTAGGTACTTGGGTCCCAAGCCATTGAGGACTTTATCTGGTAGTACTAACACCTCAGTTTAGCCCAGTAGCTCACTGGCAGTCAGCACAGTTTTTTCAGGACCAGCAATGCACAGCCTTATTGGGCTGTTCCACTTACCAGCCTAGCAACCACTTTGTGCACCAGCGGTAGTCTCTAGGCCACCTTCAAGGGCAGTCCCACATATAGTACATTGCAGCAGTCCAGATAACAGCTGTGGGGTGCATGCTAGGCAGCTTTCCTGATTTCCCTTCCTTACAGAAAAGCCCCGATGAAGAAATAATGGGATTATCTGGAAGGTCTGGACCAGACATAGGCAAACTCGGCCCTCCAGATGTTTTGGAACTACAACTCCCATCATCCCTAGCTAACAGGACAAGTGGTCAGGGATGATGGGAATTGTAGTCTCAAAACATCTGGAGGGCTGAGTCTGCCTATTCCTGGACACTTGCAAAGGCTGCAGAATGCAGATCACTGGAGAACTGATTTGTGGAACAAAAGGAAATACACTTGCAAACCTATTGGACAGCACAGCAAAAACCCTGTACCCCATCTATGCGAATTTCAGCAAAAAAATAATAATCTATCATATATAGATACAGACATAGATTTTAATGTGAATTGAACAGTATTACAAAGATAAAAAAGAATCACACAAAAACCTTGATAATCCATGAATACATCCCTCCCCCCGCCCCTATTAATTGATGGAGGATGGTTGGGGAAAAGTGGAAGAAATTTTCTACACATCACAAATTCTGGCTAATCCAAAAAGTAGATGAACAAATTTTAAAAACAACAATGGCCATATTTAGATAAGATACTAAAATATTTCCACTTAAAATTCATCCAAGTGAGCTAAGCTTTTTATAAAAAGAAGGCTGCCTGGAAATGTCATTATCAATGTCTCCCAAGATAGCCAAGATATCTTACTTCAAGTCTGGCAAACTAAATTTGAGGAATCTTGAACTTAGATGGCAATAAGTTTGGGAAATTCTTTATGCAATGCATTCTGTTGTATTGCCTAGTCTATAGACACAGCAGAATGACACCTACACCGCTCACTCGGAAGAAATATGCATTGGTCTCATGAGGTTGCACAGGCCAGGCCAGCTCTCTGTCTCCTGTGCACCACTTTCCCAGTGAATGCCCATTTGATGTTCTTCATGTGTGCAGATGTATGTGTGAAAGCTCCTGCATATATGAAGAGGAACCCTGGTTTGTAGAAGATGGTAGAATTCTGAGGTACAGTCATACATCGGGTTATGAACATTGCAGGTTGCACATTTTCGGGTTGCAGACTGCGCCAAACCCGGAAGTACCAGAACGGGTTACTTCCGGGTTTCGGCGCTCGCGCTTCAGGCTGCGAACACTGTGGGTTGCGAACGTGTCTCCCACACGGATCGCATTCACTACCAGAGGTATGACTGTATTATTACATTCAAGTAGGACGAACTACCATGCCAGACTGTGATTGGAGGGAGGGTGCCACATTTTAATGCTTTCCAGTATTTCAAGGTATATGATAAGCAGAAAACTATATGATAAATAGAAAACAATTCCAGAACTTTTCTCCCAGTTCTGTAATTATTATTATTATTATTATTATTATTATTATTATTATTATTATTATTATTATTTTATTGTTTATACCCTGCCCATCTGGCTGGGTTTCCCCAGTCACTCTGGCCAGCTCCCAACAGAATATTAAAAACACAATAAAACATCAAACATTAAAAAATTCCCTAAAAAGGGCTGCCCTCAGATGTCTTCTAAAAGTAAGATACAGTAGTTGTTTATTGCCTTGACATCTGCTGGGAGGGCATTCCACAGGGCGGGTGCCACTACCAAGAAGGCCCTCTGCCTAGTTCCATGTAACCTCACTTCTCGCACTGAGGGAGCCGCCAGAAGGCCCTCGGAGCTGGACCTCAGTGCTAGCACCCCACCTTCAATAAAAACACTTTGGGCAGTGGGACAGTGTTATAAAGCATATATTCTACATCTTCGATACATCTTCTACCTGCAGCTTGAAGTGGCAGGGCCCACTTTACCATCCCATTTCACTGAATGTGTAGACTCAACCTGAGGCTTATGTTTCTACCTAAGAGAAGGAAATGCCAGGTTCTTCAAGTATTAAATCCACATCAAGAGTTTTAGAGTCTTTCATCCCGGTGCCCTGAGGCAAAATCCACAAAGTGAAATTCCTTTGTATGCCTCAGTTCCAAAGCACTTGGCTATTGGTTCAGCAGGAGCAATGAGTAACTGAAAGCCTTCCATGTCCTAATCATATGGACAGTAAAGTTTCATTTCTTTTTATTTGACAGCAATTAAATCAGTGTCAAATAGAGAATTTAAAAGTCCACCCTGGGGGCACTTTCCTTTGCAGAGAGACAAACAAAAAAGAAGAGCCTGATTGCTGGAAGGTGTACAGAGAAACGCTAAATTCATTTGTTTTAAAGGCTGTGGTGACCATATGTAATCTGTTGCTCAGCAGATTGGAGGATGTAATGCTTGGAAGAACTTTAAGAATTAGGAAGCATTAGGAAAAGGCAAATCAAGGATAACTATAAGACATGACCAATGGATATAGGATATAATATTGAAATGGCAGCATGGGAACGATTGTGGAAAGTGGATTTGAAATTTGCAGTGTATTATGTGATAACAGAAAATTATATGAAAATGATGTATAGATGGTATCTGACTCCCAGTAAATTAGCAAAAATATATAAGTTGGAATCAGATACCAGTAGAAGGAGGGTATATGGGAAATGACTCATAATGAAAAAAATGTTGAAGATAATTTTTGTTATAAAACTAGAAGCTTTTATTATGGGTATAATTGGTGGAGAGGTACCGAAAGAACAGAAAAAAATATTTATGTGCACTACTACAGCTGCCCAAATGATTTATGCCCAGAGATGAAAAGAAGAAACAGCTCCAAGGAAGGAGGACTGGCGATTAAAATTGATGGAATACACAGAAATGGTGAAACTTACAGGAAGAATAGGAAACAAAGAAGAGGGACTTTTTAAAACAGAATGGGGGGGGGGGGGAAATTGAAGACGTATTGTAAACAACTTAAAACATTAGCAGGATTGACAACACACATGCAGTAAGAAATAATTAAAAGGGAATACGAAGGGGAAGTTAGTAAACAGGCTAAGTAACCACAGAAAGGAGGGGAGGGAAGTCAAGGGAAATGCAGAATGATTTTGTAAAGTTTTTTGGGTTTTTTGTTAAAATATTTGTAAAATGAGAAAATGAATTTTTTTTTTAAAAGGATGACTCTAAGACATACCAGCCTCCAAACCATTACCTGTGGATAGTCTCATTGATGTCACTAGTCCATGATTATCACCAGAACATGTTTTAGAATCATAGAATTTTAGAGTTGAAAGGGATCACAAGGTCATCTAGTCCAACCCCCTGCAATGCAGGTATCTTTTGCCAAATGTGGGGTTCGAACCCCTGAGATTAAGAGTCTCATGCTCTTGAGACTCTGAATTCACAAAGTCAGTCAGTCAATTTATTGTATATATCCTTTTCCACAAATGCATTGTACTCAAAATGCTCTACAAAGACAGGTGATTTACAGGACATCCAAAAACCATGATTGTAGTATATTACAAACTAACATTACCAGTTCAACCATTCATGTTCATTTAAATTTGAAAAGGGGAATCCGTTTGCTTCCTGGAAGGCATATCCTACCAAGTGTTAGAATCTTACATCTAATCCTGCAATCATGAAGGCAAAACCTCAAGAGGAAAATTAAGGCTAAATGGGAAAACAGACACATACATCTTATACAATTTTATTTGTTATTTAAAATACTTCTTTGCCACTTGATAGCCCCAAGAGGCTCTCAAATCGGCTTACAAAAGATTTGCACAATACAATCAATTTGTAACTGCATTAAACATTTTCTGCCCACAAATGGTGGGGCAAAAAGGCAGCTCAAGATCTTGAAACATATACATGGAAATACATAATCAGTCACTAGGGAAACCTAATATGTATAATAGAGTCAAAGACTGAATTTTGTTAACCTCAGGGTGACGCTCATTGAGCAGTGTTCTTGCCAACATCATCTTTATGTGACATGGAGGTTTATCTACCAAAATCAAACAAGGAAATCCCACTTCTTAAGGGGAAAGTACTCGATTTTCCACAGTACTATCTTTAGTTTTGTCTTGTGTTAATCTTTTGTTCTAAGGAACATTTAATGTGGAAGAGATTTTTAACTGAGCGTAGCTATTGGTGCACATTATGGCTAGTTTCCGACTGCCTTGAAAAGCAGAAACAAGATAGAAAATAGAAGCATGGTCTAGTTTCTGGAATGCTACAAAGGATAGATGAAATTTAGCCATGCATGACTACTGGACAACTTCTGATGAGCTTTTTGAAACACTCTTGCTAGAATCTCTTTGTTGTTTAGTCATTTAGTCGTGTCCGACTCTTCGTGACCCCGTGGACCAGAGCACGCCAGGCACCTCTGTCCTCCACTACCTCCCGCAGTTTGGTCAAACTCATGCTGGTAACCTCGAAAACACTATCCAACCATCTTGTCCTCTGTCGCCCCCTTCTCCTTGTGCCCTCCATCTTTCCCAGAATCTCTTTACTGGGCTACAAATGTGTATTTCCTGCTTCCTTCCTCACCTGGAGTCTTAACATGTAAGATGAAGAGAAAAGTCAAGAGAGCCCTCAGATTATCTTGCCAGATATTGCTTGATTCCAACGCTAACTGCAGTCTTTGGAGCATAGATTTCTTTGGTGGGGCAATCTCAAATTGTCCATATCATGGAGCACTGCGATGTCAACACCATGTGTTCCCTGATTGACTGGGATTACTCCGGAAAGGAGACCTAACAAAGAAAAATGCGTGGCAAAGAGGCAGCAACAGATAGATGAGAGAATGGCAGGGGACAGTTTAAAAAACAAAAGTGAAGAGAACATATTTTTTTAAGACAGAGCCTCTCCCAGTACATAGGAGGCAGCACCATCTGTATCTGAATATACAGCACATATATGTGGTTAAGGTAGCCAGATGAAAAGGCTGGTGTAGCAGATGGAATTTTTGCAGGTAAAATGTGATGTGCAGAGGTGAGGAGATATTTTCTTTCTGGAATTCCCTCTTATACACAATTGTTAAAGGTACAGGAACCTCCTTTGTTTCTGGCCACCTTGCTTATGTTAATCATATAGGGTCTTGCTTTGTGCCTTTAACAAAAACCACTGACATCTAGAAACTAAGCCAAGTGAAGCCTCTCCTGGCATGATGGAATAAGTTTATGGGTAATGTTTCCTCTGCTGTGTGTCAGACACAGGAATCGGGCCAGTAAACATTGGCAATCCAAAAGCTGAACATGCTGCCACTTTCCACATACCCAGATGTACACCCCCCCCCCCTTTTCAGCCATTCGTTGGAGCTGCTTGCTACTTGTGGCATTTCCTGCAAAGAGGAAACCCTTGATGACTGGAAAGAAAATACAGACTCATGCATGACTTCCAAGGAACAAAGAAGACTCATCTCCTGGCTCCCTGTTCTCTGCTACCCTTCACTACGAACTGTGGCATCATGATCATCCGGCTTCCAAATCTTTCCATCTCCAAGAGTTTGCGATCTCTGATTTCACCCATCCCATCAGCTGTCACATACCTAATAAAAAATGCATATGTGCTACAGATGGGAACAAAGATAAGGATGTGGTGTGTCCAATGTGTTCCTAAAGCATAAGCTACAATCCAGCTGGTTAGAGTTGTTGGTTCTATTTTATATTGCTTGTGACTTCTTGGAAGCCAAAACTGAAACAAAGTTCTCCCCACAGTCTTGCATCAGCCAGAGAATCCAAAGGGTTTCTCTACTTGGCATGAATGTGACGTTTTTGTGGTATAGGATCTTCCATCTGCATATGAGGTAGAGTTTATTATTTCAGTGCCCAGCGATTGTGGCTAGTGAACATTGGCCATGAACTGTGGGACACATTCTATCGATAACAGATTGATTAAGGCTCCAGGTGTTTTTGAAGGTTGACTGAAGAATACCATTTTACTGTTTAATAAAAACATAAACCTTCTTACTTTTCAAGGCATTGCCATCAAATGATGCAGACTTAAACTTTGTGGCTATTCGAAGCATGGTGGGGGGAGGAAATCCATTCCCTCTCCTCTGGTTACAGCAGCTATTTGATACAGCAACCATCAAATCAGGAATAATTAAAGGTGGTAAAAGATCAATATCCCACCCTGTTGGCTCCATGAGTCACATAAGCCTCCCCCTTTGTCTTCAAAGGGTGAGAGAGAGAGAGAGAGAGAGAGAGAGAGAGAGAGAGAGTTCATCTATAACTGTTTTAATGTACAGTGGTACCTCGGGTTACAGATGCTTCAGGTTACAGACTCCGCTAACCCAGAAATAGTACCTCGGGTTAAGAACTTTGCTTCAGGATGAGAACAGAAATCACACAGTGGCAGCACAGCGGCAGTGGGAGGCCCCATTAGCTAAAGTGGTGCTTCAGGTTAAGAACAGTTTCAGGTTAAGTACGGACCTCCAGGACGAATTAAGTTCTTAACCCGAGGTACCACTGTATACAGTTTGGGGGCAGAATTTTACGGGATTTTAGCCAGCTTAGGTTGCCCCTTCTGAGGGCACACATCTTGCCGAATTTCAGAGCAATAGGTGCAGTTGTTTACCCTTAAGGTCAGCCATTACACTTTTTAGGTGGCATTCATAAAAGATTAATCTCCCTATATGTCTTGTGGTGGGCAATTGGTCTGAAAACTGCAGACAAGAGAAAGGCAAGAAAGCTGCCAAGTCTCAAATAGGGCCAGGGGCTTTTGTGCCAGTCTCCTTTCAAGTTGATTTGATAGGGGAAGAATGGAAAGGGATTTGCTTTCTGAGTAGAAACTATTCCCTCTCAGGGCCAGCCCGCTCATGAGGTAAACTGAAGCAGCCACCTTGGATGGCGGAATCCTGTGGGGTAGGGCCCTGTCTGCACCTGCCACCACCGGCAGCTGCATCTTCTGGCATGGCCTTATGGGAGGAGGGGTAGCACGTTCTCTTTTCACCTCAGGTGGGCTGGGCCGGGCCACCTGTGTTCCCTCTGGTAACAAACTTGGCTTGTAAGTCACAATGAAGCTCTCCCTCATCCCATCGAGACATTGCTTTTGTTTTTAACAGATGCCTGTCTGCAGCATTTTGGGGTGTCTGAATTGCCAAGCCAACACTAAGTGTTTCAGGGGTCCCTGCTTTGATTTACGCTTTCTTGTAAAGAACTCGCTCCACTTATGTCAAGCCCCAAATCTCCCTGAAACATCCAGCTCTGGCTCTGAATCTGATGCACACCCCTACTTAAAAGCCATTGGGATTGTGCATGCATCCATCGCCTGGATAAACCATAAGAAAAAAGGCCCCTAGATGGGCTTGCAATGTGAGTACACCAACATGTGCTTTCCATTTCTTATTAAAATCAATGTACCATGCACCATTAGTGCTTCGGTTTCTGATGTGACTTCTTGGAAGGAGGATTATTTGTAAAGTTTAAGGTTATTCACTGGAACCTTAAGAAGGCTGAGGTCAATAACAGGATTCTGTGGGCCACTGAAGAGTTACCAGATGATGGAGGTTTTTAGACATTGACTGGCATTAGAAAATATGAGTATGCCTTGAAAGGAAAGATTTTGGCGCTATTAAGCAGCTGAAATAGGATATTTCATGTGTGTATTTATCTTGGGACATCCAACCTTTATTGTATCATACAATATAATTGCTTGCAATTATTTTACCATAAAATATAAAACTGTTTTTCCTACTGTGTGTGTGGATACGCACACACGTATTTGTGCCTAATAATTTCCAAACCACTTTATGTCTCAAATATCTTACAAAGCGGACTCTTGCTTAAACGGCCTTTTGCCACAATACATTTGTTAGCTTTTAAGATGCCATTGGATTCTTTGATATCTTGCATCATTTGAAGCACAGCTTCTGGCAGGTGGCACTGTGTTTTGCTTAGCACTGGGATGAAAGAGGGGAGGGGAGGATGCTCTTGGCAAGTGGTTTGTTAAGACAAAAACAACAGATGGATGACTCACACTGGCCCATTCCATGGGGTTGGTTTTTCCTCTTCACCAGTCCTGTTCAGTGCTTGTTGACTGAGAAGGCAGGAGCCAACAAGGATGGACTGAAGCCCCACTACCATTCATAGACTGAGATGTTTAAGTAAGGCTAGATTCAAGAGAGGGCTCAGTGTGTTTTTGCCTTGTTATTCCATGTTAGGGCCCCTCCAGACATCCTCTTTATTCTGCGTTCATGATTACTTGTGCTCATGACATCAAGGCTGTTATGTGCAATCCTGCTTTCAGCACTATTTTTACCTGAAAAAGTTTTGGGGAAGACATACTGCTTCATTCCCAGTCAGTGCATGTCCTGTAACTTGCTGCTGAAATCTTGTAAGTTTTTATAATACCACAAATATTGTGGGATCAGGGGTTTTGTTGTTGTTCTCTTGCTTTGGTTGTGGGATATTGCAAGAGTGCCCCAGCAGGTGGCAATAATCTGATAAAGCTGAATTGATGTGTACATGGTCCAGTATACTGTAAATCCATCACTAATGCACTATTATGGCATCTATGGCAGGTTGCAGAAAACACCTGCAAAAAACCCAAGCAGCACCAGTCTTAAGGGACCCATAGTAAAATCCTGTATCCAGTATTTCTAGACAAACAACTCCAGGACATACACACCAACAAACACACACTCACGTATACATGAATGGACAGCATGTGCTACTTCCCTAATCCAAAACAGTCTCCTTGACTGTAATTGGAATTTATTTCTGATGTGTTAATGATCATGAGCAACTATCTGGGCAACTGCCTATCCTTACTATTCCAGCATTTCATTGGTCAGTGTGGCTGTATGCATCTGTCCCCAAACTTTTGCCAAATAACCTTTCCTTCTCCTGCATTTGTACAGCCTTATTTGCTTTAGGAGATGATTGGCTCATTCCCCAGATCCTCCGATCTCCGTCAAATGTTTATGTGCATGGACATTTCGTCAACATAATCACCCAGAGAGCAGTAGCTGCATATTTCCAAATAAAGAATGCTTTCAATTAGAAGCAGTAGATATGAATTGTTTCACTTCATTATAGTAGTTTGTATACACAGGAGTATAATACATGTCACCACAGTGTGATGCAGTGTGAATCTGCTGTTCAGCTACTGATAGTTGATGGGAAGCTTCAAGTCCCCTGCTCTCCTTTCTTAGGATTCTTCACCCTTAACCTAGACAGAAAAGTTCCCCCTCAAATAGAGAACTGTGCTCTGTAAAGTGGGACACATTCCAGGGGGTAAAAAGCTTGTTGAATTTCAGTCCATCCTTCCTTTAAACTCAGTAATCTTGTTCTTGTAACTAATACCCTTGTTGCAATTTTAAACATGTTGTCTACAGCTTTCTGAAACTGAGAAGGAACGTGATGAATACGCAGAAGAAACAAGTTTGCTCATGGAGGGGGGGGAAACCCCCACTAGGGCTGCAATCCTGTGCATACCTAGTTAGGAGTAAATTCAATGAACTAAGTGGCACTTACTTTTTAATAAATATCTGTTTAGGGTGGACAGTTTAATCCAACGAGTTGGGGAATGAACATTGAAGTCCTCTGTTCACAACCGATAGATTACAAAATGTGAACATTTCAGTTTATCTCCAAGCTATTGATCTAATGGTAAAACAATATTTTAAGCAGGGAACAAATAGTCAAGCCTTCCAGGTTCAACCCTCAGTAAATTCTGCTGCTGTCACAGCAGTTTACAGTCCAAATGGGTACAGATCACCATTGTTCCTTAGGGCCTCCCTAAAGATTGCTATAGAAGCACATTCCTAACCCCAGTTCATCTGATTTTATGTGTGTTTTGATGAACCAGGAGATGAAATTCCACCAGATCTATTCCAAATGCTGTCATATCTCTGTGGGAGATGGTGTTGCTGGAATCATTCATTCATTTATATAGACAGCAGAGTGCAATCCCATAAATGTAATAATACCTAGAGATCTCAAATGACCTGCCCCTGTGATTTTGATGGCTGCTCAAGCTGAGGAAATGGTATAAAAATAATGTTTATCATTCCATGTTTGCAGATCATAGTTCTGGTAGAAGCACATGGCTGTGGTGGCCAGGGAGGAAGGGAAGCCTTTTACTTTGTAGCCAGAAAAGAAGCCAAGTGAGCTGGTGGAGAAAGGACAGCACAATCTTTCTGTCCCTCTTCTAGCAGCCTGCTGCATTGTTATGCTGGCCAGAGGGGAAAGGGCTTCACTCTTTCTACAGCCAGCATGGAAACAGAGCCAACCACTCTCTCTCTTGGTTAGAGATGGAATCCCATGCTGTCTCCTGTGTGGAATTCCTAGCCACCTGTGGTGAACAGTGGAGAGGTCAAAGGCATGGCTGGCAACTTGCCTTCCTTTTTCTTATCAGATCCTGCCAGGAGGCCAGTTGACAAGTTAGTGTCTGCATTATCTCTCACCTTCTGCCTCCCTCTCAATGTGAAATTCACAAGCTTTGCATCACTGAGCAAACACAAAATGCACACTTGTTCATTTCGATGAACTGACATTGGAGCTGTGTGTGTCATGGAGGGCTTTTTGGTCTATTGTGGGCCTTGGGAACATTCCCTCCTTTTTATTGTATGATATAGCCACAGACAGTGTGGTTTCATTTAAAGCCTCAGCCCAATATGTGTGGCAGCAGCAAGTGTGCTGCCATAGTATTTTCACAAAGCTTGACAGGTTTATTATAAGAATAGTGTTTGCAGAGCCATGTGTACTTCAGTGTAACTTATCTACCTAACTTAATGAAACACACACACACACCCCTACACACCTGTTTTCATACCATAAGACAGCACAAATTTATTTATTTATTTATTTATTTAGAAAATGTGTAGACCACTTGCTTTAAAAAAAAAATCTCGAAGAGGCATACAAATTGAATTACATACAAAAAAGGACTGAAATACATAAATACAATGAAAAAGGGACACACGTGGTGCTGTGGTCTAAACCACAGAGCCTGGGACTTGCCAATCAGAAGGTCGGCAATCCAAATCCTCACGACGGGGTGAGCTCCCGTTGCTCGGTCCCTGGTCCTGCCAACCTAGCAGTTTGAAAGCACGTCAAAGTGCAAGTAGATAAATAGGTACCGCTCTGGCGGGAAGGTAAACGGCGTTTCCGTGCACTGCCCTGGTTTCATCAGAAGTGTTTCATCATGCTGGCCACATGACCCGGAAGCTGTACGCCGGCTCCCTCGGCCAATAAAGCGAGATGAGCACCGCAACCCCAGAGTCGGTCACAACCGGACCTAATGGTCAGGGGTCCCTTTACCTTTACAATGAAAAACAGCAGCAGCGACAGCAACAACAATGTTATTATTTGTACCCTTCCCATCTGACTGTATAAAATGATCATTAAAAACAATGATAGACGTGATGGAACATTTAAGGGAAATCTAAGTGAATCATGTGTCTGGACTGGTTTGCTGAAACAAGACAGTTTTCAGCAGGCATCTAAGAACAGTATAGCGAAGGTTCCTGCCTAATGTCCATAAGGCAAACGTTCCAGAGCAGTGGTGCTGCCACACTAATGGAATGACTCCTTGCAAATGGCACTAGTTAAAGTGCAAACTCTGGGACTGAACAGCCACATGTGTGGCAGTGCAGTGGCTTATGCAAACTGGTCCCAAGCCATCTACCAACAGCCACACCTTGAACTTGGTCCAGTAACAAATGGGCAGCCACCTCCGATCCTTGAGCGCAGGTCAAAGTGCTCAACAGATCAAATACCATTCTTTGCTGCCTCTACAGGTTCTCCCTGTGGGTTTTAAATCACACTTCCCTTTGTGGGTTCACAAAGTGGTGATGCTTCACTTTTCTTCTCTTTTTTGATAACCAACAAAGTGTGAAGCTGTGAGAAGATCACTTCTGCACGTTCATTTCTTATCTTTCTTTATCTCTCCATTTCCCCCTTTTAACTGGTACTTCTCACTACTTGTGCATCTGGTCTTCCAAAGATTGGGGTGTGCTCTTCCTCAGCCACAAGCCACGTTCCACCCCATTAGAAAGATTTTCCAGTGTCTCAAGTACAGGCATGAAATTATTACCTGACTGTGCTATTATTATAGTCACCAGGGAAAAGAAATATTGTTTATAGTAACTCACTGGACATGCTCAGCGTGTCATAATTTGTATACTTGACACACATCTGATATTTTCTTTATTTGTGCTGAGATCTTTATAACCATCTTAGACCACAGGCTCTAAACCACTTATTTTTTAGTAGTCCCATTGAAACACTTATAGCCCTAATTAAGGGATATAGGACTCATCAAACATAATTGGTTTGGCTCCTGCCGACAGGCGCAAGACCACATCCTGCCTATGACTCTGCCTCCTCTTTTAAACTATCAACCACCCTCAAGTAAAGCCCTTCTACTGAACAAGGCAGGCAGTAGTATCAGCTTCTGCTTCCAAGTTATTTTAGGATAAACCAAGTTTTCAATCTAGACACCTTTTCTATTAAGGGGAAAGTTAATTGCTCTTAATGAGATCAGGGTGTTATTAATAAGTGCATTTAGGGCAGAGATGGGCCTTTGGATGTTGATGGACACTGACTGCCATTAGCCTCAGCCAAATGAAGTTGAGGAACTTGTGTAGCTGCAGTTGCGGAATTCAAGTCAAATGATAATAATAATAATAATAATAATAATAATAATAATAATAATAATGAATTTTGTGATGTAATGTAGGAAAGTGAGAGTTAAAAACTTAGTAACTTTGTTCAGGTAAAATATGGATGTAGAGTAAGATTTTCTTGGAGTTCTCTGGGCAGTTAAAATTATAGAGTTGTGGGACGGAAAGGCTCTTCTGGGCGTGTTTACTCTCACAGAATTTCTGTAAAGATATTCATGGATGTGAGAACAGCTCAGGGTGTCATGATCTATTGCAGTAATTGCTAGATGTGTTTTTGAGTGCTCAAGGCTTCCTTGAAACTTTTGGAGTTCTGCAGTGAGATTACCGTAGTAATGATAGACTGACTGCCCCAAAGGCAGCTCTTCTTCCCTTCCCAATCTTCTTCTGTGAAGCATAGCTACAAAGGATTGCTACATTGTTCTCTAGGGTGCAGCAGGTTATGGAATACAACTAGTTGTGTTGGCAGTTAAACACCAGCAGCACTGACCATGTTTATGGGATGCAGGTTGTCTTCACACATTACACATTAGTGTTAGGGATGCCAGAGTGTTCACATAAAAAAGATGAAGATAGATTCAACAAATGTGGACATGTCTTGCCGGACTTCCCATTCGCCCCATTTTGCTACTGCAAAACCTGTCCCATGTGGCAATTGGGAAGTCCGGCAAGACATGTCCACATTTGTTGAATCTATCTCCATCTTTTTGATATGAACACTCTGGCAGCCCTAACACTATAGAAGAGTACATGGTCCCCATTGCTACATGCTTTAATCATTGATTAAATCATTGTACCTTATCAATAGAAACTTCTTGACTTACATATATTGGGGAGAGGTTCAGTGATAAGTCATTGACAGTGTTAGCTCCAGGTTTGATTGGGTCCTCACCAAAGTGGACCCCTCCATCATCAGGAGGCCCCTTCTTCCAGTAGGCTTACCTTGTTATGATGACAGCCTGCAGTGGTCATACACTCAAAGCAGTGCCAGGTGACCAGGTCTACTCACCATTTTAATTTCCTACAATTCCTCTGAAGGCACTATGAGGAAAACCTAGATCCAGCTACCTTGGAGTACCAGGTTCTGATATTCTTAAAAGGAGAAGGGCTAGGATAAATAACAGTGGTAGCCTGTCAGGGACTGGGCAGAGTAGGAATGGTGGAGAGACCACCTCCCCAGCCTGCCTGACCCTTCCAGAGAAGAAGACAGTTCAGAATTACAACAGGGATTTGAGGGAGGTCACAGCTCAGAGGAAGATGAGGGGGAAAGTTGAGAAATAGTGGGAGAGGAGGAGGAGGAGACAGAGCAGGAGCAGCTGGCTGACATGTTATCACTAGAAAGCATTCCAGACCCACCATCTACCACAACCCGCTGAGCCTTAAAAGTAGGAGAGCAAAGAGCTCAGAGACAGATGGCCCTGAGCAGCCACCGTAAGGGGCGGGTGCTGTTGATGAATGAGGAAGTGGAAGAAAAGCAGGGTGGAGATTTACTCAGGACAGCACCATTATTCCAAGAGGCTGCATTTCCAAGCCTCTCTCTGTAAATATTGAATAAAAAGCAGATGGTAAGAACTTTTCCTTGTCTTATCCGTTCCTGGCAACCTGCCATGGGGGTTGTTCCCCTGCCACCTGACATAGCCCTACCAAAGTATTGGTACCCTAGTAGCTGCCGAAGGATGTCATATGCTGATATCAGCTATAGTCATAGAGAAAGCCAGGGGAAATCTTCAGATAACCATGTCTCCTGTTTCATGCCACCTCTCCAAGTGCAACTCCCTACCTCCAGTTGAACTGCAGTATGGCTGAAGAATCAGCTGCAAAATGCAGAACACCTTTGCATTTATTCCCAAGGTCAATTCCAAGCTGCCTGTCAATTAGACTTTATTTTGCTTTGTTCCCTCAGTGCTGGAGGTTCAACTTGGTTGCTTTCAGCTGGATTTGAGACTGTGTTAATACTGCAGGATACAGGCACAGAAAATTGATTGTTAAATACGACTCTGCTTTGACTGATATGTTTTACATTGGTGTGTTATTTTTTGAAAGGTTTATTGCTTTAACTGGCTTTTGCTTAAGCGAATTCTGTTATTCTATAATGATGGATACACGACTAGTCTAAACATCAGTGAACCCATTACTTCCCTGGTTTTCTATTCCACAACTGTGCAGAAAAGAGCAAACTTTACCTAGAAAAAGAAGAAATAAGAACTTTTCTTTATGGGATCTGGTACATGAACTCCAGGTTATTGATGCTAGTTTTCCTAGCTTGCTACAAGATGTACAAAATCCCCCAGGTAAGATTGGTTCACAGTTAAGTGTTTTGGGGAAGCACTTTATACTGACATTGTGGGAAATTTGAGGCACACACACACGCGCGCACACACACACACACGCACAGTAAATTCTTTAAAGTGAGGAAGAGGCAACAATAGCAATTTTACTCAGGGTGAAGTTCAAAATCCACCCTGTACACTAATAGCATACTCAATCTCTGAGGACAGATTCTTATGCTGCCGAAACAGCACTAACCACACATAAGACAATATCAGCAGACTTGAGGGAACCCCAAGGTTTGCAGAACTATGAAATGTTTTAGGAAGCAACCTGCAAGGGTTGTGAATTCCAAGAAGAACAGGAGGAGGACTGAGCATGCTAGGCATCCACAGAATGCTGAGTGTCTCTTGGTGAAAAGCTTGAGAGGGGACATGGAATGGGCTATCCTGGAAACGGCCGGAGCTAGCTGGATGAAACCCCAAACAGGAGCACTCCGCACAACAACATATTAAAACATATGTAAAATGACATATGAACCCAATCTATACTACAAATAATGTAGGATCCAACTCATGGGCCTATCAGGAAAATTTGTTTAACAGCCAGATCCTATAAAATGTTTCCATGTGTGCATGCTGTAACAAGGCCTTTAAAAAGTGAACCGGTGAGCGTAAAAAGATACATATGAGTGGGATTTTTTCCCCTAAAGAATAACACATGGTCATTTTACAGACCAAAATCTTGCCATATAATTCTTTTCTGCTTCAGAAATATAAAAGGTTTGAGCCCTTTAAAAAGCAAACTTTTTTTTTAAGTGTAACAACCCAACCTGATCCTGTTGTGATAGAATAACTCTGAAGAGTTATTGTGTGGATTAGGATAAAAAGCTTTAAAGGACTCAATTATACTAGTGAAGTGTAACAGAGATGCAGATGTCTGTAAATAGAAGCAGAAGGGCCACTTTTCTAAAGGTAACTAGGGGCTTGTCAAGATTGATGGGCTGGAGAGGAAGAGGGGTTCAGACCTTTCCCCACCTTTCCCTGTCACTGAGGCTATCACCTCAGGCAGAGCAGGAGAAAGGGTGACGCCAGCTTTTCCAAACCTTTCCTTGTTTTTTGTTTCCTCAAAGCAATCATGGCCTCTAGGAATGCTGCCCCTTCCCATCCAAAAGCTACATTTAGTTGGGGAAAGTTTCGGTGGTCTTCATTGGCTCCTGCTCCGCCACCCAAATCAAATCTTCCTTGTGGTTCGAGTGTGTGTGGAGAAAATTTGTCAGAAATAATATTCCCTTCCCCTTCCCTTGGAACTGCCTTCAGGAAAGGCATTTGTAGTGCCTCTACATTGCAGAGGACAGTCCTCTATTTAAAGGACTGTGTAGTCTAAAAAAGGTAAAGGACCCCTGACAGCTAAGTCCAGTCGCAGACGACTCTAGGGTTGCGGCACTCATCTCACTTTAAAGGCCGAGGGAGCCGGCACTTGTCCGCAGACAGTTTTTCTGGGTCAGGTGGCCAGCATAAGTAAGAAACCAGAGCAGCGCATAGAAACACTGTTTACCTTCCCGCCAGACCAGTACCTATTTATCTACTTATACTTGACGTGCTTTCGAACTGCTAGATTGGAAGGAACTGGGACAGAGCAACGGGAGCTCACCCGTCACAGGGATTCGAACCGGTGACCTTCTGATCGGCAATCCCCAGAGGCTCAGTGGTTTAGTCTTGTTTAAAGGTAAGGACCTTGAGAAGGAAGAGTTGCCCATCATTAACAAGTGACTGGCGTAGTGGGGCAGTGCCATGGAGCAATCTTCCCAACACTAGTTTCATGGATACTTACTGGGATGAGATGGAGATGGAGCAGGTAAGCGGCAAGGTCAGGGTTGTGTGGGTGCACTTTCAGGAGTGTCATACTGGCTCTGCCAGTACACACACACAGCCACAACCAAGCTGTCACCCTGCTCCGTCCTGGCAAGAAGCTGTGACACCACTGTTAGAAGGACATCTCTACTGTACCACACCGCTATGCTGGCTGCTCCTGATCAGCAGTTAGCACCTGTTACCTGGTCACAGTCTTCCCCATTTTGCTGAGATGTACTGTATTTCTGTTTATAGGATAGTAATTATTTCTAAATGTTCACATGCAAATCAGGATGTGAAAACTGAATGCAAATCTGCAACCTCTTTTTTGCGGCACAGTTCCTCTTTTTGGACAATGTGTTAGTGGCCACCCTATGCCTGTAAGGTCTCTTCAGAAATTAGAGTAAAGGTGTGCAGAGAGCATTCTAGAACAAAATCACAATTGTTGACTTGTGTGCCATTTGGGGGTTTTTTAATTTTTGTTTTGACTATATCTATTCTCATTTTGACCAAATGTTCACAAGAGGTTAGAAATTCGCTATAACAATAACAAATAACAATCCCACACCTTGAATTGTAATTACAGTACTGGAAGGGAACAGAAAGCTAGTGCAGACCTTGGTGCATTGGGATAATGTATTCTTCTATCAGATGAAACTCTGGAACAATCTTCAGAAGGCAACCGCACATGGAGAGGATTTAAAGGCATATATAATGGCTCCCAGATCCTCACCTCTTCATATGAAGTTGGTGGAACAAATTATTTTTTAAAAGTGATTAATTAATGTATCATTTTTCATTTGGCACATCTGGATTGTGGGGTCAGAAGCCTTCATAACAACTTGCCAATAGACAAACGAAAACTCATTTTTCAATAAACATTCACTGTATGAAATGATGGTGATATAATTGGTATTGTAATTATATGGTGTGTGCTTCTTGTTGTTTTTAGCTATTTTGGACTGAGAATGAAAGCGTAGGGTCAATGGAGTAGCTGGTCAGGTGTGTATCAAGGAGCAGGCACTGCTTGCAGACTTCTTGAAATTGCCCCAAGCCAGTTCCATTAGCTTGGGTCCAGTTTGTAAATCTTAATGTCAGCTCTGCACTAAATGTTTAACTTGGAGAACGGGGCTGAACAGTACTGGAGTAGAGATTATTTGTTTTTGCAAAATATTGTTGAGTCACACTAGGTTGCAGGCAGGCTATGTCTGGAGTTTAGATGTTTTCATGCAGGCACCAAAATATTTTGTAACCAAATCATTAGTACATGTCTGGAACAGGATCATAACCAGGAAGCGTTGGCTTTGAAAGGAAGCAGGGGATGGAGCCAGCACTGAAATTAATGACAAAGAGATTTTCACTCTAAATAAGTCTGATCAGGTTTCTAATCCCCTTTACAGCAATTTTCTTCTTCCTATGAAATACTTTGATGAAACCAGGGACTGTGTGTATTTTATTGTTACAAATAAATCATAACAAATTGTGCCTGGACTTGGTTGCAAACAATTATTTTCTGGTAGTCAGATATGAAGTCACCAGTTCCACCATGATAGTGTATGGAAGGTTAACTTCTAGGTCACTGTTCCTTCTCTGGTGGGCCTCAGTGCCACAGCCTGCCCATTTCATCCCCACTTACCTGTTGTGCCTTCCAGCTGGGCAGTAGCCTTTTGGTTGGCCCAATGCCAGCCCCAGCATCTCCTTGCATGCTGAGTACAGGTGGGTGGAAAACAGAGAAGTGTGAAAAGAAGGTCTCCCTCCTCTCAGGGAAAAGGTCTAGAGGAGGTGCTGGAGGTTAATAGAAAGTGAGATAAAAGGTGGTGGTGGTGAATAGTTGTTGTTGTTTAGTCGTTTAGTCATGTCCGACTCTTCGTGACCCCATGGACCAGAGCACGCCAGGCACTCCTGTCTTCCATAGCCTCCCGCAGCTTGGTCAAACTCATGTTTGTAGCTTCGAGAACACTGTCCAACCATCTCTTCCTCTGTCATCCCCTTCTCCTTGTGCCCTCCATCTTTCCCAGCATCAGGGTCTTTTCCAGGGAGTCTTCTCTTCTCATGAGGTGGCCAAAGTATTGGCGCCTCAGCTTCACAATCTGTCCTTCCAGTGAGCACTCAGGGCTGATTTCCTTCAGAATGGATACGTTTGATCTTCTTGCAATCCATGGGACTCTCAAGAGTCTCCTCCAGCACCATAATTCAAAATAGTAGTAGTAGTAGTAATAGTAATAGTAATAGTAATAATAGTAATAAAAACATGATCTGGGAATAGAAATGAGTGTGCTTTTCGGATTTGGCCCAGTATTATGTCCGGCTGTTCTCAAAACTGTTTTTATGTGTTAGGCACATCTAGGTTCATTTCTGAAATGACCACCTTTTATCATGAGTTTTTGCATTGCCATTTCCCCCAAGAACATCCATATTGACTTCTATCACTTTATAAGTGCTATGAAGAAGAGAGGGACCCACAACAAAGGTGAAAATACAATTGAAGGCTGTGATGTTGCTAAAGAGAAGAAGACCTCTGAATGAAGTTCAGCTCAAAGATACTGGAGTTTGGCAGGTGGATGTTGGGTTTTGTTTTGCTTTTGGTGAGCATTCCGTTCCCATCATGCACTGGCAAAACATGGAAGTCTTTTGTAAGCACTCAAAATGATTGTCCCCCTCTCCCCAAATAGAATTGTTTCCTCCCCCAAACTAAAGGACAGCTTATGGGACAACATAATGGATTGAAAAATTATCCCCTTCGGGAATCTTTATGCACCAGGTTTCATCTGTGGATGGGTGATTTCTTTCTTCCTTTGTGACCAGCATCTCAATAATATTTCCCACCATGAATTGTCCTTCAATTCACCCCCTATGCAAACCAGTGGAGACATCTTCTCTACCTGAAGGGTCACACCTGGGCTGTAATATGCCAGCAATATTGAGGAAGGGTATGTGTGCTCTAGGTGCTGCAACACTTTAACTGGGGATGCTTACAAAGTTGAACACCCCTACAATGAGCTATCACTCCATCCCTATTTGCCCAGTACTGTATTCAACTTGAAGTTAAACCTCAGACAATCCACGGTGGTGTTCAAAAAGTGCTAAACAAAGTAGGGAGTGTCAAAAAAGAATGTTCTTATTGTTTGTTACTGTTCCTTTATATTTTTTAACTTGTACTAGGATTCCAAGGATATGAATATTGTGTCTATAATGAATTCTGTGATTTTTGTTGCACCGTTTACAGAAAATTATAATTATCATGTCTTACTGTAAGGCTTTTATATTTGCTTATAATAAAGTGTGATGAAATGCAAGGAGAGCACAGTTGAAGCTCAAAAATTAAGTGGATTTATTACAGATGCATATTTTTTTATTTAAAAAAATGCACACAGGGAGTTAGATATAATTCACAGACTCTGTATGCTTACTTTGGAAAACACTCACATTTAACAAAAATCTGGTGACTATTTGCCATAGATGGCAATGATTAAGTCTCCTGATTTTATGCCAGTCCCTCAAGAGTATTTCTGCACTGGCGTCAATTCATAACTTCAGAAATTCCTATGCTCCAGTTCATTGTCATTATTAATGTGTCTGTAAAATACTTAAAAGGGTACCAGGCACTGCACATAATGAAAAGGAAACTAATCTATGTCAAGAGGATCATGATCTAAAAGCTGAAATAGAATTATGACACAGCAGTCTTATCTAAGTAGGAAAGCAACTCCAGAGGGCTGTTTCACCTGCATCACTTCTGCAGAGAGGCAGGACTTGCAGAAATACCCATCTGCCCTATGACTAGACTGGGGAAGAAAGGCCATGGTTCTGTGGCCTGTTCCTGAACCCCTAACTCAGAGCAGTCCAGCTGGTGCTGGGATTCTCACCAGCCTCACCATTGTGCAGTGCTAATTTGCTGTTTTCTCTCCTTGAAAAATAAATTCACAACCAGGATCTGTGTTTTGGGGGGAGTGGGGGTGGTGAGGTAGAGATCAGATGGCTGCATGACAGGCCAAATATTATTGGAGAGTTTTAATGCTCGATCAGATTTCAGCCTCTTACACCACTTTGTTTTGTTAAAGTTTTTAAGAGTGGAGCAAGACAAGGACAAAGAATGCAGCCTGGAATGCACGGGGTCCCCCCAAAAGTCGCTGTGCGCCTCAGATGGCAGGACTTTCCTGTCCCGGTGTGAATTCCAACGGGCGAAATGCAAAGATCCTCAACTAGAAATCTCCCACAAGGGCAACTGCAAAGGTAATAAATCTCTTTCTCTTTCTGTGGGCATAACAAAGCCTGTTATGAATTGATGCTTTAAGCACACTCCTTAATGTGTCTTCATTTAAAAAGAAATGGAACCTATCATGAAATGTTGCAGTGCTGAGTGCTCCTCTTTGGGGCATTCTGTTCCATTCTTCATCCCCCAAGTTTTCAACCTCCTGCCCCTCCGAAAAAGAAATCAGCCAATATTTCATGACCATTGAGCATGAGTACTGCATCTTAAATGGTTTGTGTGTTGAACTACTTGCATATCAGTGGAAGTGTTTGAAACAGAACCATAGCTATAATTTCTCTTCAACAACCTTGCTCAGGGCTTCCCCAGTCCTGCTGATTCTTCCATTTCAGGCATCACTGTTTTGGCTGCATAAGGACCAGCTCTCAGAGAGCCGAGATTGCTGTTAGTGTATATGGACACTGTAAGGACCGTTGAGGTCCTTCAAATATTTGCTGATCCTGAGTATACACATCCTGAGTATGATCTACCAAAAGCACTGAACCCATACAGTCCAAATTTACCAAGCTGCCGCCATGTTTTTCATATAAGAGTATTCACACTCTAGATAACCTTGTCCGTCTGTACAAACCTGCCGAGTGATGAGTAGAATTTGCCACACATTTCTTTAAAATCACATACCAGAGAACATGTGGCAAAGTAGTTCTACAAGCTGTGGTGTGGGATGGGATAGTGTGATTAGACTGAGAAGATATTAACACTATACACTCTAATGGCTGGTGTTGAAGAGCATGTCGTCGGATGGGATTCAGTGCTTGTACACCAGTTCCAATGACTTCAATCAGCAGCTGTTCTACACTGCAGCCCTTTAATGTTGTTGAGGTATTGCTTTTCTGTAATTAGCTGGAACTTGTAGAAATAGAATACAGTTTCAACATATAGTCACTATGGCACTATATCATCCAGAAATGCCTTCCTCCCTGGTCAAAATTTTCCCATAAAGTTTACTTATAAGAAGATGTCAGTCGGACTTCCATCTGAGAAGACATGTCTAGGATATCGCACTGTTGGAAAGGTCCAATGAAATGTTCATTAAAAGTGTCGTGTTTGCAGATCCTGAATGATTAATAGCCTCCTGTTCACCAGGGCTTGGAGATTAGTAATTAATAGCCTCTTAATGAATGATTTTCTTGTACTACTATTTTTTATTATTTCTCTAAAAAAATGAGAAGAAAAACATGAGAAGAAATCAGTGATTAGAGACTTCCATCATTGTGGAAACAAAAACTGACATTTGGGTGATTAAAAGTAGTTGTTCATGACTGATCCCATAGTTGGAATCAACAAGAAGCAATAAAACAAGGAGGCCAATTAATTAATTAATTAATTAATTAAAGACACAAGAGTGCTGAAAAGCCTTGTTAGTGCTTTGACCAACCACGCTGGATAGATTAGTGCTCCAATTATGTTTTATTGCTGGGGTGGGGGGGAAATCACTTCATAGTGAGGAAAAATATCAGAAGACAACACAGAAAATACTGGACTGCAACAATTTGGCAACAGCAAAAATTCTCCATAAAATACGAGTGAATGAAGAATAGTAATTCTATAGAAAGGCACTAGAGCAGGCTTCCTCAACCTTGGCCCTCCAGATGTTTTGAGACAATAATTCCCATCATCCCTGACCACTGGTCCTGCTAGCTAGGGATCATGGGAGTTGTAGGCCAAAAACAGCTGGAGGGCCGAGGTTGAGGAAGCCTGCACTAGAGTGAAAGCAGATTAAATGATATGACTACTGCATCTTAAATGGTTTCTGTGCTGAACTATTTTCAGATCAGTGAAAGGGATTGAAACAGCACTAGAGAGCCAGTGTGGTGTAGTGGTTAAGAGCAGTGGACTCGTAATCTCGTGAACTAGGTTCGCGTCTCCGCTCCTCCACATGCAGCTGCTGGGTGACCTTGGGCTAGTCACACTTCTTTGAAGTCTCACAGCCCCACTCCCCTCACAGAGTGTTTGTTGTGGGGGAGGAAGGGAAAGGAGAATATTAGCCACTTTGAGACTCCTTCGGGTAGTGATAAAGCGGGATATCAAATCCAAACTCTTCTTCTATATCTATCATTTCTCGTCAACATCCCATCCTCTACCCACCCTACTATCTCACCTCTTCCCTGTCCAGTTCTGATATTTAGTGTTCTGCTTCTCATTTCTGATTAATCTGAAAGTCATTTGGGCTAATTGGTGCAGAACTATTCAGGTTTTTGTGTTGCCAGCTTGAGGGAAAAATCTTGATACGCTTCCCAGCTTAAATGCAGGGTTTGATTTTCAGCACAATGCTATCCTTTATGCATAAATACCGATGATCACAAAAGGTTTACCTTTGCTCACTCTCTATCCAAAACAAGAGACCACACAGAGACATCCTCCAGGAGACAATTTTCCACGCCATGCATTCCTCATCTCTGTTAGCTCCAAAAAGCTCCTAAAGCACCAAGAATTCGTTAAAGAGACGTTCTGTCTCATCCCTGTTCAGTCCTAAATGAAACAATTTGCTTGTTCTCTTAGTCTCTTTCATAATGCTCTGTTGTATTGTCTAATTGGCTCTACCTCCATATTTGTTCAAGGGTGACAAAGAAAACTTAATTGAGTTCTGAAATCCAAGCTCCTGTTATATCTGTTGACAACACAAAGGAGAACTTTTCATACACTGGAAATTCTGTCGACCACAATGTATTTGTGAGATTCTTCCTGCTCCTAGAATACAAAGTTAAATAGAATGTCAGCAAAAGAAGAAAGGAAGTCACACCATAGTTCTAAGGAAATTTTTATTTGCTAGTTGCACTGACTTTTCTCCCAAGGAGCTGAAAGCCAGACCTAAGTGCAATGAATTCATTAATAGTGTTTTAATTGTAGTCTTCAGAGCCTTCTGTGGAAAGGAAGCATGCATATGGTTCATATAGCCCAGAGGTCAGCAAACCTTTTCAGCAGAGGGCCGGTCCACTCTCCCTCAGACCTTGTGGGGGGCCGGACTATATTTTGAAGAGAAAAAAAAGAATGAATTCCTATGCCCCACAAATAATCCAGAGATGCATTTTAAATAAAAGCACACATTCTACTTATGTAAAAACATGCTGATTCCCAGACCGTCCGCGGGCTGGATTTAGAAGGCGATTAGGCCTGATCCGGCCCCTGGGCCTTAGTGTGCCTACCCATGATATAGCCCATCCAGGCAGTATACAGAGCCAGATGGTGTTAGCTTCAGCTGCAGAGTTGCATGAAGTGCCTTCAGATCATTCTTGGGGTCTCTTGGTTTTAAAATCATAGTTCACAATTCTCCTAAGGCAAAGATGAAAGCAGTTTAGGGTAGTAGTAGTAGTAGTAGTAGTAATAATAATAATAATAATAATAATAATAATAATAATAATAATAATAATAATAATTTATTTATTTATACCCCACCCATCTGGCTGGGTCTCCCCAGCCATTCTGGATGGCTTCCAACAAAATATTAAAATACAATAGTCCACCAAACATTAAAAGCTTCCCTAAACAGGGCTGCCTTCAGATGTCTTCTAAAAGTCTGGTAGTTGTTTTTCTCTTTGACATCTGGTGGGAGAGTGTTCCACAGGGCAGGTGCCACTACCAAGAAGGCCCTCTGCCTGGTTCCCTGTAACTTGGCTTCTTGCAGCGAGGGAACCTCCAGAAGGCCCTAGGTGCTGGACCTCAGTGTCTGGGCTGAACAATGGGGGTGGAGACGCTCCTTCAGATATACTGAACGGAGGCCATTTAGGGCTTTAAAGGTCAGCACCAACACTTTGAATTGTGTTCGGAAACGTACCGGGAGCCAATGTAGGTCTTTCAAGACCAGTGTTCTGTGGTCTTGGCGGCTGCTCCCAGTCACCAGTCTAGCTGCCGCATTCTGGATTAGTTGTAGTTTCTGGGTCACCTTCAAAGGTAGCCCCACATAGAGCACATTGCAGTAGTCCAAGCGAGAGATAACTAGAGCATGCTCACTCTGGCGAGACAGTCCACTGGCAGGTAGGGTCTGAGCCTGCGTACCAGATGGAGCTGGTAAACAGCTGCCCTGGACACAGAAGGGAGGCCCTCCAGAAGATATTGTTAATGATGCAACTTCCATGAACCTCAGTCAGCACGGCTAATGATCATGGATGATGGGAGTTGGAGTCTAGAGGACCACAGATTCCCCACCCCATTTGAGAACATTGAGCCTGGTTTTGAAGCTCCTTCACTGTGATCAATCCAAATGGATCTTTCCTTTCCAGAATTTGGGTTTGGGTTTTCAGGGAGCATGTTACAGTGGAAGCATAACTGTCCCATGACATCACCTTGAGGTTTGACTGGCATGAACATAGCCAGCTACACGTGCCAGCTGAAGACCAGATGAAAACTCTTTTGGCAAGCCTTTTAATGCTGTGGGATGCCTAGATCCCAGGAACTGACAGGCTGTTTCTTTTTTTATGAGAACTGTTATTTTATTGTCATAATTTTTATAGTTTTGTGCAGCTGTTGTTGTAACTCGCCATGGGATTTTAGGATTAAGGGCGGACCATAAGAATTCAAAATAAATAAGTAAACAACTTTTTTCTGGGTCCCCCTTCCTTCCTTTTGGCACACATTATGGCCCTCACAGGCACACACAAAACACACAATGGAGTTTTGTTGAGGGGTTTTCTCACATTCTGCCTTTTCTTTCAGCATGGAAAAGGTAGTCTTCTTCCAAACCCTGAGTAAGCATAGGACACAGACTCTGTTTAAAAGTAATAATTCAATATGTGCAATAAGGTCAAAATAATAAAAATATGGCACCCGACCCCCCCAAAAATATGAGCATTAGATGCAAAAGCCAAGATTTCATTGTTACCCACTTCATTTTCTTCTCTGTTTTCCATATTTAGCTAAAATCTGTCAGAGAGCGTTTAGGTTTAGTGACGCCTGCCACAAAGCAATGGGTGGTTCCTAAAGGCCAAGGGAGTCCCAGCCAGCTCTGTTATTCTTTTGTTTTCTTCAGAATATTTATTCCCTTAACCACCAGATGACTAGAATGTCAGATACAGTTCCAGGAAGGGAAATTACTTCTGTTCTTTTTGTTAATTATATTCCTTAAGAAGAAGAAGAAGGTGTGGGTGTGTATATTTGAATAGAATTCCACAAGGTTATGAGGGAAGTGTTATTAAGGCCTGGGTAAAAACTAAAAACAATGAAAATTATTTGCAGGATATCTTTGTTCTTTCTATGTTTCTCAGACCAACCGCAGACCAACCTAGCAGATGACCATAAGGGAGAGCTTTCAATAACTATCCTTAAAAAAATTATACAATCGGGGGAGCATTAAAGGGTTTTGCAGAAAGGAATGACAGAAGGTGTTCCTAGCACAAACCCCCTCCCTGAAAAAACGATTCAGACTAAAACAATAGAAAAACTTGCTCTTTGATTATCCTAAATTATTATTAGTTTCCTCCCTAATATTTTCCGCTTTGGGGGATGATTTCACTTCCTTGCAAGCCTGGAACCAGATGTCACAGTACTAGAGACTACCCCAGAATGCACTTTCTAGCCTAATGTTGTAGATTTAAGAAGTAAGGTAAAGGTAAAGGTACCCCTGCCCGTACGGGCCAGTCTTGCCAGACTCTAGGGTTGTGCGCTCATCTCACTCTAGAGGCCGGGAGCCAGTGCTGTCCGCAGACACCTCCGGGTCACGTGGCCAGCGTGACATCGCTGCTCTGGCAAGCCAGGGCAGCACACGGAACACCGTTTACCTTCCCGCTAGAAAGCGGTCCCTATTTATCTACTTGCACCCGAAGGTGCTTTCGAACTGCTAGGTTGGCAGGCGCTGGGACCGAACGACAGGAGCGCACCCCGCCGCAGGGATTCGAACCGCCGACCTTTCGATCGGCAAGTCCTAGGTGCTGAGGCTTTAACCCACAGCGCCACCTGCGTCCCTTCCATTTAAGAAGTGTAGAGACCAAATTTTCAATTGATAAGAAATACATTGAAAAACAAAACAAAACAACTCCCAGCAGTGTTTGATTTATAACACAGAACACAACTACTTTATAACATGATCATGGGACATCTAGAAAGTATAAAACAATGCAGCTTCATAAGAACAAGAATCATTCGCAAAATAGAATATTGATTGTCATTGAATTTTCCCACCACACTTGCCATCCTCTTTTGCCACACCAGTGTGGTCTGCCACACTCTTTGACAACCACTGGATTAATCCATAGAGTAAGGAATAGGGATGGGAGCATCTGATAATTTTCATTCTATCAGTTTCTCTAGATTCAGCCCTCTAGATTTTTGCAGCAATTAGTGATTCGTTTTTTAAAATACAGAATGAAACTAATCCTCATGAAAATTCACCAGCATTGTGAATGTCTCATAATGAACACATATACAATGTGTTCATTAAGAGACATATGGAGTTTTGACTAATGTACATATTTTTGCAAGCAATTTCCCCCAGTTTAATGCATTTCTGTAAGCTATCTTCGCTAATCACTTCATTTCAATGCAAACTTCCCCCTAATATATGCCTTTTTATAAACATTGGTTGGCTGGAGAACTACATTGGAAAGTGTTAAGTGTGAATTTTGAAGGCTAGCTTTGTTTGGGTTTGCAGATAGTTTCAGAAAGTGAAAATTTAATAAATGTAGCTTTAAATAGGAACTGAATCAAATTTCTCCTCCAGTCCTAGTGAGGAGTCTGTTGCTGAAGCCTTCCACACAAGCCTTCCCTGCTTCTAACTCCATTCCTTCACATTGCAAAGTTTATGGAAAGGGCTGTGATCGGTAGAGGAAGCTGGCAGAGAGCACTCTCAGGCTTTATTTTATTTTATTTTTTAAAGGCTCTCGGATAACCCTTGGTAAGATCCCAATATTTCTCCAAAAGTTTTCTGGGAAAGCTTGGAAAAACCTTGCTAATTATGAGGTTAGCCGGAGAGAACTTGCAAACCACAGATTGTGCCTAACTTAAATCTTATTTCTAGGTTGCTGCTTATCCACTGGATCCCATTAGTTCTTTCTGTGTCCATTATATTATAATTAATTAATTTTTATTTCATTTTTACAGCCATTGACTTCTCTTTTCAAAGCACTGGGATAGTTGTGCAGTGATCATGTGCTCAGAGACTAGTGGAAGGCACCTCATAGAATTTGGCATGTAGGTTGTATGAATAAATAAACCGCATCTAGATCTGGCCATATATTTTCCCCAAACGTCTCCAGCTGTTGGAATCTGATGCCATCATATAGCAGTTAGCCTTTAGCTTAATTTTATTTATTTACTTATTGTATTTTTAGATTTACAAACCATTTCACAGCCAAAATCTGCTGAAGTGGTATACAATAAGATAAAAATAAGATAAAATACAAAAAAAACCCAAACTCATAAACGAAAAACAATAAAACCGTTTCAATGACTGGACAGGGAATATTGCATAGAATGGATGGGTTACATTTCAGGGATAGCCTTCTTATACAAAAATGTCTCCAGTTGCTGCTATCAAGGTGCAAGGCACTTGACTAATTTCAGGTGGTGGTTGAGCTACCTGCCTCTCTAGCATTTACCTCCATTTTGGCAGCTATCTAATAATAATGAAGCAAGAATCCCAATGCAAGGCTAGCGAACAAGGTGCCCCCTAGACATTGTGGACTACAAGGCTCATGCATCTCTGCCAATATGGGCAATGGTCATGGATGATGGAAGTTTGGGTTTAGCTGTGCACACCTGTTGTTGTTCAACTCCCATCAGCCCTAGCCAGCATGGTCAATGGTCAGTGATGATGGGAACTGTAGTCCAACACCATCTGAAGGGCCACAGGTTCCCCTTACCTTCTGTCCAATTTTATTGTGGAATCAAGAGAAGAATTAGATTGTTTTGTGTAGCATTCTATATATGCAAGCAAGGGGCCCGTTTTCTCTCTCCAGGGTCTCACAACTGTTAACTGTTAATTGAGGTGGAGGGTTTTAGTGCTTGAGTGGCATCTCTTCACCTCACACCTCAGCATCTTCAAATCCCGAGTCTGCAATCGCTGCCAGCTTACTGTGTCTTGTCTCCGTGTGCGCAATATCTATAACAGACGTGTCTAGTGGAGGAAAAACAGATTTCTCTTTCTGGGGCACTGTCAAGAGAACAATGTTCTGTTGCCAGCAGCTCATTTCCCAACTGAACAGATCCAGTGGGTGGATTGGAAGAAGTGGCATTTTAAGTTGGATCCATTTTAACTTTTTTTTCTCCCCAAAGATATTTTGGCCTTTCTGCCCATAAATTTGTTTTTTTGGTGGTTCGGAGAGCTCAAATGCAGAACAGTCTATGCCAAGTTTACTTTCAGATTCTGGGCAAAAATGGAACTTTCAGCTTGGGCTTTCTGCAAGGCCAGTAAATTCCCAAGTGATGCCAACGACTACATATTTCTCGACAACTTTTCGTGTCAGGGACCAGATCTCAAAGCAGCCTTTGTTTGTCAATAATCATGGCCATAAATGTTTCCCTGTTAATTGCACTTCAGTGTTGCTTATGGACACGGAGGTGCTGAATACTACATTTAGCTCTAATGTTCTAGACTAAACGACATCTATTTATGCCTTGTTGGCTTGCTATGTTCCAAAATAAGGAGCAGCCTTTTAAAATAAAGAATAAATCTGGCAACCGTAAGGTATACCCTAACAAATATGTTCACTGTTGGCCGCTGAAAAGGGATCTTCATTGTATGCACTGGCCAACATGTTTCCGTTCTGTTCTGAAATACTAGATATCTCACTGGTGTTGGTAAGGCAGTTTCAGTCCGTTCAGGTTTTCAGTTCTCTGCAGTGGTGCTGAGGGAACTTTCACCATAACCTGAAAAGTGTTTTGTAAGAAGATTAGCTACAGACAAAGGAATACTTTCACCTGCCTGTGTGCTTGAATTAACTACTGTATTCATACAACTATACCTGAGATAGTTCCTATTCGCAAAGGTACTTGGGTCCAAGGCCATTTTGGGTGTTTATGCCAAACCTTGAATTGGGCCTGGCATTTTCAGCACTTTCAGGACCTGTGACACTTTGCAACCAAACCATTGCCATCCTCAGAATAGTTGCAGATTCTGAACAGCTTCTAAGGCAACCACATGTAAAGCCCATTGCAGTATTTCAGGTGGGAGATGTCTAGAGCTCAGACAATTGGGGACCAGTTATCCAGGGCAAGGAATGGCCATAGCTGGCAAACTAGCCTAAGCTGGGCATAAGCACTGCTAGCCACAGAAGCCAACTGGAACTTCGGGAACAGATTGGAATCCAAGGGTGCTCCCGGGCTATGAACTGGTTCCTTCAGGGGCAGCATACCCACCCACAGCACCACCATCTTATCAGGATTCAGCCTCAGTTTATTGGCCTCCATCAAGCCTCATACTAACCTCATACCAACACCTGCACAGACTCTATTGTTTTAGAGGGAATTGTGACCCCATCACAAAGCAGAGAGGAATAAACAGAAGGAACCGTGGCTTTCAAGCAGAATTAGAAAAAGCAACAGTCAAACCTCACCAGAATTTATGCTGGTGCCGAAAGAAGGTGAAAAATATTTTCTCACCGAGCAAGATTCCAGTGGAGCATTCCTTATTTTATCGCAAAGATTTAGTAAATATCTAAATTGCTGAGTGGTTGCAAATGGGAATTGCTCAGAGGTAGGCTCTGTTTAGGTGCCAATGGAAGAACACTCCAACTTAGATAACTTTGTCTCTTTGCAGAGATCCAGAATGCAGCATTTTGCCTTTTTAAAAGAGGTAGAAATGGTCGGCTGCTTCTGGCACTACAAACCAGCCCTTCTGTGTATGCATGTGTGTGGAAATGCTGTACTTTTATGTGAGTGCTGAACACCCCTACTTTTAATTTATGAATGTTTTGGGGTTGTGTGTGTGTTTTAAAATAGCACCTGAAAGTCTGAGGCCAACCTTAACCTCTCTGTAGATGTATAGCTGTTCTTTCCTCATTAAGAGTTCCCTTGCATGTTCAGTGAGTGTACATGAAAGGGGTGTGTGATTGTTCCCGCTGAGCGTGACACCCCACCTGGTGGCCATTTGTTCATTTTTAGTGAGAGAAGGTCTTACTCAGATATAGAAGACACATAATTCCAATTCTGCTCATGCCAAAGGTATGAGGGCATGGATGGGCAAATTTGTCAATTTCATTTCCTCTCATTCAGCTTTTCATTGCTCCAAGTCTAGTTCTTCACATTTACACATCAGTTTGCTTGCTTGCTTGTTTTCATTCAAATAAAATCCTCATAAAAATCGATCAGTCTTTCAGTGTGAATTTTTCCTAACAGACACATTTTTGTATGCAATTGTGCTTAATGCACATATTTTTGTAAAGCAATTTCCTGTGAGATGAGTTTTTGTAAGTTATTTTCGTTAATATATGCATCTTTATGCATAGTTTACCCCATTGCCTGCATTTTTGCACACATTAATTGACCGAAAAACAGCATTGCAAAATTCAGAAAAGTGCACATTTTTCATATTATGGCTATATTTTAATCTGCATAATGTTTCAGAAAGTGTGAATTAGGCAGGTTCATACTGAAATGCAAACTGAATCAAATTTATTTCCCATCCCCAAGACCTGAATTTTTGTGTGAGCATCGTATGTGGATGGTGAAATGTACTTTGAGGAACAGACCACTGAATGCTGAAATGTTGGTGCTGTCATTTATGGATCACCTTGCCAGGCTTGTTGCATCCTTCACATTTTGCAACTGCCTGTCTTTTAAAATATGGAAATGGCTCAGCAGTGTGGGGGAGCATCTCTATAAAATTATCTATTTATTATTACATTTATACCTCACCTTTACTCAAGAGACCATTAGCCATGATGGCTGATTGGAACTGGAGGGCCACAGGTCCCTTATCCCTGGTTTAACTGGTATAAAACCAACTTAAAGCTTGTGTGGATGCTTCCACAAGATGTCACTGAAATTCGGCATTCTGAAAACTGGGGCGGCAGGGCGGCGGGGGGAGGAGAAGAAACCAGAAAACGGAAACATCCATATAAAGTGGGTGAGTGGGTGCAGAGGGAAATCTTAGAAGTATCCAAATTGTGTGACTTAATATTAGTCCCATCTGTTCAAATCTTTACAGATTTAAGAAAATTTCTACATTTGGTTCAAGAACAGCTAAGCGTCTGTGGCTTGCCCTTAGGGTAAATTTTACTTCAAACATTTCACTTTAATCACTTTCTAAGTAGTCTTTTCTCAGTGATAAGTATTATTTTGATCTCTTGAGTAGGAATTTCTGTTTATAAAATAAAAAGATAGATAACTGCAGAAATGAGTATAATATCTTGTACATGAATACTCACTGGCCTAGAGAAAACAGAGTAAGCTTGCTTTGCCCCATTTAAATGGGGCCTGGCCTGTATGGAATTTTCTTGCTGAGGGGAAAAATACCAATCTTTGAAACAAGTCCATTTGTAAAAACATGCATTTTCACCTTTGCCATTCAATGAGATACCTAGGATTAAATGCACAAATCCAACCAGACTGTGACAACAACAACAACAACAACTTCTTATTATTTATACCCTGCCCATCTGCCTGGGCTTTCCCAGCCACTCTGGGCGGCTCCCAACAGAATATTAAAAACACGATAAAACAGCAAACATTAAAAACTTCCCTAAACAGGGCTACCTTCAGATGTCTTCTAAAAGTCAGATTGTTGTCTATTTCCTTGACATTTGATGGGAGGGCGTTCCACAGGGTGGGCGCCACTACTGAGAAGGTCCTCTGCCTGGTTCCCTGTAGCTTCACTTCTTGCCCTGAGGGAACCGCCAGAAGGCCCTCAGTGCTGGACCTCACTGTAAAGCTAAGGGATATGATCCAGCTCATGGTTGGTTCATGAAGAGGACAAGATGTGGAACTTTCCATAAAACTAAATGTGAGGAAATCTGATGAACCTTTAATATACACCTGCATTTGAAAACCAGTGCCCCAAACTATGAATCGGAAAGTTATGGCCCTCTAGATGTTGTTGGACTCCCATCATCCCCAGGCAACATGGCCAATGGTCACAGATGGTGGGAACTGTTGTACGACAGCATCTGGAGGGCCACAGGTTCTCCACCCTTCCCTAAACAGGCAGAAGAGCAACATTGAAACATTCTTTGTCTGGAGGTAGAAACACGCACTTCAGCTCCATGACAGTAGGAGGCAGCTTCCTGTGTGAAATATACTCGGGGTTGAGTATTGATTTCATGCTCTTTATTTCAGCTCATGGTAAACAGTGAGTGAGTGCTTTCCCCCCAAACCTCTGACTATATATACATTATTTACACAATGAGTCCCATGTGATTGACTGTTCCTGCAGGCCAATCAGGTTGTTGATTCACTTCCTCCTGGAGCCGGATTGGGCGGCTCCTGCAGACCAATCAGGTTGCTGCCTTCTAGGATCCTACCTGCCTATTGTTCTAGGATCCAAGTTCAGTACATAACACTGTGCTTGAATAAATCCAGAAACATTAGACTGCAGGTGTCATGTTCCATCAGATTTAACTTTCTGTAAACTCCTGGAATATTAGATAGACTGCAAAGAAGGATGTTTCAGTCAGGAGAAATCTGTAGGAATTCATCTCTCTGGCACCCTTCAGTGATAATTCCAATATAAGAACTGATTTATAATACTATCAGCCTTGTATGAGAGAGCTTGGATGCAATCCTTCACACATTCTTTGGGAGAATAGGCGCAATGCATCTCAGTGGGGCTTGCTCCTGACAAAGTGCGTCGAGGATTGGAGCCCTTGCGTCCTGGAATTTAGATCACTTTTCCTTTTGACATTTAAACCACATGCTGCACTAAAAATGAAGACAGAAGTCCACCAAAGGAGAGATTTATTTTCAGTTGAAACACTCTCTCCATTAAAACCACATGGTAGTAAGTAATGTATAAGCAAACTTATAAGCTTAGGATAAGGCGTACGGTATGAAAGCTGGGCAAAGCAGTTGTATTTTATTCTTTTTAAAACATTGGCAGTTGACTACCACAGCACAGCCCAACTACAGCAAGAACCTTTGGTGTGAATTTAAGAAACTGGCCTTTATAGGGAAAAAAAGTCTCTCATGGCACCGTAAAGATGAATGGATTTATTGTGGCAGATGCTTTGATGGACTAGGGCCCACTTCATCAGATGCCTCAGATATGAGGGAGTTTTCCTTCCAAAAACCAAAATGTACTTCTAATGAGAGTAGGAAGTTTCGTTTTTTGGAAAGCAGAAATTTGTCATTAAATGTTGTCCATATTTAAACTGAACTTTTTAAAATTCCCCCAGTGTTGCGGTTTCAAGCACAGGAGTGATAAGCCTTTTAACTTCTATATATGCAGTGCTTTTTTCTGTGGGAATGCAGAGGTAAGCATACCCCTAAACATTTTGTGATTCTTTGTACTTTTGTCCATTTACTGTATTTATTTTCCCCGATTTGAGCTATAAAATGGTGATTTTCTTGAGTCGAAATGAAAGTACCCCTAAACATTTTATTTTTTAAAGAAAAAAACCACTGCATATATGTGTATGTAATAAGCCCTCCCAAATATCTTTAAAAGGACTCATGAAGTCTGGGGAGTCCAAGAAAATGAAGTGCACTTTTTATTACAGATATTAATGTTGCAGTTTGAAGTGGCTAGATGCACAGTAACTGAGTCCTTTTGGAAGAAAAACATTACCAAGGCCATAGGATTAATTAAATATTTACTTGCAGAACTACCTTCAAAAACAAAACCATCAAAGACACATAAAAAATATCCATACAATAACTTGAGGTGTCCAGCACAGGCTCAGCATATTAGAAATAACTTTAACGTAATCAGAGCTGATAAACATAGCAGCCTCGCTCTCACTCTGTCCCTGTCTGTCTGTCTGTGTCTCTTCATTTCCTGCATTCCAGCCCCTTTAGCTTGGAGCTGTTTACCTGGAGAGCTTCATTTCCATCCCTACTCCATGGAGCCTCACCATCTTGAAAGGGTGGTGTCTCTTTTCTTTGTTCTCACATGATCTAAGGTTAATCACTCACATGTTAGCTGCTAGAGAACAACAATTAATTAATTATCAACTCAGTTAAAGCTGAGAGAGAGAGCTCTTCTTGTTGTACTTTAGCTTCAATGGAATATACCAGTTAAACCCTTTCACCAATACAGATAGACATTCCCATTTTAGTGTCAATTAAACCAATTATACTCAACAGTTTTAACAGAAGCAAGTATTGAAAGAAAACACCTAGTCCTGTTGGGGCAGGGGTGGGGGGTGGGGTGGAGAATGATGGGGTAAGGATTTCAGGATAGACTTCATAGGATTTCAAAGTAAGTTGAACTGTGAATCCAGGGGAGCAGGGAACTCATCACAGAATCAGATATTTTTACAGCATTAATGAATCCATTTGATTTCTACTTGGTGTTCAGATCTTATATTCATAATGGACTTTAATAGTTCAGTACTTAATTACAGTAACAGGAATTGGCTATACAGTAGAAGTCTTTACAGTATTAAATATGACGCTTGCAAAAGTGCATAGTTTTTTTCTTTCCTTTTGGGCAAATTCCTGTGGTCCTGGTGCTGGTAAAGTCAACTATTTTCCTGGAAGACTGGAAATACAGCTTTGATTTTTCATGCCTAGATCAAAATTCAGGAATTCTGCTGTCCTTCTGATGACATCATCAGGAGCACACCATGGTTCCCTAATCCTTCCCCCACTCCATGCCTAAGTACTGCCCTTTCTGATGACCATATTTCTTTGTCATTTTCCCAGTCTAGTGGCAGTTACAGATGTAGCAACAGCAGAAGTACTGAAAGGCCACAGCCATTTTTCTCCTTTTCCTTCTTTCTGGAATCTTAGTGTCTCAGTGACCCTGGAAGATGTAGAAAACTGCATTGCCAGTGTCTCTGGCATCTGGGTGTGTGTGTGTGGGAGGCATTTTATAGCTCCTTCTCTGCTGCTACTCTTGTTGCAGTTTCCATGGTCAGAACAGATATGTGAATAGGGGACAGAGAATCAAGGTCAGGGGGTTCTTTTCTGGGTCAGATTAAGACCCAAGCCAGAGAATAACTTAATGGGTGAGGGGGACTGCTGCTTGATTCAATATATGCTTGAGCATTACAAGACGAACACATTTCTACTTCAAACCCCCCTCCAAATGTATGAAACATGGTATGACAGAGAAATATTAACCAGAAATGAGATATGTGTTGTTGTTTTTTCAAGCAAGCTATATTTCAGAGGCATAGTTATATTCAGTACCGGGGGGGGGGGGGGAGGCCTTCTGGTACATTAAGGCCGATCAGACAGCATGTGTGGCTGTTGTTATTGCAAAAATGGAGCAAGGATCCATACAATTTTGCAAAGTATACTTCATGGTCATCTGGATCAGAGGATGAGTATTATATTCCTTTTGGGTGTTTCCTCAATTTTCCTGGCTGAAGACTTGCTCTGAATATTCAAGGAGAAAACTGACAGCCCAAAGGAAGCTGTGCAGAGCCAGCCTATGGATTCGGTATCACTCACACCTATTCTATTTTATGGTATTCTGATGTACAGAGGCACTAACGTTGCATTGCTTCCCCCCTCCCTTTCTTTAGATCTTTCAAGATGTGTGGCAGAGAGGAAGTACACTCAGGAACAAGCACGCAAGGAGTTCCAGCAAGTGTTTATTCCAGAATGCAACGATGATGGCACTTACAGCCAGGTTGGCCGAAAACTCTTGACTCTTTATCTGCATGTCTATCAATTCAGATTTATGTCTGTTGCATTTGGTTGCAATACCTCATTTTTCTGACTTAGAGTAACTATGTGTTGGCTCTGATGTCACAATTCATATTTTAAAACAGCTAAAAGGAATATATATGCCTTTATAAACTTGGGAAAGTCAGACCTGAACTCTTAGCTTAAGGCCAGTGAACTGTGTGACGTGTGGGTCTCACACTTGACTATAGTCAACAACATTATGAAGCGATATTTCTCCAGCTCTTTCCTGTCCATCTGGGAGAAAGTACATGATTACGCTTTGAAAGTACAGTTAAAGACTAAATGTGTCCTTGTTGATTTCCAAAGTCTGGGGTGAACATCAGGTTTTGTCCCCTCTCAGCTGAGTCCCAGATTGCATCCCATGTCCTACGGGGGTGGGTGGGGTGGAGGTCATTGACACTAGATAAAACTCTGGGTATTAGGTCTGAAGTGGCTTAGTCATGCTGGCTACATGACCTGGAAAAACTGTCTGTGGACAAACGCCAGCTCCCTTGGCCTGTAAAGCGAGATGAGCACCACAACCCCAGAGTCGTTCGCGACTGGACTTAATTGTCAGGGGTTCCTTTACCTTAAATGGTAATATAGAGGATTATGGCAGAGTATAGTAGCTAATTGATAAAACTGTTTTTAATGAAAATTTGAAACGCTAAACTGTGCATGTTCTGTTACATATACTTTGTGTTGTTTTCTGATAGGTTCAGTGCCACAGCTACACAGGCTACTGTTGGTGTGTCACTTCCAATGGTCGTCCCATCAGTGGTACAGCCGTAGCACATAAAACTCCACGTTGCCCAGGTAAAAACATATATCATGTTTTAAAGAATCAGTTCAACTTTTTATTTGACTGTTTTAATCCTGCTATAAACATATCATTTACCGGGAAAGAAAAGATCCTACATCTGGTGCAGTAATGGAAATTTCCTACACTCATAGATAGACATTTCAGCTTTCCTGAAAAGCTCAACTAATTCTCTGTTAAGGTTGGCTTTTAAGCCTCACACTGGATTAGATGATTTTTCTTCCTTCTTGGATTCCATGTGGTTTGGTTTCCCATCATTTGAGTGGAGTTATGAACTTTGGATTTGGATGAACCTCATGTCCCAACGTAATAGCCAACAGTACTTCAAACAGCAACCTAACTTCCTATTGAAGTCATTAAAAGAAGACTGTAGTTTTATAGATCTTCCGTGCAAAACTTAAATGACCTCAGACCGATATTTAGGACAGGGATAAAATTCAATCCCAAATTCAACCCACCGTTCAGTCCGCAGTCTTGCAAGCCAAACAGCCAATTCCATATTTCACCTCTGAGTCCTAAGATTCCCCAAACACCACTTTATGGGGGCATTTGGAGATCCAACACAGTATCAAGGTT
Organism: Podarcis muralis; assembly: GCF_964188315.1. Classification (NCBI taxonomy): domain Eukaryota; kingdom Metazoa; phylum Chordata; class Lepidosauria; order Squamata; family Lacertidae; genus Podarcis; species Podarcis muralis. The sequence goes on along the minus strand of NC_135657.1, from coordinate 49,160,691 downwards.
TAAGAAGGTTTAAGGTGGCCCTACAAAGAAACCTGCATTTCTTTCCCCCCACTGTCCCACCTCACTTTCCCCCACTTTTGCCTATGGTAGCTTCTGGGGCTAGATATCTTAAAAACTGGGGCAATGAACATCTCTGAATGAGAGGCATGTTCCATTGATACTGAAAGAGGTGGTGGTACATGCCTTATGGAAAAACCTATTGTTGGGTCACTTAGATTTGGATGATTATCATCCAAGCAGTATCAAATACTGCTCCCTCCCCCAAGTGGCTAGTGGCTAGTCAACTCCAGGCTTTCTTTGATTATACTGATGATCAAGATCCCTTCTAGTTTGGTTTTGGCTTTTTTGGGGGGCGGGGGGGGGGGACCACGGAAACTGCCTTGGTTACTCTAGTAGATAATTTGCCTAGAATTGCCTTTTGATATGCAAATAAAATTGGTTCCCAGATCTTAGCCCCTGCCTCTCACAAAGAGAATAATTGTCAGATCAATGGGCTCAGGAACTGTGGGCAACTGTGATAAAAAACATATGTGGATGAAGGTGTTCCAATCAATCCAGTGCATTTTTAAATCCTTAAGTGGGCACGATCTAGTCAAAGTTCACCCCTTTTAACTGTGGAGCAGGGACGCGGACTTATAAAAAATATTGGGGGGGCCCGGGAAAGCTCATGAATAATAAATAAGCTCATGAATATGCAAATAAAGTGGCGCCGCCTCCTCGTGAGCGAATAGGGGAGAGCGTGCTGCGCCTATTAATCAGCTCCAAAGGAAATTGGGTGGAGCTTTTGCTCGGGAGGGAGGGCAGGAGGCATGCAGCCCGCCCCTCCCTGTGCATTTTGGGCTGGGGGAGGGGCGGCGATGGCGCTCTGCTGGAGGGGCGCCGGAGATTATTGGGGGGGCGGAGCCCCCCCAAACGAATTTTTGAGGGGGCTCGGGCCCCCTCAAGCCCCATGGAGTCGGCGCCTATGCTGTGGAGAGCATTGAACTTCTGAGTTAACTCAAAGCCTTGAGGCTTCACAAAAACCTCAAACTGATGGGTTTACTATTGGATGCTTTACGAGACAGAATTCAGGCTGTTTTATATTTATATTTGGTCATCCATGATACTTACTTGGGTGGTAGGGTGGATATATCAAATTAGTGTTGAAGCTCCTCCCCCCCCCCCCGGCTCCCTTTGTGTTTCTTGCACGAAACATGGACATGATCCATGTTTAAAAATAAGCTTTATTTGTGTAATATTAATTTAAAATTCATTACATTATGGAGTTGGGGAAAACATCCTATATTCTTCCTCTGCAAGGGTCCTAGAAGATAAATTAATTACTTGGTTTGGTGTGATACAATAGACTGTAGGTGGAATTCAACATTGCTGAACAATCCCTCCTCTCCCCCTACCACTATTCTAAGGGTTCTCCCCTAGTTTGAGCCAATTTCAGTGCACCTGGATCATTGGGGTGGGGGGGAAACCCATCGCACAGGTGGAAGACCTCATGCTGGGCTTGCACTAATAGGACTCATTAGGTAGAGATGCCATATTTCAAAAAGTGAAAATCTGGACAGAAAAGTTGTTGAGCTTGCAAAATCGCAAATAAATTGGACGTTTTTGAGCTATTTTTTTGAGAGAAATCAGCAAAAATAGCTTTGCAGACATTGGTTGCCATACATCCGGATTATCCCTGATAAACTGCCTGGACACTGCTTTTGGCTGCAGTATTCCGGGTATGTCCAGGAAATTCTGGACACAGGGCAACCCTACATAAGGTGAATCCTGCTTTCAGTTCTCATACATTTTGTTCCTTCAGTGGGTTTTTCATGGCCTTGGATGTACCCCTAGAAATTGCCTGTAGCTAAACTACACACCTTGTTGGCATTCCCCCTGAATCCTCACTAGATTCACTCACGTCTATCTGCATTATGCCACCCACTGAACTCTTTCAACACTGTTCTTGCAGATTAACTGAAATCCCAGTTATTTGTTATCTAACTCATTGCCTTCCACATGAGCTCACGTAGGTCACAGTGTAACTCTATGGATGCAACATTCCTGTGCATCTGAACTCCTTGTTATCTGCATGTTCCCACTGTTTCCTGGACAAGGCTGTTTGGATAAATGAGGCTATGCTGTGTTTGCTAGAATTGATCCACCTTTGAAAAACAGTTAGGCTACCAATATTAAAATCAACTTTGCACACCCCAGTCTTAGACGATGGGCGCTAAGCATTATTACAGTTCACAGGTTCTCCAGTGCTCCCCCTGCCCCCATTAGTCTACTATTGTAAGAAAATCATTCAACTTGAGAGGTACAGAGTAATCAAATGTGCTCTCCTGGCAGCATAAAGACAGCATAAAGATAAATACTCCCATCCCCCACAAACTGTCTGCTGAAAAGTACCAGATGCAACACAGACATTTTTACTGCTCCCTAAGTCAAGATATCAACATTTAGGGAACTGAAAGAAATTCCAGAGCCACTGAGCCCTTGGGAGACGGAACGGAAATTTAGAAACAGGTGTTAAATGGTTGCAGGAAAACGTGATGTATGTACACCCTGTTGTTAGCTAACGTTTCCCCTGAAGTTGTGTGCAAAAATCTTTGCTTCTGCATAGTTTTTTCCTCATGCGCTTAGCACTATAGGAGTTGTGAACAGCATCCTGTAAGTGCTTCACAGAATCATTTGTTTTGCTTTCCCTCCTCAGTTCTTATATATTACCACAACCTTGCCAAAGTTGCCAACTCGCTCTCCTTGGGGCAGATTGACAGTGTGCATTTTGCAAACACATGGCTTCCCACAAGAATCCTGGGAACTGTAGTTTTCTAAGAGTGCTGGGAATGGTAGCTGTGCAAGGGGAAAACGCTAAGTCCCATGATTCTTTGAAGGAAGTCATGTCCTTTAGAAGTGTGCTGACTGTGATTTAAAAGTATAAGGTGGAAATCAATGGTCATGCTATGATGAATGCTCTGTCTGCACAAGTATTTCAGCTTGCCAGACAGAATGATCTCCCTCTCCTCCCCCATGCACTGTTCTGGGGGAGTCAGTTTTGGGAGCATGAGGGAAGAGGGTGGGAAGTATCATTGTACAAATGGCAATCTTTGCACAGAGCTTCCACTGGCGGGGCTTGTTAAATGAATCCCACCCACTGTGTGGATCTGCTCTTGATCACACATCGGCTTTCCCCTCCTCTAATTCACCTTTCTCCCCTCATCCTCCAACCTTTTAGGTTCCTTAAATGAGAAGCTGCCACAACGTGAAGGTACAGGAAAAACAGGTAAATATCTTATAATGAAATAGGGAATTTCCTCTCCATTGACTATGGACATGTCTTTTGCCTGATAGAAGCCGCACAGGATAAGCCTGGGCACACCATTCATTCCTAGAAAATTAAGCAGCCATTGCTTTAATGATAGGTCTGCACCAACTGCTTTTCTCTGGATATATCTCCACTGCACGCAGGGAACAATTGGCACAGTCTGCCCTGATTAAGGTGATATACATTTGCCTGCAATGTTTTTGGCCATGTCTAGTTAAACATGACAAAGACATGTTTCCGCTTGATATGGTAGGCTCAGGGCTTACTTGTATGTTCCCCCACTTTATCCTTACAACAACCCTGAGAGGTAGGTTAGGATAGGATAGGAGATAATACCGGGCTGAATATTACCCAGTGAGCTTGATGGATTGGTGGTGATTTGACCCTGGGTCTCCCTAGTTCAATGCCAAGACTCTAACCAGCCTGTTGTTTCAAGCAGCTAACTTGATTTAGTTTTGGGTGTAAACCTGCTGGCAAGTAGAGGCCACATCCTGGTGGATTTCCGTAGATATAAATCTCCTGAAAAATATTCCTGCCTGACATTCTAAACAGCAAGCTGGAGCACATTCCTGTGGGGTAATCTACTGCAAATAAAAATAAGGTTGGATGCCTACGGACAAGCAGATGTATTAACGTTATCTTAGCAGTATTCATATTTTTGCTTTCACTCAGCCTGGAACGGAAGAGTCCCAGAGCTATCGAACATTATTGCCCTGAGATGACTGTCACATTTCCCCACAACCTTGAAGCACAGTTGTCCTGTGACTATCTAAGGGATGTAGCGAAGATTCACACTTTTGAATATAAAGCTACAAGCATTTGAGCAAAAGTGAGCACCCTGCTTGAATGTTTGTGAGCATGATTGAGGCAAGCAGGACCTGTGTTAGCCATGTCCTGTGACTGCCGCTGCTTCTTTCCCCTGCCTCAAGGCTCAGTAAATTATTTCCCACATTGGAGAGAGATATCCCACCTCGGACGAGACTTTGTGAACATTCCCTGATCTTCTTATTCTAATCGGACGTTCAGAAAAGTACTCAAGCCTTTCAGGGCAGGCAACAGGATGCTCACACGTGTCCCTATGCAGCCACATATAGGGGCATCCTAAACGCTTCCAGACAACAGGATTAGTTACCTAATGAGGTAGTTAAAAAATGCATTATCCTCTACTTTCATATTTCCCCTTTGTGAACTTCCATTGTGTACTCTGACATTTCATCCTTTGGAATTAATTATTTTTTACATCCAACCTAATTATTTCAGTTCTAGACACCTGGAACTAGTCATGTATAAGTGACATATGACCATATTCCCAGGGCTTCCCCTCCCCAACCAGAACTTGCTGGAACTCAGTTCCTGCACCTCTCAGGTGGGAGCCATTGAAATTATAAGACAACAAGGGAGGAATTCATGGTGAGTTCTGACACCTCTTTTTCTAAAAAACAGCACTCCATATTCCTGTCTAAGTTACTGGCCTCAGCCATCATTTCAGTAGAGCAGCCCAAATAAGTATTGCTATGCAAATGGGAATGGAAAGCTGTGGATTTTTCTCCTTGAACTAAGACAATTGTTTCTAACTCATCTGAGATTAAACCTTTTCTACTTTCAAAATATCAATTGTATCAAAAGTAGATTCTCCATTAAATTGTTGCATTGCTGTGTTGTTGTTTTAAAAAAAGTCTCTATTAACTCTCATCCTAGTGCATCAGACCATTCTGCATCTTTTTGTAAGGCCAATTTTGGTTTAGGATCAAAATGTCAGTGCCATTATTTCATCCATCACTGTGGCAACTGAGGTTAAATTCTCTTACAATGAGTTATTGTAATGATTTAAACTGATGGATCATATTCAGAGCCAAGCAGTTGCTGTTATTATTAATGATATATCCTTATAGCTTTTTATGTGCTGGTGCTAAAATCATTCATATGTCTGGACCAGTTTACCTCCCACTGTAGTCGGTGGCATTAGCGCCAAGATTAATGGTAATGCATATTCAACTATTTTTAATATGTGTGGGGTTTTCCCCTCCCTCTAAGTGCCCAAGCTAAGGATATGTGACAGATGGGAAATTATGTAACTATCCTTAATTTATGATCCTGCACAGGATCCTTAGGAATAATTGCCATTTTATGTTTTACTCCTATGAAAAGAATCAGTAGCTGTTTAAACTGAGTAATATAAATTATGCATATATTACTCGAGGACAATCTTTCTTTGATACATTTGCCAGGCAAATGCGTAGGCTCCAGGTGTTCATAACTTTCTGAAGAAACTCAATACAGATCATAAATTTTGTTGTTTTGGCACTTTGTGTAGCCAGCATGCGCTGTGCCCATCTTTAAAAGTTTCCTGGATTTTGAGGCTGGGCAGCAATGAATAAGTTTTATCACCTGCCCCCAGCTACAAACAGTGCCTGATATACATGGAACAAAACCAGGTGTGAATCTGGAAACTTTATAAAGCCAACTCCTGCCACGGAGGCCAATCAGCTGCCAGACCCTATTTACCTAAACATGGCAGAATTACTGTTAGGCTTAATACTTCGCAATGTTCACCATTCAAACATCTTGAATGATGTTTAAGGGGTGTCTTGGGATCCCAGTTGCCAGTCAGAGCTAACACGTGTTTTGTATGATCAGCATGTTTTGCCTTGAAAGTTTTTGCAGGGATCAGCTATATGTATTCCATGTAATGTTATCAGACCTTTAAAAGGCACTCATTTAAAAAAAACAAAAAACCACTATATTTTTAGTGTCAAACTGAAGTTAGACATAGGATTAGAATTAGTATTATTTGCATTTAGGATTTTGTGGGCCTCTTCTCCCAGTAATGTCTCGCACCCCCCCCCAAAAAACCACCCTCATCTTAAAGTCCACAAATATAAAGCATGATGCTTTGTTGCCTCCATTATAAAAATGTTCATATTCATGTAATTTGTGCATCTGTGTTTCATAGAAGCATAGAATTGTAGAGTCGGAAGTGACCCCAAATGTTGTGTAGTCGAACCCCCTGAATGCAGGAATCTTAGCAGGTCAAGGGAGCCTTTTTGTGCATTTCCATGTTTGTTTCTTTAGACATCACCAATATACTTTTGTGCATACAACGACCACTCCCCACATCAAATGGAGGGCATTTTTTGTGTGGTTGAGTGCAGCCCCTCCGATCCTACGTGGCTCCCTAAAATACAGCCTGGCTTTGCCCCCTCCCACGCTGGATACCTGGAGGTTCCCGTCTAACCTCATTCTTCCACTAGGGATTCACCAGTCGAGTGGAGATTCCTTGGAATCTCCCAACATCCTCCCCCTTTGGGGTTGGGGGGGTCTCTGCCTGTCCACGCAAATATATGGTTGCATGCCACTCTAATGTCCAAGCAGTGTGAGGTTCCAGGCGCTTACACAGAGTTCAGTTTCCTTGGAATGAGGGACAAAGGAGACTGTGGTGTCTTTAGGATATATGGTTGATTTGCACATATATACAACCTGAGTCTATGATGGAGGGGCTTATAGCATTACCACTCCAAAAGGAATGATAATGCCCAGCCTGCTTCTTGCTTTTCGCTCTCACACCTCAACTCTGGCTTTTGTCTTTCTAACTACTAGACCGTTGAGGGAGTGGGGCCCACCCATTTCGCCTCTGGCAGAGAGCCACTTCCTTGGTTACCTTAACAACCCATACTTAGTGGGCCATTGCCAAGAAGCTGGCTTGGCTATTCCAGCTATTGGATCCTTGTTGGATCTAGGAATTGGAAGGGACTTGGGCACTCAGCCAACCCGTCCCAAACTCACAACTCTATGAACAGCCAGCAGCAGAACTTGCAGTGTGATGGAGACACTCTTCTGACACCTGGATAGGAATGGGGATGGGGTGAGTCAGCAGCAAGTTGGGGGCCAGATGGTTGCACCAGTGAGACTTGCCACTGCCACTCTGGTACTTCTTCTGGTGCAACCTCACAATCCCTAACCCAACAGCCACCCCTGCCTAATCCTGTCCAGCAGCAGTGATGTCAGGATTTCACCCCACCACATGCACAGCTGAGCAGCTGCCAAGGAAGTAATGCTGGCAGAAGCAACTACATAGGCTGCCGGGGCGTTAGGTGACAATGGGGGTGTTGGACACAGCAAAGAAGGGCAGCAGCTCTCTTAGTGCTAGTCATCTGCTCAGAAGTGCAGGAGCAGAAGCTGACTAAATTCAAGTTTCCTTCCCTTCACCGACTACTTCATCATTATTATTTTTGGCATTCTTGAAAAAAATCGTGCTCTCTCCGATGAGCATTAATCCTAGCAAACACCTCTGTGATTCTTACCTGAGAAATGTTTGCTGGCAAGCGGAGTCTGTGGGAGATGCCAGTAACTCAGCTAAATATCTAAAACCAGCCATGAAATAATGATTTACGAAGTTGCTTGCATGATGTAAAAAGGCCCTGTGGCACCCTTTTAGGAATCTGATGCAAACAGAAGGGTATTTGTTTCGACAAATTCAAACAAATTTCTCAGCAGCGCAGCCACCGTACACACAAAAAGAGACTAGCTGTCCTCTCTCCAAAAAATCTTGGCTTCCTCTTGTCAGCTTCTTGCCTTTTCTCTCTCGTCTGCCAGATACTGTGTTCCTCTCATTTTGTGCAATATTGCTTGAACATTATGAGAAAAAGTCTCTCTCTCTCTCTCTCTCTCTCTCTCTCTCTCTCTCTCACACACACACACACACACACACACACACACACAACACACACACACCAGGCTCTTTCTAGACTCTTCAGAGGCAGCTGTTTCCTTGAGAGGTTACTTGAGTTACCCGCAAGCTAGCCTCACACAGAATGCTGTCGGTATTCTCATGGCATCTTTGAATGTTCTCTGGCAGTGGCCACAATTGATGACAGGCCAGTGCAGTTGCAGTGTATACTATTGCTGTACAGGACTGTGACTTGATGATGGCAAGGTTCTGGAGAGACTCACCTGCTCTACACTGGAAAGGCCTTTTAAACATCACTTAGTCAGCTGCATCGGTGCATTCCTTTTGTTTGGGGAACATCATCATCATTTTAGTTGGTTAGTTGTCAAAATTTATATACCACTTGATTGTAAAAGAAAAACTCTAATATTATTATATTCTTCAAAAGAATAAAAAAAGAAGAATATAAAATAGAACACTGAAATTATCTATAAAAACAGATTAAAACAGTGGTGTTTTTGTAAAGATTAAAATCCACACCAGCTTTGGTTTCGACTGCTACCCGGCATCCAAGCAATATACAGCTTCAGATGAAACACAGTCCACAGGCAACAGCCCTGGTTATTTCAGTAAGGTTTCAAGAGTCTTATTCCAGTTATTCCAGCCTTTCATACAAGGCTGGGGAACCTGTAGGTTTCTGAAGTGCCATCTTGCATCAGCCCTAGCCATCATGGCTCACAGTCAGATTCTCAACCCTTGCTTATGTGAAAAGATGAATTTCAGACAAACTGTCCCCCCCCCCCCGCCTCATGTAAATAACGGAAGCATTGTTTTCCCAAAGTGCTTTGATTTTGCAAAGGTTTTGTAGCATTTGGTCTTAACTTGAACCAACACATCGATCTCTTTCTATTTTTACTATACAGTATTTTCCTTTGTTGGGCAGCGTGAGTATAGGAAATATGCAGGAAGAAAGCAAATCAAAACTTGTCTAGAGAACTTGTTTGTGTAATCTGCAGAAGAATTAGCAGATTTTGCTGTGCCAAACTCTGCTTTTGTTTCAGGTTTCTGTAAATCCAGTTGCCTGCTGCATACAGGCCATTTCTTTCGGACTGTACACAGACAAAATGGATGGTCTGTATTGCTTGGTCTGAGCACAGAGAAAACAGATGATCGGCATTGTGTGGTCAGAGCACAGACTGAAGAAGTGCATTACCCCAACACTTGTGATTTCACAAAAAAAGCACTTTGTGCTCTTGACAGACTATTCAGACAACCCGTTTGCCACGTGGACACTTATAAAACTCTTTCCTGTCTCTCTTTATTATTTGGCAAATGGCTTTTTGTATGGATCTACCCACATGAACCTTTGTAAAAGAAAACCCTCAAAGCAGTTATGAATCAAGGAGTGTATAAATGATAAGAAATAAAATAAACGAGTTTTCTCTGACACAGCAGGAATCTCTGCAAATGCATTTTGGATTTAGTGACAAAACTGGCCAGAGCCTCAAGAAACATTCCCTCGGCACCATCTATGCACAAAAGGGAGATATTTATCTTGTGAACCTCTCTGAAATCTTTTAATGAAGGGTGGTATATAAATCTAATAAATAAATGAAAAACAAAAATATCAGCATGTTTCAGGAGACCCTTCTAAATGAGTGGAGATCCACCCCACCTCCCAACAGCCCAATGAGGCTTAGGGGCACAGAATGCTGATTGGAAGTCTTGGCGGGACAGGGGAGACACAGCCAATGAGGGAAGAGGAAAGGAATTCCTATGCAGGCAGGGCAAAATTTTGTTGAAGGTCCCACTTGTACCATTCAAATGTGAAAGGGATTTTTTTTTTAATGTATATGATAACACTGATACTATTTGCTTATGTATTGGATGGCTTGGGCTACATGCATTTTTTTTAGTCTCAATCAAGTATGTCCCCTTATTTAGCTTACTCTCATAATTGTAGTCTCCTTGCAAATCTTTTCCATTCTGAATTCAGATGATGCTTCAGCTCCTGCACTGGAGACTCAGCCCCAAGGTGATGAAGAAGGTGAGCATTTCTGGAAATGGCTATCTATCTATCTATCATCTATCTATCATCTATCATCTATCATCTATCATCTATCAATATCTATCATCTATCATCTATCTATCTATCTATCTATCTATCTATCATCTATCTATCATCTATCTATCTATCTATCTATCTATCTATCTATCTATCTATCTATCTATCATCATCTATCTATCATCTATCTATCTATCATCTATCTATCTATATCTATCTATATCTATCTATCTATCATCTATCTATCTATCTATCTATCTATCTATCTATCATCTATCATCTATCTATCTACATACATACACCATTTGCTCACAGTATTATGTCGCAGAAAAGATCCCTATTTTTCGTGTGTTTCTAGGAGATACCCTAGAAGAACATAGCCCTTTTACATGTTTGATGAAAGTAACTTTCTGCATGCAGTGAAGTGGAATCTTTCATGGAGAACTGGGCTATCAGCAGCTACTAGCCACAGTGGTTGTGTTCTTCCTCCATCATCAAAAGGCAATGCGCCTCAGTCTCTGGGAATCCAAGTAGGGAGAGTGTTGTTGAAACTTGGGTCCTGCCTGTTTTTGGCTACTGTGAGAACAGGGTGCTGGACTAGATGGGCCTTTGGCCTGATCCAGCAAGGCTTTTCTTCTCTTTGTATGCTATCAGTGAAAGCTTATGCTACAATGCATACACTTTCAGCCTTTAAGGCGGTACAAGAATTTTTGTTGGTCTCCAAAGCTCACATAGCTCAATAAGGAACTGTGATGGACTTCATAAGCACAGCAGGGTTTATGACTCAAGAATATGAACTGCACTGACTATCCCATTAAATCTTCAATTTAAAGTGTCATTTAATATGGACATGATTTCTATTCATAACATGCACTTCATCTCCTCTTAAATATCACTATTCAACCTTTTCTAAACTTGTTTCTCAATAAGAAATCAGCCTTGCTGTGTTTATTAGGTTACTTAATATTTTCTTGCAATAAATTTAGTCTGTCATCACTTATATTTTCTGTTATAATGATCTCATTTTGTTCTTAATTTTCTAGATATAGCATCGCGTTACCCTACATTATGGACTGAGCAAGTAAAGAGCCGACAGAATAAGACCAATAAAAATTCTGGTAAGATGATAGAGCATAATTATTTTGATGCAGTTAATCAAGCTAAAATTAAAACAGAGTCTTAGCTAAGTTTCATACTTAGATATTACCCCCTCCCCCTTATAATCCTTTCAAGTTAGCCAGGATCTCATTTTTGTAGCTTTCCTTCTTCTTTAACACTTGGTGAAGGACATAGATGGCTACCACATGTTACCACAGGGATTGACCTTTCATTTCCACCATTCCCCAGCTTGGTACTCATATTTGTTATCAAACAGGTGGCCACTTATGTGTGTCCCCCAAAAAAGGAAATTCATCACCAAACCAAAGGGGGGGAATGGGGTACATATTTGCATAAAATTTGCATATGATTATTCTAATTTAAATTGAAATACAATATATCTCACCATACTAGAATAGACTGTGACCATGTGCCTGCTCAGTCTGCTGTAAAGGTGTTGATGGTTGATGGGCAGCTTCACAGCTGATGCTTTCTCTTATTAGGGTTCTTTAAACTGGGCAGCTCTTCAAACAGAAGAAGCCTTCAAATAAAGGATTCTTCTATGAAAGATAGAGAAACAGAATACAGTCCTTTGCAAAGTATGAGTACGGATGGGTTGAGGAAGCCAAAAATTCCTCTGCAGGTTGGGTTTTGATCTGAAGAGAATTCATTTGAGGCAGGCATTGATGAGCCCCCAAAGACTGTATATGAGCCTGCCTCTGAAGAATGTCACAAGTATCTCTAAGCTTCAGCAGTGATTGAAAAGGTATTGTGATGGGTGCACAGAAGCAGGAAAAGGATGTTGCCATTGAGTGGGTTGGAATGACACTATGCCCTTACCAGTAAGACCTGCAGAGCAACTGTGGAGGCAGCTGTAGCCAAGTGCTTAGCTTTTGTTTGGCTACACACACATAGCTTGGGCTGCATACCTGAAAATTTACAAAAAATAATAATTCTGAACTAGGGGAGAAATTCAGTTGGGTTCACATTTTTACACCCCCCTTCCCAATTTGCACAAAAAAAATCAACTGTACCCCGTAATTTGCACTTCTCTCACCTTTGTGGAGCAATTGTCTATCCGAAAATTGCGTGCAGAAGTTCACGTAGTAGGTGAAACTGCCTATAAAGTGAAACAGAAAGACAAAAATGCATGACGTTAGGATAAATGGGGAAAACTGAGAGGAAGTAAAATGGGCAGATTTGTCTAGCCCTCTTGTGAGCATAGAACATTGCTGAAGCACATCATTTAACATGGTGATGGTGTGGAGCTTCCCTCCATTCTGGAATATCCTCTAATGCCATTTTTTTTTATTCCCCATTTCTTGGCACAGAGAGTCAGAAAGAGAATACAAAAGGACTGTTTAGACAACGTGTAATTGGTGTATTGGAAATTTAGATTGTTATTTTTCTGACTGATATGCAAGGGAACACAGCATCCTTGAGAGAGTAAAACAAAATGAAACAAAACCTAGAAATGCTTCATTTTAAGTGGTATTTATTTCATTTTTATTGCACTGGAGATTAGTTAGGGCCAAAAGCAAAGGAGTTATTGTGTTTGGAACCAACTTTACTTATTCAAGAGTCTCACGTGTGCAAATGCAAGAGACCACAAACGAAAACAAAATTGCAACCAGTATTCACCCTAGTGTAGCACTTTGTGGGCTGTAAAAGCCAGCTTAACAGTCCAATCCTATTAATATAGTATAGAGCAGAGCAGTATCTAGGATCTGGCAGGAATGTCTCAGTTCCTATCTGGGGCATAATAGATGTACTTGATCCAGCCAGGGTGGAGGGCTGTTCCAATCCTATTGCTGGCATAACTGTTTGCCAGTGCTTTCTCAGCATAAAGGCTTAAAACATTTGAGGGGTGAGAAGAAGTGAAGAGAGGTCAGGGCCACCAATAATCTGGAAGAAATGTCTGGAGATCACAAATGCAGGTGGAAAAAGAAAGAAGCTTTCAGGTGCATCAGGAAGTAATTTATTAGACTTAACAGAGCAGCACAGCTGTCTGCATGTTTGGACTCCCCTTGGGGGCGTGGCTGTGGAATCTGTCATGATGAGCTCCTGCACTTTAACATTTGTCACCGGACCCAACATGTTTTGACATAGGGCTTCTTCAAGGGCACTGCGAATGCATTCCCTTGAAAAGAGAGAGTGCAAAAAGCACAGTGGTTTGGCTGTAGCTGCAGTTTTGGTCACATCCATGTCATCTATTTAAAGGACCAAAGAATCATGGGAACTGTAGTTTGCTAAGGATGCTGGGAATTGTACCTCTGTGAGGCATAAACTACCATTCCCAGGATTCTTTGGGGGAAGCTGTGTCCTTTAAATGCATGGTGTGAATGTGACCCTCATCTCACAGCACCCTTGAAGACCTTTGTTGAAAAGCTCTGGTCTATAAGTCACTTCCCTGGGCACCTGAAGATCCCTCTTTTCTTTTCCCTCATAAAAACTCTGCTATCTGGCAAGAAGAAAGCTACCCAGCCAGCTCAGAGCCAACATTTTTGTTGCTGTCCCGGGATATGGAGGAGGGCTAGAGACAAGTGTGTTCTCCCTTCACTAACTTTTCTCATGGTAGTCCAGTCTCTGTCCCCTACTAGTTAAAGGAGTAAATGTTCCTCACCGAGTTGTAAAGATAATGAGGAAAGGTTCTTGAGGTGTTTCTCTTGTCTCTAATAGATCAAAGACATCCTATTGTTTCATACAGGACATGGGAAACTTGTTCAAGTAGCCACATCAAACATCATAGACATCCAGTTTTGAAAGGTTGTGTATTTTTATTCAGAAATATCAGAGCAGTCAGAGATTTGCCACCAGCAGTGGAAAATCACAGTGGTAGTCAGTGTGAGGCCCTGAAACCATTCCCTTTTTGAAACCAATGAGGTAACCTCAGGGAGACCACAGTGTTTCTGTGAAGGGAGAAGTGTAAGTTTGCCACCCACCTTTCACTCAAGGTGACAGGGGTTTGGAAGCAGCAGATTGTCCATCTCTTCACTTCCTTCCTCAGTTAGAATTGTCCTCAAGGTCTCATTGTGTTCAGTCAGACTTACTTCCAGATCAGCGTGTGTAGGATTGCAATCAGAGTTACCCAGTTACCTGGGGGTAAGTCCCATTGAATGCAGCGGGGCTTACTCCAGAGAAGATATGTATAGGGCGTTCCCATTTAAAAAGAAGAAGATATGTACAGGATGGCATCTTCTGTCTATGTCTTTTTCTTGGCCTGGTAGGCAATGGTTTGTGGGTTACTCTTGTTTGTTTTGTTCTTTGAAAGCCGGAACTGGTAAAATGAATTCTTTGTTCTTTATGTCTTCCTCTCCTTGCCTTTTCTGAGAGGAGATAAGCCTCCTCAGACCTCCCTGGAGCAACTTGTATATATTGCTTCTTTACACAGCCAGTCTGCTGGAATATATGTATGGCAGTATTTGCCCTATCTTCAAAAATCCCCTTTTACGAGCGTTTTCATTTATCCTTTAATTTTACATATTAGTTTGAAATACTTATAAGCTCTGGCTTCCAGCATCTCTACCTTTGCCTCCCACCAGGGTTAAAGACCCTCCCACCCTAAAACATTTTTTAAAAGTGCTCTGTTTAACATCTAAGAGATACCGTTTGTGTTCAGGATGTTCCACTATTTTATGGAACCTCTACCGTGGAAACATTGGCTGGCTTTCCCCGTTTTGCAAGGCTGGTCATTTTATTTTATAGCGTATGTTAATTTAATGCCAAAAGAGATAGCAATCTTCACTGTAGTATTTTTAATTACGTTATATGACTTCTCTGCAACTCCAGAATGAAACTCCAGTCATTTTTTATTTTCATATGTAGGATCTGCTTCTCCTCCATACTTTATTAAGAGCAACCAGGAAAGCATCATAAATCTGAGGCTTGCATTTCAACAGTTGGAAGTACAGGAATGGCAAATGAATTAATTTACATGGATTTACATGGATTTATTCAGATATGATTGCATTTTTACATCATGTATCTTAGTGTAAACTAATGAGCTCTCTCATTTGGAAGATGACCTTGTACCTGCATAAAACTTACATGGTTTGCCTGAATAAAACACACCTAACTTCTAGCGCCATCTTAACCATGTCTGCTTAGATAAACCCTATTGAATTCAATGGTTACTTGCTCTGAGATAAGTTGGGTGAGGGCTGCAGTCCAAGTCATCAACTGCAGCCCTTCGTGACAAAGTCTGACCTTGCCACAGCCATCCATGTCCTTTTGACGTCCAGATTAGACTACTGTACTGTACTGTACTGTACTGTACTGTGCTGTCTGTGGGGCAGGCCTTGAAAACTGTTCCAAAACTGCAAATAGTGGGAAATATGGCAGTCAGGATGCTGACAGGTGCTAGGCATTTTGTCCCCATCACACCAGCTTTATATGATTTCCTGTCTGCTAGTTTCTTTCTGAGCTCAGTTCAAGGTACTGTTGCTGATCTTCAAATTCCTAAATAACATGATACCTGAGGATTGCTTTCTTCTGTATGTTTCTCCTCAGTGGTAGACAGCATAATAATAATAATAATAATAATAATAATAATAATTATTTTTATTTATTCATACACACACACACACACACACACACACACACACACACACACACCCTGCCTATCTGACTGGGTTTACCTAGCCACTCTGGGCGGCTCTCAACAGAAAATTAAAAACACGATAAAACATCAAATATAAAAACTTCCCTAAACAGGGTTGCCTTCAGATATCTTCTAAAAGTCAGATAGTTGTTTATTTCTTTGACATCTGATGGGACAGCTTCCACAGGGTGGACGCCACTACCGAGAAGGCCCTCTGCCTGATTCCCTGTAACTGCACTTCTCGCAGGGAGGGAACCACCAGAAGGCCCTTGGCGCTGGACCTCAGTGTCTGGGTTGAATGATGGGGGTGGAGACGCTCCTTCAGATATACTGGGCTGAGGCTATTTAGGGCTTTAAAGGTCAGCACCAACACTTTGAATTGTGCTCAGAAACGTACCGGGAGCCAATGTAGGTCTTTCAGGACAGGTGTTATATGGTCTCAGTGGTGGGGTGGAGGAACTCGCATAACCTTCCAGTGGCTGAGTCACTGATGCTTATCAGGCAGGAGAGGGGGAGGTGTCAGAGAGGTCACAATGTAAATGTAATGGGAGAAGCACCAGATTGACTCCACCAGTGCAAATCCCCTCACCTTGAATATTAGGCAGACAACATCCTTGTTGCATTTCAGTGCCTGCTAAGACCTTCCTCTTTCAACAAACCTTTTAAGTCTGCACCTGTACTTGAATTGTTTTAAAGGTTTTTAAAATTGTTTTAGCCATTG
Source organism: Podarcis muralis (assembly GCF_964188315.1). NCBI lineage: Eukaryota > Metazoa > Chordata > Lepidosauria > Squamata > Lacertidae > Podarcis > Podarcis muralis. The sequence goes on along the minus strand of NC_135657.1, from coordinate 49,144,234 downwards.
TTGTTTGTTGCCCTGGGCTCCTTTGGTGGGGAGTGGGGGGGGGGGCGGGCGGGCGAAGATGGAATATAAAATTACTTAAATAAAATAGGCAGCATATAAGTTTTTGAAATAAATAAATGCCCTCCATTTAGAGCTATCTCAACTGGTTGCTGGTAAAGCTGGATAATGGAGCAAATCCCATTGACCTAAATGCGGCTTCCAAGTTGGCATGTATAGGATTGCGCTGGGAGCAGGTTAGTTGCATGAACGAGTTTCAAGACACAAAACTGGCTCTGCATGCCATGCGGTAGGGAAGAAGCAGGGTCAATACTCACTTGTTGAATAACTCGCGCCTGTTTGTTTGAAAGTTAACAGGGATGAATGATGCCCATTACAGTAATCACATATCACTTTGTTTATGGCCTTTAAATAAATCGTTTAATAAGGCAACCCACCAGGGAGTCTTAAAGGGGACAGTGCAGATTTCATGAAGTTGAATCGTTCTGGGTTTTCTTACACTGGTAGCAGCTTTCTCCTGGTAATTATTTCCTGAAACCTATCTCAAAAAAGTCATGTGGTTTAGGAGAGGCATGTTCACCATGTTTCATTTTTCTTCTTCCAAATAATGGGGAAGAACCTTCCATCTGCTCAAATAACAAAAAAGGGAGGAAAAGAAATGTCTAGGCAGAGCATCAGGGCTGAATTAATGTAAACTGTAATAAAAAATATTGCCTTATTAGGTGACTGAATGCCAGCACCACTGTTTCTTGAGACACTGCTTGTCTGAAGAAGTTAAACATTTAGAATCTGTTTTGTTTGAACCATCTTGCCAAAACATAGGCCTCGGGATTTTTCCTCCTTGTCACAAATGACTTTAGACATGTGGTGTGAGACTAACAGCAAGACAAGGTGAGGGCCAGAATCAACAAATATTTGTAGCAAATATGCTAAAATGTATTGCAAAAAGAAGAAAGCCTAGGAAAACACGTTTGTTATAATACATGCCATAGCGTCCAGCACAATGGATCAATTAGTGTTTATTTATTCAGTGTGCTTTCCATTGGTATAAGTTGTTTTTGTGGCCAGAAAAACATGCACAATTGTCTGTGTTGCTTCCAAGTTAGATAATGGAATTGTATCAGATACTTGGACTGTGAGTGTAAAGGGAAGCAGATATACTTTGTATAATGGGATTTTACAAACAACAGCAACAACCCTTTGTTTTGCCTAGCTGCAGTTGGAGTGAAATAAGTAAAGATAGAAATAATCTAAGATTTAAATGAAGCCAGATCCTGATGTTTCCAAGATAAATAAATGTTGTTTATCTATAACAGAGGATGGCCAAACCTTGTTTTGTGGGCTGCCTGCAGTTTGTGAGCATGACTCCCGGTCAATTCAAGAAAGCTGCTGGAAGTTAGTGAAGAAGCATGAGTTTGGGGACTACAATACAGTAGAGATATATGCACTTGTCTCTTTCCACACCCAGTTCACAGCCACACCTTGGTCCCCACCCCCTTTAGTGTAAATGAAGACAGGAGTCCAGTTCAGATGTGTACAGGGAAATTGGGGTCATTTCCACTAATAGGCGCACGTGTGTTTGCGAGGTCTAAAATAGCCTAGGCTACAAAGTGCATTGGATTAGAATTTACTGAGCACAATTTAAAGTGTTCGTGCTGACCTTTAAAACCCTACACGGACTCAGCCCAGTATACCTGAAGGAGTGTCTCTGCCACCATCATTCAGCCCGGACACTGAGGTCCAGCTCTGAGGGCCTTCTGGCGGTTCTCTCACTGCAAGGCGTGAAGTTACAGGGAACCAGGCAGAGGGCCTTCTCGGTAGTGGCGCCCGCCCTGTGGAACGCCCTCCCATCACATGTCAAAGAAATAAACAACTATCTGACTTTTAGAAGACATCTGAAGGCAGCCCTGTTTAGGGAAGTTTTAAATGTTTGCTGTTTTATCGCCTTTTTAACATTCTGTTGGGAGCCGCCCAGAGTGACTGGGGAAACCCAGCCAGATGGGCAGGGTATTAATAATAATAATAATAATAATAATAATAATAATAATAATAATAATAATAATAGAAAAAGCCAGTACAAAGGCTCTTTTAGACTTTCAACCCGTGGGATAGGGGTGGGTCCAATGGCCATGAGCAAAGATGATTCTCCCCACCACCCCACGATAGTCTGAACAGTGCTTTGGTTTGAGAAATGTTGTGGATATGCTAAAATGAGAAAGGTGCTTCATCTTTTAGGTGGGGAGGCTACTAGAGGAGGAAGTGTTTTCGGCTTAGTTTTTTGTTTCTTTTTGAATTGTGACGTCTTAAGAATGCTGACTGTTGTGACCCCCATGGTGCTTTGTTGTATATAAAAGTGCTATATAAAGAACATATCACTCAATCAACCAGTGGTCAAGAAAGGCAGTAAGCTGGAGAATTCCAAAATTCCCAGCCAGCTTGCCACCCTCCACCATATAATAGGCAACTCCATAATATAATGAACCAGGGATGCTGCTGGCAAGGCCAGTTGTAGGAGGCTCCACTTGTTTGAGACACTGTTGAAAGAGGAAAGAGGATGAACCATATTATTGCCATCTGGAGGGACACTTTTGCTCCGCAGAGCCACCAAAGTAGAACAAAAGAACGAACAAACTCCAGAGCATTTGTGCTATATAGAAAGTTACAGGACTGTGATGCAGCAGCAAATTACAAGGTATGGAAACGAAGCAGTCTGTCTGCTCTAAGCCTTTGACAGGTGCAGTATTGAAAGCAGGATTGCCTGTAACCACCCTGATGCCATCCTGAACACAAATCACAATGAATGGACAAAAGAAAAGAGGTGTGGTAGCAGAGGGAGAGCTCCAAGGGAAGGGAAGAAGGCTGGGAGACGTGGGCCCCCTTGGCCATATGAAAATACAGTTTTTAAGCTTAAGGATGTTGTTGGTCATAGGGATACATTCCTTTCAGAGTAGTTGCATCCGTATATGTCATCACAGGATTTGGGCCAAAGTCACCGCCACCACAAAGACCTTCCTGGCTTCAAGAGGAAGTGTGAGGGTTTTTGTTTTTTTAAAAAAATTGATAGATCATGTGGAACTTTGCCCAAAGTGTAGGAGAATGTTTCTTTCTTTCCCCACAATGGTTCCAGGGGAAGGTGGGGTAGAGATGTGTTTTTCATTCATGTCGCCCTTGTTTTGCTTGCAAGCCTATGGCAGAGCCAAGCCCTGGGCTTGCCTTTGCTGCGGGAGCCAAAATAAAAGCTGAGCCACTGGAGCTGACTATAAACATATGAAAAGTAAACTTTGTGGAAGTATATTTTTTTTAAAAAAAAATTGCTGGAGTCTTAAGGAAATAATCCTATGGTATTCTTATTGGCTCTTTTGCCTTCCTGGAGCATCCTTATTTCTGGATCTGGGTATGATGACAGAACCAGCCACCCATTTCAGTTGAGGTTTCAGCTTTTTGAAATTAATTTTTTTGCTTCTTCAGGAAAGACAATTCTGTGCGATTTGGGTAAATAAATCCCTGTGCAGAGAGGGCCAGCAGAAGGGTGGTGCACCGACTTGTTCTTTCAAAGTAAGGCTGAAATCGGGTTGTTGTTTTTCCCTGAGCCTGAAGAAAAGGCTGAAAACTGACTTAATAAATAGTGTCTCTGATAGAACAAACAAAAGCCACCGTGACTCAGAAGAAACTTCTTTTGATAATGGAGGTCACCATTGCATTTGTTTTATGTTATAGACCACCACTCCAGGCCCACAAGTGAAGCCACCTTAACTCCCTGCATGGAAGAGGTTCCCTAACAACTCTCAGCACCCTTCGCAAACTACAGCTCCCAGGATTCTTTGCAAGGAACCCATGATTGTTTAAAGTGGTCTAAGAGTGCTTGAAATGTACAGTGTGGATACGCTCTACAGCAGGCGCGCCCAACTCTATAGAGACTGTGATCTACTCCCAGTATAATAAAACTGGCAGTGATCTACCCATTGCCATTGCCCATAGGGAGACCAGGGTACCAGAGTTGTTGAGCTTTTTGGGGGAGGGTTGCATTAAAGCACTCACCCAACAATCCACACCCCTCCCTTCTTCCCCCACTCTACTGCAGATGAAGGGGATAAAACATTTAACAGCACTGCCAACGGCGCTGATGGGATATAGTGCCAGGGGTGGGGCGTGTCATGATTGCTCAGGAGAAACTGGGTGATCTCTTCTCTAACTCGTGCGATCAACCTGGAGAACGCTGCCGATCTACCGGTCGATCGCGGTCAACCAGTTGGACATTGCTGCTCTACAGTATCGCCCCACCATTAAGAACATAAGAGGAGCCCTGTGAGATCAGGCCAAAGGCCCACCTAGTCAAACCACCTGTTCTCACGTCAGCCAACTAGAAGTCTGTGGGAAGCCCATAAGCAGGTCATGAACACAACAGCACTCCCTCTCCATTTGTGATTCCCATCAACTGTTATTCAGAGAGTTACTGCTTCTGACACTAACAGCCACTGGTAGCCTTATCTGTGATGAATTTGTCCAATTTCCTTTTAAAGCCATCCAGGTTGGTGGCCATCGCTACTTCCTTTGATTATTTAATTTCTATACCACTAAATATATAAAAATATCTTTATAAGCAGTGTACAAAAAAAACCACAGAAAACTTAAACAAAATATTATGCAGTTACATTAATACAAAGTTTTACTAATATATATAAACAGATATCAATTCATTTTCCTTCTGACATGCCCTCACTTCAATAAGAACTTGCTTATTTGTTTTATATCTAAAATCAATTTAAACATGGAAATATGTGGACTTTGGACTTGAAATATATCATGTATAATCCTTGAAAATGGAACATTCAAGCAGATTATTTTTTTAAAAAAATCTGAATTCTTGAAATGTTTTAAAAATAAAATAATATTTTTTTAAAAAATTGCAAGAGTCTAACTCAGTAAACAGCTTGTCCAGAAGAGTTATGCCGAAGCCACTTGTAACTTCTGGTTAGATAAGTTAGTTTTATGCAGAATGCCGTCTTCTAGAATGGAAAGCATCCCATCTGCAAGGCATCTGAAAAAAATATTGAACTGTGCCAGAAACTTTAGCTGTGTAGAGTGACGGAAGTGTTACAGCAGAGTGCACTGCAGTTGATGCTTCTTGGCACTTCTGCCAGTAAAGTAACTAAGGCCAGATTTCTCAACCTTGTGGCCATAAATCTAAATAGTTACACGGTCAGAATGACCAATTGAAATGATCAAGAGAAACCCCAAATATTTGCATTCACTTCTACCACAGAATTCAGCTCAATTTTAATCACAAGCAGCTGATTGTCAATCCTCTACCTAACACTGTACAGAAGTTACCCTTCATGTGTTCCAAGTATGTGGGGGGGGGGCACACAAATGCATACACTGGCCTCCCCACTTTATCATTCCCACCAGGTCCACCCCTAGATCTTTCCGTATTGGTTGGAAAGTCTGGAGATGGGATCTATGTCTTTCGGGTTGAACATGTGCAGGCTTGTCTATGCAACTGGGAGCCGGAATGATCAAGCAGTGAATGTACAGTGGTACCTCTGGTTACGAACTTAATTCATTCCGGAAGTCCGTTCTTAACCAGAAACCGTTCTTAACCTGAGGTACCACTTTAGCTAATGGGGCCTCCCACTGCCACCACACGATTTCTGTTCTCATCCTGGGGCAAAGTTCTTAACCCAAGGTACTACTCCCGAGTTAGTGGAGTCTGTAACCTGAAGTGTTTGTAACCCGAGGTGTTTGTAACCCAAGGTACCACTGTATATTAACTTCTGTATAGGTCTACTTTAAAGGAAAGATATTCAGAAGTTTGGAGGCCTAGGAAATACTGATAGAATATCTTCTTGCTATACTTGATTTCCTAACCATCAGTTATGGTCATGCTTATCAGATATGGTCAACAACACAATGACAAGTTCCACACAAAGTTACATTCTGGACAGTGTGGCTTCCAAAGGGAAACTCGTTTTCTCATTTATATTTCCTGCTTGGTGTTAAATATCAGTAGATGTTGTCAGTATCAATAGATGGTGATTTTCATGCATTCTTAGTAAATACAAGGCTTGCTTCGGCTGGTGCTTGATGTAGCATGTCTTAGAAAATAAAGCCAATTCTGTCAATGCCAAAGCCTCTGTGAGGGTTTAAGTTTGGGTAATATTTGTTTCAAACAATTGTCTGCTAAGAATTCTGTGCACCTTTAGGCAGAAGTGAGTCCGACTATGTTCATTCAGGCTTTCTCTTGGTTAAGTATGAGTAACACTGTAGACACAGTCACATTTTGAAAAGTGTATAGAGACCATGAAAATTTTTTATTAACTTTTTAAAATCCATCTTTTAAGGTCTAATAACACTTGAAAATGAAACATATTATCAATGGAGAGAATGCTGTTCTTTCATAAAATTGAAATTGTAAGTCTGGGCAGCTGTGATTCATTTACTATTACATAGAAATAGATAATATAGATGTGTGTGTATTTATATATTCATTCTCTGTACTGGCATCCCATTTATGGAATGCCCTCCTCTTTGAGATAGGGCTGCTGCCAGAACTTCTGAGCCAGCTTTCATCGCCAGCAAAAGAGATATAAAAATAAACACATAAATGCAACACACATGCACAGGCCATGGTAGAGTTTTAGTACTGGGCCAGTTGCTAGGTCAGGTTATATCATATTGGTTTGATTTTATATTGGCTGATGATGTTACCGTTTTAGCTGCCCTGTTTTATGACTCATTAAACTTTTCTGAAAATATCAATTAAAAAATAAACCAAACCAGACAGATACCAAGGGTAAGTTATTAACGTAACCAGGTTAAGACAGCCCAACAACTATACACAATGATAATCTTAATACTTTTTCTGTTTTAGATTTTCTTTACAGGGTTTCATGAGGAAGATTCAAGATTCAACTCAAAAGGTCCACAGTTTATACTGAGGGAAGGAGGCAGGCATTATCCTTTACACTTGTACAGTCAGTAACACTTTCCATATTTTCTAAAATAGATCTTTTTAGAAAGGGACCTATTTTAGAAAATCCATGCTTTCTAGGCACAGGGGAAAGGCACTCTGCATGTGCTCAGTGGTTCTTAGCTTCTGTAACATGCATATTCTAAAACCAAGTCGAATACTGAAAACAGTTTCTGGGGACTGAGCCCTGGTGAATGTTCACTTACATTACATTTTGCTGTGTGTGTGTGTGTACACAAAATGGTATATACAAAATAGTAGAACTAAGCCTGTAAAAGAATCAACCATACTAATATATTTATTTATTGTTAATCATGTTTTATAAATACACTGACAGTTCATGTAGAGGACTTAAGAAATACTGTGGTGAACCTTAATCTAGATGAAAATACAGTTTTCTAATGCTTACTTCAATAAAGCCACTTTTCTTAAAAAAAAAAAAAAAAGGAAATTCTGCTGAAATTAAGGATGACAGATGAGTGGAAAAGAAAAGAAAAGAAAGACTTTAACATTCCCAGAGTTGTGTGAACAGGTTGCATAGCTCTGGTAAAAGTTAATCTAATTTACTTTCAATGATTGTGGCTTAAGTGGCAAATTTCTGATGACACGGTATAGAAGTTTATATTGAGTCTGTTTTTTTAAAAAATAACCTAATTCAAAAGTGTGCTAAATATAGATATGGCGAGATGTTACAGGAAGATAAGATTGTGATTGCATTCCTGATGAACCAGAAGTAAACATGTGTTTGGAGTATTCCGTTTCCAGTGTGCATTTTCTTCAAAATGCACTTCCAAAAGGCCAACTCCTATAAACAGCGTGATAGTCCCATAAGAAACCGCAGAGCTAAATGATTGCATCTGCTAGATGCAGCTTCTTTTACTCAGCTGAGCTAGAAAGCATATGCAAATGAAGGGAGGCTGGAGCCCTGAGAATTTTGTTAGGCCACAAGAATGTACCTAAATTCCAAGAGTGCTACATTTCCAACAAGCAGCTGTACATTAGGCATTCTCTGCAAGCTCAAACACAGAAAAGCTCCTGGGTCTCTGATTCTCATATTTTGATTCACAATAGTCGACATGGGTATAGGAAAGTACCTTCCAGGCTTGAACTGAAATTTCCGATAATGAGGTCCATGCAATTTCAGTCAGTTCTTTGCTCATCTGACCCCTTGTGCTCCATCCTACCCCATTCAGGGGAACCGGTTTCTTGACACATCCCGAGAGACTTTAGGAGGTGCAGGAGAAGGAAGAATAGGAAATCTTAACTTTTGTGTGCATTTTTGTCGTTATGTACTTTGAACTTTGTACATAAGTCAATATATCCTATAGAATCCATAGCCTTTATTAAGAGAGCAGCAAAAGGGACTCTATTTTATAATGCCTTACAAATATATGGAGAACAAAGATTTATGGAAAGGTTTTTTATGTCACTTTCCATTATGTACATCAAGGGTAATGAACCCTTTTCAGCCAGAGGGTTATATTCCAGTGGTGGGCAGAGCCAGAGGCCAAAAATGGTCAACACAAATACAGTGGTACCTCAGATTACATACGCTTGAGGTTACATATGCTTCAGGTTACACACTCTGCTAACCCAGAAATAGTGCTTCAGGTTAATAACTTTGCTTCAGGATAAGAACAGAAATTGGTCTCTGGCGGCGCGGCGGCAGCAGGAGGCCCCATTATCTAAAGTGCTGCTTCAGTGTCGGCCAATTGGTGGCAAAGAGGGATAGAACTTTCTTCATGTACGCTTCAACAGCAGCAAGAACACTTATCGCAAAGTATTGGAAGACACAAGATCTACCCACTCTGGAAGAATGGCAGATGAAAGTGATGGAGTATATGACATTGGCTGAGATGACAGGCAGAATCCGTGACCAACGAAAAGAGACGGTGGAAGAAGAATGGACAAAATTTAAAAGTTATCTTAAGGACTACTATAAACTTAATGAATGTTAAAATGTTGCGGTTCCCAGAAACAAAGGGGTACAGGGATATAAGGTTAGAAATATAAAAGAGGACTAAGATGATAGAGATTGGAAAGTAACAATGGGGAGTTGCTAGTTGAATTATGGACATTGGGATGCAGAGAGGGGGGGTATGGGGAAGTCCAAGAAAAGAGGTTTATGAAAATATGTTCGAAACTATACGTGTATGTTTGTCATTTTTAGTGTTTGTTTGTTTCTTTTAAAAATTTTGTAAAACCAATAAAAATTTTTTTTTTAAAAAAAAATAAAGTGCTGCTTCAGGTTAAGAACAGTTTCAGGTTGAGTATGGACCTCCGGAACGAATTAAGTACTTAACCTGAGGTACCACTGTAATGTAAATTTGACCTGTAGACTGTAGGCTAGTTTCTACACCCACTTAGGCAACACTCTCTATCCAGGCAAGCAAGAGGCCCCATCAGAGGCCATATCCAACCGAGCAAAAACATTCAAGGAGGGTGTGAAGCAGGCAAAACACTTTCATGGTCCAAACCTAGGCCAGTGACAGGTCTGGCCTCAGGAGAGTTCTGAGGGCCAGAGAGAGAGGTTTGGAGGCCATATTTGTCCCCTCGGCCTGTTCCCACCTCTGGTGTATATGCACAAATGCAATATATTTTACCATCAATGCCCAATGCCAAGTCTTATGAACCAGTCTTTCATGGTTGGTGAAACCTGAAGACATTGTTTGGAACCTGACAGAAGAATTCTGCCTGCTGCAGCTTGTAAGGTCCCTGCTGCCTCAGCATGTGGTAACTCTCAGGGGGCAATGGAACCCAAATAGCCAGTGGCAGCTGATTTCCACTGGGCCTGGTAGGACAGAAGGTGGGATGAGCAAGGAAAAATATAGCAAGGACCATTGATGTGTGAAGCCAGCTAATTATAGTTGTGTCCCCATCCAGAAGGGGAAACTGACAGCTATGCCCTTGACTGGTTATAAGAAGGAAAGCAGGTAGAACAGGATGAGGTTAGTGGGGCAGTGCCCCATTGATGTTAATGGACTAGCCTTCCCTGAAGTAGGGCTGTTTGTGAGGCAAACCTTAGAACTAGACTGTCTATCTATCTTCTGAGTGATACACTAACCATTTTCTTACTTTGCTTAGTTGAGCATTTGCTTTAAGTTTGGGAAGTTTGGGATGCTAAGCTGAAATTACTTGAAATGGAAGGGTCACAGTGAAGAACTACAGTTTTGTGATATTTGTGAACCAACTTTAACCACCAGTTTCTTCTAAGAAGCCTACAGGGAATTTTTCTTTTTCTTAAATGCGGGACATACTTACATTACTTCACAGTGGTTGACATGTCTCACTTTGCAGGACTTGTTTTTTGTTTTTTTAAAGTCACTGGTGTCTTGTTACTGGGTTTCTGTGGAACAACTGCATTGAATGTCAAAGCTTACGGTAATTAAAGCTCTGGAAAGTAGCCTTTTCAAATAGTCCATTTTTGGCTCATTATATTAATGAGAAAAGGAGAACTATCAGCAAGGGGATGTTATTGATAATGCTTGTCCTGTGCATGTTCCTGGGATTTACGCAACTGAGAGGAAATATGTGTACAGCAGTTGGATATGTTAAAGGTGGGTACAGGTGCCCTTGTAATTTTCTGCATTATTATGATTATAATGACTTATTGGTCACTTGCTACCTAAGACGTTCTCCAAGCAACTTACATTTTAAAGCAAAAAGAGAATTATACTATACCATAAAGGAAAAAGAAAGAAGAAAAGTCCCATTTATTTATTTATTTGTTTGTTTGTTTGTTTGTTTGTTTGTTTAATGTATATCCTGCTCTTCCTCCCAAGGGAAGGGAAGGCAGCAAATAAAACATTAAAATCTTTATAATTCAAAAGAACCCTTCCCAACAGCGACATAAAGCTTTGGCAGCACATTAACAATACAGTGTAATTAACTCAGTCCATCAAAGGGCTGGGGAAGGGAAACATATTTTATCTGAGGCCAAAAAGATGTCCGTGAACCTGCCAGGCAGACCTCACCGGGGAGAGTGTTCTGCAGGTGGTGAGCCACAACTGGAAAGGCCTTTAGGTTAAGGTTACCAGACGTCCCCGTTTCCCAGGGACAGTCCCTGGATTTACAAATCAGTCCCCTGACAAAATCCATCTATTTAGTAGGAAGTTGAAAACTGTCCCTGAATTCACTGAAAAAAAATCTGGTAACCTTACTTTAGGTTGCAAGCCTATACCCACTTAACTGGGAGTAAGTCCTATTGAACTAGGCGGGGCATACTTTTAAGCGGACTGGTGCAGAATCACGCTTATTGTAGAAGCTGCTAATCTCTAGGAATATGGGTGTTCAACATATCGCAGTGAACCAAAGGGGAAACATTTATAAGTCAAATGAAGACCTAGTCATCCCAAAGAACTGACAAGGTGATGCACCTTAAATGAACTGCATTATTGTGAAATACCTTGCGATTTTTTTAAATGAAAGGTGGTGTGCAAATATTTTAAATAAATGAAGGGAGACTTTTGACTGAGCTCACCCTATCAGACTGCCAGTGAAGGTTCATGTGACTGGTGCCATACCTCCAGACTCTATTTTACTTTGGCTGCTTGGCTAATCTACCAGCTAGTTGATCAGTCTATAGGCGATTCCATAGCTTTATTGCTCTTTTCTTTCCAGCTGCGGCATCATGTGATCAAGAACTTCAGTCAGCATTAGAAGAAGCTAAACAACCTCAGAAAGACAATGTGTTCATTCCAGAGTGTGCCAGTGGTGGCCTTTATAAGCCAGTGCAATGTCACCCTTCCACGGGTTACTGCTGGTGTGTTCTTGTCGATACAGGACGCCCCATACCTGGTACATCAACAAGGTAAGGGATTTTGGAGGGAGATGATCATTGGCATTTATTCCATGTTCTATTTCCTAGGGAACAGAGATAAATTGGGGGAGGGGAGGTAAGTCTGAATAGTATGGCAGATCATATGACACTAATTTATGTGAACCCATGTATAGCATGCTATATTGAGAAGCAATCATGTTAAACAACTATTATGTTCAGCGTTGTTGTTATTATTGTTGTTTAGTCATGTCCAACTCTTTGTGACCCCATGGACCAGAGCACGCCAGGCACTCCTGTCTTCCACTGCCTCCCACAGTTTGGTCAAACTCATTTTAGTAGCTTCGAGAACACTGTCCAACCATCTCGTCCTCTGTCGTCCCCTTCTCCTTGTGCCCCCAATCTTTCCCAACATCAGGGTCTTTTCCAGGGAGTCTTCTCTTCTCATGAGGTGCCCAAAGTATTGGAGCCTCAGCTTCAGGATCTGTCCTTCCAGTGAGCACTCAGGGCTGATTTCCTTAAGAATGGATAGGTTTGATCTTCTTGCAGCCCATGGGACTCTCAAGAGTCTCCTCCAGCACCATAATTCAAAATGTTCATACAACTGCCAATTTAATTGCCTTACAATAAAATATCAAGAGGCATTCTTATGCTGCTATCCTACATACCTGGGTGTAATTTCCATTAAGCTCAATAGGGCTTACTTATGAGTAGGCATGTATAGAATTGCACAGTTAAAGTGACAGTAATATCACAGAATATAGACTAAATAATCTACTACAAAACAGCATCCTAACAATTCAATACACATTCAAAATATGATTATTCCAGATTTAATTGGTACATTCAGTTTTTCACCCTAAACTAAATCTTAACCTTGCAATCTAGACTTTTGAAAAATGTTGAAATGCAACATAGAAGTGTGTGCGTGCGCGTGTGTGTGTATAAAATTGTGATTGCACTAACAGTACCTTGATTGGTAAGAGGTAAAGACTGAGGGTAACAATCATGATCCATTAAAAACAATGGAAAAATTGTTGCTGACTTTGGTACAATGTAGATTGCATTCTTATTGCCCAACTGTGGGTTCTGATTGCAGCATCATTCTTTTCATTGATCTCCTTCATTAATTACCACCATTTTCATTGATTTCCCTCTTACTTCAAATGGAAAAGTGGCAGCTGTGATTACATCTTGATATTGCAATAATGTAATAACATGAGGCCCTCCCAGTACATATATTAAGGTCAGATCCTTGTGCTGTGGCAATGCAAAACTCTGCTTGGACATTAGTAAAAATCTCAGCTTGCTTATGGACTCTGTGTATGGCTTTGGGCCAGACACCATCTCTCAACTTCAGTCCCCTACTGTGAAATTGAAACAACATTCGCGAACCTCACAGGGTTGTAGCAAGAAGCTACAAGCCTGTAAAGCAATCTGAGTAGGGAAAAAGTGGCCTGAAAATGATAAAATAAGATTATAAAGCACTTTGGGTAGCAAAATGTGGCATATATATGAGAAAATGCAATCACTTGCTGTCTGGTAGTAAAGGAAAGAAAAATCAGACCTGCCAGGCTCCCTGTAAGAAAAGAAATGTAACCTCAGAAACATTTCCATTATTTCCCAGAAACAGTCCCCTCAGCCCATTTTCACATGATTAACTTCAATGGAGCAACAGTGCTGGAAGCAGTAGAAAGAAGAAATGTATTTTTAACATGTTGTTAAATAGTAAGTTGAAGTTCATGAATTTCAGCAGAGCCAGAAATGCGGGGAAGAGTTGTGGGCCATGTTTAGCAGATGCAGGCAAGCAAAGTACCGCTTTCCAAAGGAAACAATGTGGGCTTGGGCTTCTTTAGGAATGCTTGTATGGAATCCCACCAAAAGCCAAGGCAGCATGTTTCACTTGATGCAAGCACAAGTGGTTTAAAAGACCGATCTTTTTCTTCTTCCTATACAAAACAATGTTTTTGAGAGAATCAGTTTTAGAAGGTCAGAATAGGCATTCATTGTTCAAAATGAATTTCAAACTCTCAGTCGGAGGAGAACTTTATTGCCCCTTGGTAGAGCGCATACTTTGGATCCAAAAGACTCCCAAGTTCAGTTCCTGCCATCACCAGAAAGGGCTGCAAAAATATCCCTGGGAAATCGCTGCCCATCATTGTAATCCCAACAGAGCTAGATGGTCCCAGTGGTCTGACCTGAGATAAAGCAGTTTTTTCCTGAAAGTTGTCATTTCTTTTTGCAGATGAAAGCATACACCCATGACTGAAATATGAAGAGTCTTGTGTACCTCAAAACTATTTTTTGAAAGCTTTGAGGTACTACAAAACTCTTTGGCGGCTTTGTTGAAACAGATTATATGACAACCCCTCTGGAATTTTATCTCAGCAGTCCTTTAAAGCTCTGAAACTGGTAGGGTCTGGGCCATGGATGTTTCCATTGTCAGAGAGGGAGAGCCAATGTAGCCTGTGGGCCTTCGGACACCCTCCCATGGGTCATAGGACTGTAGTCTTAAACTTTAGGGTTGCCATATTTCCAACTGCCGTATTCTGGGAAATTCCAGACGTATGGCAACGCTGTGAACTTTAAAAGGTAGCTCTGCTATCCCTCTTTTCATTTTCTAGGCCCAGAGTGGCTGGGGAAGCCCAGTGAGATGGGTGGGGTATAAATAAATTATTATTATTACAGTGGTACCTTGGGTTAAGTACTTAATTCGTTCTGGAGGTCCGTACTTAACCTGAAACTGTTCTTAACCTGAAGCACCACTTTAGCTAATGGGGCCTCCTGCTGCTGCCGTGCCGCCGGAGCATGATTTCTGTTCTCATCCTAAGGCAAAGTTCTTAACCTGAAGCACTATTTCTGGGTCAGCGGAGTCTGTAACCTGAAGCCTATGTAACCTGAAGCGTATGTAACCCGATGTACCACTGTATTATTATTATTATTATTATTAGCCTCCTCTCCCCCCCCCCCCTTCACATCTCTTCATGGGATGTATGTCTTGTGTAGCCTTTGCACTCTTGTCTGAATTTTGATTACATCAGCTTTACTTTCTAAAAAAATACAGTCTTCAGCCCTCCAGGTTGGGAGAGCTACCGTAATAAATATTGCAGTTTGTACTCTTCCTACAACTGCTGGTGCAGCCACCATTACCCCTGTTTACAAAGAGAATCAATAGAAGGATCTGAAGGTGCAGGATGGGGCTCAATAGCAGATGCTAAGCAGGCCTGAGCATTGCTTGGATGGGAGCCGTATGTGTGCCAATCTAAGGTCCTAGATAGAAGAAATAGTGGGGTTTATAATAAATAAATATAATGTGCGCCTCTCTCTCCTCTTCTAGCAAACTGATTTATTTGCCAACAGTGTGCTATTCTGTATAAGACATAGGCAGTTGCTAAGTACAATCCCTCATAAATCTGGACTTGGTAAAAGAGAGAGAGAGAGAGAGCACAAAGTCTAAGCATGAAATGCCACTTGCTGTGGGGAATCTGGAGGCAGAGAGAGAAAGAGAAGGGAAGAATGCAGGATGGGGTATCAGATTAATCTGCGTTCAGGCCAATTGCCAGATGCTACATTAGTGCACCCAGTTCAAAGATTTCTCTTTCATTCTTTACTTGGCTGGTTAAAAGAGGTCATGTATCAGCAATTACCATCCACTCCATCGAAAGCTTGCCATCAAAACAGCTTCTGTTCTCCCTACTCTAAAGGTGTCTTTTTCACCCACAGGACACACACTCATCTGAGCATGAAATTGCATTGCACCTTCCTGGAGCAATCTGTATCTGATGGGCTATAGGCCAGTTTCAGAAATGGCCAGTTTCTCACTGACAATGAGAAGATAAATTAAACAATGAAGGCGGGGACTATTTCATTCCAACCAGTCATTTTTCTCATGGCTAGCATGGCGCCCAAGCACTCTATGATTTGTTACGATGGCTTTGAAAGGAGTTTTCAATTTGAGTGTAGTGGAAAAACTACACTCTCTTCCGTGACTGGGTAAAAAGCTCAATTGCCTGGGCGGTACCAAATCAAACAATGGAGAAACCAGATCAATCATGTTCAAGCACTAGGTTCTTTATATTGTTGAGTTCAATAGCACAGGAAATGTAACAAAGCCAAGCAGGAACACAAACACCCCAAAACTTTATATTGAGAAGTCCATCATACAATGGGACTTTTCTAGAAAGACTGCTCCATTCTGAGTCCATCTTGTGGTGAATCCGGAAGTCACTACACAACAGGGAAAAGTGCCCATCTGAATCCATAGTTCATTTTTCACTCACCTTTCACAGACATCATTCAGTTATATTACTCTTGAAAACTGGAGGGAATCTTCAAAGAAAGTACATCACAGATAAATCTGAGTATTATTTGTTGGTGGTTTTCTAGTGCCTGAGGTATATGCGAACTCCTTTCTCCTTCGGTGTAGCTCATATGAATCACCAAACCATTGTACTTCCATCACCATGTAGTTGGTGTTAGTTTAACAGCAAACTTTCTGCTCCACTCTCTTTGTGTATTTGAGAGAAATACACACACACACACACACACACACACACACACACACACTATCTATCTATCTATCATCTATCTATCTATCATCTATCTATCTATCTATCATCTATCTATCATCTATCTATCATCTATTCAGTGGCCTTGTTCCCTGTGAGACATTACTTTGGTCTTAGTTGTTTGGCATCATTCCTTCCAGATAATTAATTAATAATCAGTTGATGGTTAAAGCATCTGTCATTTTCTTTGCAAATCTTGTTTTCTCAACACTGACATTTTTAAAGGAGAAATCTCACAGCAACTGTAAGTGGATCAGCTATAACAATGACACCCAAATCACAGCCAATGACTGGCTTAAATTCCCATTTCCTTTCATTGCTCATGAATTTCTTACACTTCCTTGAGCTCTTCAAGTGATAAAGATGCATAACACAGAACCATAGAAAGCATATTTCAAACTGTTATATCTCAGCTTTTATCTGTGAGCGATACAGATTAAATACCACAATAAAATACAGCGGTAGAGTTCCAGATTCTGGGTATCTGCCTTTCCTTTGCATGGCCATATATGCCTGTAAAGACAGAAGGCTTATATTTTAGCACAATCTCAATTATTACCATTACCATTTATTAAATTTATATACCACCCTTCATCTGAGCATCACAGAGAGGTTTACAGTATAAAAACTCAAAAATACATAATAATATAATAAGAGCAACACAATAACCCCCTTGCCCACTGTTTAAAAGTTATCTATAGATAACTAATGAAATAAATTCCAGAATAACAGCCAACAAAGGATTGTGGGACACTTTAAAGAACACAAAAAGAGTACACTTGTATCAAAGCCTCAGCAAGGGGCTTGCTGAGAATTGTGAAGGAACTGGGCATGTTAACTTGCCTTAAACAGAAGACAAAAGGGCCATTTTAAATGGGAGATAGCAGCAGATTCATAGCATACTGCAAGCCCAGTTTCTTATAGATGCACAAGGAAAAATGGTTGTACTAGAGATTTACTTAAGAGAGAGGAAACTGTTATACAGTCTTGTGAGATCAGGCACAAGCATTTTCTAGACCCATTTTTGAAATGTCCCGTCCCCCCCCCCCCCCCCGCTGAAATTGCTCAACAGTGCTTATCTCAGGGAATGGCATGAGTCTTAATTAATGGTTTTCTAGCATGTGCTTTATTTGGCATTTGTGCAGATGTGTGGCTGCAATTTTAGAGGAACGCCTGAGTCTGAGCACTCTGCCAAACTTCAGTGTGACTACATCGTTTATGATGTGATAGATTTTGCAAATTAAATTGACTTTACCTTGTTGTCTTTTCTTCTTCCTGTTCTCCCTTCAGATATGAGCAACCCAAATGTGATAACAGTGCCAGAGCTCATCCAAGCAAAACAAAAGATTTGTTCAAAGGGCGCCAGCTTCAAGGTCAGTGTATAATAAATGGTGTTTAGCTAGGGTGTTTGTTCACTGAATTAACCTGGGGAGAGAGACTTCACTATCTTGAGTCCCAAAGCAAAAGTAGGTGGAATAATTGCTGTGCCAGGTTTCCAGTTTGGACTTCACTTGTTAAGGTGAGTGTTAGAGAAGTTGTACCGATATTTGCTGTGTTGGGTCTTTCTTCTACTGCCATGGAAATCAGATGAAATCTGCTATTAGTAGCAATGGAGCATAATCCAATTTTTACTGTACACGTGAAACTCAACATCTAGGTCAGTAATTCCCAAAATGGATCCCTGAACACAAACAGTAGGTTTGGATGTTACAAAGCTAAATATTCCGCAGCATAATGCACATCCCTTTGTCTTCTCCAGCACAAGAAATGATTTACGCCATCATTACAATGCCAAACTCAGTTTATGCTCAAAGGAAGTACATAAAATCTCTGCATTTATTGTTTCAAAGGAGACAAGCACATGACTGACGTTTGGATGTTTTAACAATGTTTCTACTGTGCCACCTATTTTGAACAAAGCGCTCTTTGGAATTCAGGCTTCATCTTATGAATTTATTTTATTTTATTTTATTAGATGGGCTTGTCTTAAAAATAATTTGGGACTTTGGGGATTTAAAAAAGTTTTCATTGAGAACATTTTCCCTGTCAGAACCTCCCTTCCCCAAACAAAAAAACCTTGCATTTGAGAATGGGGAGGGAACATCCCCAGTAGCAATGAGGAGAGTTCACCAGTGACAAGAGAAGTGTGGCCAACCTCTCCTGAACAAAGAAACAACAATTTAAAACAAGTTCCATGTCAGGAGCTAGTATAGTGCAAAATTCACATGTGAAAACTCACCAATAATTGTGCTGGTATACAGGCCCTGCTCTGTAAAGTACTCAGAACAATGTTAAATTAGACTTTGCTCATAGAAACAAAGGAAGTTGCCTTATAATGAGTCAGACCGTTGGTTCACCTAGACCTGTATTGTCTACATGGGTTGGCAGTGGTTGGCATTCAAGGGAAGTGATTTCCATTTTCCTGCTGCTCAGATTACCTAGCTCACTATTCTCTACACTGACTGGCAGTGGGTCTCCAGGGATTCAGACGATATTCATTTCAGTCCTTGATTTAGTTAAGTGAAACATAAATGGTGAGCAGGCCTGGACTGACCTTCATTGGAAAATGCCAACCACGGTCCCAACTTCATCTTAAACATCTTACTACTGACTTTTGTAAGATGCCATGAGAAGCTGCCAAATTTCACACTTCTTTTCACCCTTCCTGATACTACTTTACCAGAAGTGTCCCCCTATTATAGCAGCAGTAATGTTGTAACCGCATTCAGAATATTTTTTTTTTTTGCCAAAGGCATGATTAACAAAAGTTTTCCAACCTCTCTGTTCCTACCTGGTAATTTCTTTGGGGTTTAGGTTCTGAACTTTAGAAGGACAATGCTTGTTTAAATTCTACCCTTCTGGGCTTGCACTACAATTATTATCAGACCATTCCCTAACCACTGCTGCAACATGAACTCATAATTGCTATGAAGTGGTGAATGGAACATGTATCTGAGTTCTCCTTCATTTAAGTTGCTTACCCTTGGCAACCTCTGGCTTGTAAGTACTTGGTTATTGATGTTATTGTAGGACAATGTACCCACTAGTTACATACTTTCTATTTATATGTAACCTTTTATAAAATTGAGAGCATGAGCATCATACCTATTACACAGATAGACCTTGAGGTTTTCCTGAGTAACTTATAAGAAGTGCCAAGTTCCTAATCATTCTTCAACCCCTGAGTGGTTTACTGCCTACCTACAAAAGCAGCAAGCATGAAATCATTTGTTCCAGGATAAGTTGCATCAAAGAGGTCACTAGATTAAATATCTCCCGACTGCAGCCAAAGGCTGCTAGGCTCATTGTTCCACCAGGGCAAAGCCTGGTCAAGTCAAGCTGAACTTGGAATGGCATAATAGTTTTGAAAACTTGGTTGTGAAAAATGCTTCTCTCTTCCTCTCCTTCTCATTCACTGTCCAATAGTAGGATATAATCATTATGAAATCTTTCCCCCTGACTTCATAACTCTTAAGTCCTTCAGTCTGGGCAATTTCAGCATTAACATTTGCAGTCACTGGACATACCAGTTTTACAATTTACTTTTCTGAGGAGAAGTCTGCACACATGATTTTATGGGCTTGATTCAGCCCTCCACTCCCCACAATTTACAAGGCACACCGCGGCACCAGCCACATAGAATGTGCCAACCACACTAAATATTTCTAATGAGGTCATCATTCTTCATTTAGGTATTGGTGAAAGTATTTGCATACTTCACCAGTTGCTTACCAGAGAGATGAATAACAATTTAAATATATTATGTGATAGGCTAAATGAATTAACGTGCTCATGTCTTGCATATGAGTTTCCTGTAGGCATCTGTGAGAAAAAAATGCTGGATTAAACAGGACTCTTGCTATAGTCTTAATTAGTGTTGGTCAAGGAGAATGCAAAATTCGGGGAGAATTATGTGTTTGTAACTTGCAGTGATGATTCCTTTATGAACAAAGGTTGCACTATGAACATGTAATTGTAACACTTATCTCTTCCGGGGATTGCTGACAACACTGCCTTGTGGCTATTGACCATTCTTCCACTCCCTCCTCTATGTGTGTGATTACAAGATGAGATATTAATGGTGCAATGCTAAGGCCCCCGGAAGAGCATTGTAGGGGGTCATTGGATATATTGGACATCCCTCTCTGATGTTGGAGACAGGACTCAAATGCTGGAGATCTTACTGATGTAAGATCTCTCCCCCTCTCCCTGCTACTGCAGAAGTCTCCTATGCCCCAGCCCAACCAATGTCAGTGCCCATTGTCAGTAGGACCAATGTGGGGCTCCAGTAGGTGTCCTCTGGGGCTAGGGTCCCAGTCCTAGGAGGTATAAGCCTCTTACCAAACACTCACAAACGAGGGCAGGATGGCAGGTGCAGTATATTCCAAACAAACTTAAGGTCAAGCCCATAAAATCAGTCTACGTCCAAAACAAGATTCAAAGGCAAAGTCAGGCAACATGCCAAGGTCCATACCACAGTGAGTTCAGGGAAGGTACCAAGAAGGGGAAACTAGAATAAGGAACAATGAGTGCAGACTGTGTTGTTTCCAACAATTGGGAGACTCAAGAAAATAATACTTTATATACTCTGGCCCAGTGTTAGAAACCGAGATATGAAAGCTAGGAGTTAAATGGCACCTTAAACCTAGGTTATGGGCACAACAACGGAATGTCTAGCTGTACTTTTTAAATAACAAGAATACAAAGCTGAAAATGAATCAACTGCAGCTAAAATTTTATGTTCATTTTTCACATGGTCTAGTCCTTTCCCCACCCCTCTGATATGCTCAAGAGGGCCTCTTTTCCAATCTTCAGGAAGTAGCTGGAAGTGGGGATGCAGAAAAAGGTCCTCCTTTCCTTCCACTCTGTAGTTGTAATCTGAAACCTTGGGCACAGTACTGTGCCCAGAGCTCAGAAACTGCTCGCGCTAATGAAATTTTCTGTCGCAAAATGCACCTAGAACAATGGGAGTTTCAAACACTGCTCTGGCCTCCTAGTCCACACTCTAACTATAGTTCCAGCTCCTACTCTGACATCTTCAGGGGTTTTTCAGCAGGTCTCCCTCTGCAGAGCCCCTTAAGAAAATTCTCAGCACCAGTTCTGCCTGCTGTTCAAGGTCCTTGACCTGTGAAGTTCCTAGTTTGTTCTCTGAGAACTCAGTATCTGGTACCAAGTCGGGGCTAAGCAGGAGAGCCAAAGGGAAGATGTGTTGGGACAGTTTGGGAGAGTACCAGGGAAATCTGGGAAACAGTTGGAAGCCAAAGAACCCAAAGTTGTCCTAGTCCTCTGATATGCCCACAAACAGGGGATAAATTTAGACATGCCCCATAGTTTCTCAGCTGCAATCCTAACTTATTTACTTGGGATTAAACCCCATTGAATTCAGTAGGACTTAGTTCTGAGTCAACCTGGGTAGGAGGTTGCTGTCAATCTCTCTTCCCCCCTTTCCTCCCATTGTTTTCAGCAGAAGCAGTTTTAGGGTAGTGAACCAGTTTGGCCTCACAGGGTGATGTCAGCACAGGGGGCACTGCAACAATGATGCCGAATGGAACACAAGAGGGAGGGCTCCAGTTTTTTAGCATCTCACAGGGTGGTGATGAAATTTGAGTGCCCAAAGTTTGCCACTGTTTCCAGTGGAAGCAACGGGAACCTTTTCCTAAGCCTTGTGGCCACATGGGAAAAAATAGCTTTGTCCAGAACATGACTGCAGAATGAAGGGATTAATATAAATTTTGTGAATAGATACTTACATTCTAGCAAAGGTGACAAACGCATACCAAAAACTGCATTATAAGTTATAAGAAGAAATTATATCACCAAATTACAGAATCTAACCTTTGCTAGTCACGCCGTTGAGAATGTTTCATAACATAGTTGAGAATGTGTTCATTTGACATGCTACAATTTCCATCCTAGTCCAAACGGGAAGGCTAATATTGCTTGCATAGCAGGGACCTGAGTCCTGAGTGGCAGCCAGACTTGAAATCCACAAGAATCTGCCTGAATATTTCACTTACTTTTAAAGTCATTAAGTATGTGCTATTTCCGAGTGTAACAGAGCATCTGCTTGAGCCTTTGAACGTCAGAGCGACTGCTTCCTTGTCACATTGCACATTTTTTCCTCCCTGTTAAGATGTGTGAAAGTAAGAGGATTACATCTTTTATGATGCAACCAATTAGTTACAACCAGCGAACAATCACATGTTTAAATTACTGGTTGTGTTACGGAGTTTTAAGTATTACTTTTCATAGTTTCAAAAGAAAAAGCACACGTTTATTATGCAGGCGAGTTTGTATGCAAATGCTGTGGGCCTTAAAAGTTTCCCCTCGAGCCTGAGTTGACCTTCTTTGGAAATATTATGTATAGTATTAAATTCAGAGATTAGCAAGCTTAAAAGCTGGCTTGGCATGAATACTTGGGTGAAATTATCAATATATGAATTTTATTTCTATTTAGTAAGCAAATGAGGCCGAAAGCATAGATGGTGTCTTAGACTGTGAGGTGGGGAGGGGAAGGAACAAGCATCATTCCAACAGACGTGCTTGTTTTTCTCAGGCTGGATGCAATTAAACACATCAGATAAAGGCCTACTGTGCTATTAAACTAATGCACTAATAAAAAATGGTTTGCAGAAGTTTCTCTTCTCTGCAGCTGTATTCTTTTATGAGTTACCATGGGAAATGGAAGGGAGAAAAAGATGAATGCCTTTTTGTTCTTCTGTATTTATAGGGTAACCTCCTGAGCAAAAGAGGAATAAAAAGGGGTTTCCCATCCCTCTAAAAAATTGGCGGTTCCAGAAAAGAACTCATATGTAGTTTTGTTCATGTTATCCCTATGACAACATTCATTGAACATTTTCCTGCATCTACATGGTTCCATTGGTTTCAATGCGAAATATATAAACATATGTTTAACTCTCCTGTTGAAATTGGGGAACTCAAAAAACCCTCACTTTTGAAGTTGGGCCATGTCTATAGTTAATATCTGGCAAAGGATCCATAAAGTGCTTAAAGTAACATATCCAAAAAGTATTTATTATTCATCATGTATAAATATACTACCATTAAGAACACAAGCAATCTCCTGGCCAAAGATTGTTCTCAACCGTGGCCAACCAGATACCTGTGGGAAGCATGCAAGTAACACATAAATGCAGAACTGACTGAATAGCATTCATTTCCATGTTTCACCTATGGCAGCTTACATCAGCTAAATTAGCAACTTAAAGCAAGTCAGTCCAACAAATGATACCATAAACAAGGACACACTAGCCAAGCCTAACAGTAGCAAGAATGCAGGCCAGGATACGTTCTGGCAGCTCATCAGTGATGGGAATTAAGTATGTCAAGTGCTCAGGGTTTCAAAATTCATCCCTTCTATTCAACAGCTGTCAAAATTGGTCAGCTGTGTGGCTGTGTGTGTGTATGTATGTATGTATATTTTCTAGGCAAGTTCCTTGAGAAAGCCATTCTTCTCAGAACTTTCTCACTGACTTCATAAGGCACAAGGCCTATAAGATCCTAGTGCATATGCAGGGTTATAGACTAAACTTAATGCAGCTGTTTAATTGAGCACTTTTAGTAGTTGACGAATCCCATATCTATAAAGCACTAATAGAGATTTCTCTCTGAAGTACAAGAGTATACCTGCAAATCTTTGAAAGGGCATTTTTTTCCACATTAGGGATAGGAGAGGAAATGATGAGAAATGGTTCCAGAGTACCGTTTAATATAATGAGGTCTTGGATTCCATTAAACCACAGTGCCCTTGGCATGGTTTTCCAGGGAGCAATACTGTGTGTCAGCTCATGAGGAATGGCCAAAGACTGCCAAAGATCCTTGGTTGTCAGTAGTCAATTTCCTGAAGGCCCATTGTATTTCCATTTCATTGGTGGTTTTTAATGAATAGGATCTAGGATTTCAGGACAAATCACTTTTGTTTTTCTTACGCACGGTGTTTGTTCATAGTTACTTGCAAAAAGTATTTCTATAGTGAAATCTAAAAATGCCTATGGATGCTAAAAGGGGAGGGTACAAAGTATGTGTATGTGTAAAAAAAATGTTAAAAAAACCCTGGTCATTATGTAATTGGAGGGTACAAAGTATGTGTGTGTATTTTTTTTTGTAAAGAAAGTAAATCTGGTCATTATGTAATTTGATACCTGGTTGCTAGTTTTCCTCTTCCCTCCCTATACCTTTTTCTTTTGTGATGTGTCTTTCATAATTGCAGGGCTGGTGTTATTTTTTAAATCTGTGTATAGCAACTAGAAAATGCTAGGCACTATATAAATTAACATCAATTGGTTTCATTGTTTGGTTGGTTTTGTCAAAGGAATTTAGTTGTTTAAAATAACAACAACAACAACAACAACAGTAATGACAACTCTCCTGCCCACAATTATTAGTCATTTGGGTGAAGGAAGAATTGGTGTCCTAGAAGGAAAAAATGAGCCAACTGCCTTCCATCTTATGAAAGCTTCTGTGCCTGTGTGCAATTCTCTCTTGCCAGGGTGGGCAAACAAATGGGCATTTGCAAGCCTGACTTTAAAATATTGTGTGGGACATTTCCTACCATTACGCAGAGTGAGGAGGGTTTCTTGGGTGACAGATAGGAAATGGGAACAGCAGCAAAACACACACACACACACCCCAGGTGTTGTAGGATGTGCTGTCCCATCTCCAGTGTTGAAGTGAGGCTGCCTATACATCTGGCTTCTGTATGTGGAATGAGGAGGTACTAAACCATCCTTTGTCTGAGGTAGTGAGGTACTGTGCATATCACTCCTAGAAAATGGTTGTGGATATGGAAACTCATGAGACCAAAAATTAAGATGACTTCAGAGCTGAGAGGGCGCAGTAGGGAGTCCCGCCACAATGATGTAGAATGGAAGGTGAGAGGGAAGGGAGGAGGGCACCAAATTTTGGCTTCGCACAGTGTGCCGCTGAAATTTGAAAGCCCAAAGTCTGCCACTGACCCCATCAAATGCAGTGAGACTTGTGTATGACTGTGCTGTAAATGAATTAGTGTCTACAACCTATTGCTAAGCTCCAAAGATAATAGAAATCTACATTAGCCAGAAATCCACTGCACGTGTAAAGGTAACCTTGCCTTCATTTGCACTGAGAGTTCCTGAAAGTTCTTCAAATGCTCTAGTTTGCCAGTAAGTGTCACCTCTGTTTTATCCTAGCTAAAACTTAAGCCGACTGGCTCTGAGCCAGATCCTGCCAAGCAGGCAGATTATTTTGCATACTTGTGCTTAGTGAGGTGGTGCCAGTTTCTGCTGGTGGCACCATAATCTGAAGCCTCATGAACTCTCCTTCTCCATGGTTGGTCCTCTTGTTGAAATCTATTTATCAAAATGTTCTGAAAAGCTCAACAATAGGGTGCCCTGAAGGAAGAGGAGAAACGGCTTGAAAAGGGAAACATCAGAAACATTCAGGAATGTTTCCTTGTACGTTGGCAAAAAACTTGCATTTCTAGTTGAAAAATAAACTAGTTGTTTGGTGCCACCTATACTTAATATTTTATAACCCTCGGAGTATGTGGCCATTTCTCAGGGTGGGGGAATAGCATGCCAATTACTCAAAAAGCCTGAAAGTGCAATTCTGAGAGATCAACATTATATTATAAAGCGGCATAAAATACTTAACATCTAAAGAGTCATGCAGCATAATCAATTTGGTCTACATTGCATCAATGCAGTCTGCGTCAGATAAACCCCATATAAATGGGAGAGAGTGAAATAGGCATCAGAAGCAATGTACAAAAGGGGTTCACTTAATTGTAATGGGTAAGGTGTTCCACAACCTAAGCCCAGGCATGCAAAATGCCCTCTGCCTTGTAGAAGCAAGGGAAGCATCATGTGGATCCCTTAATAATGACTCTTCAGGTGCATGTAAAAATCAGGCAGGCCACTCAAAAATGCCAGTTTTTGCAGCTGGCGCTAGCTCTATACTACTGCCCCTTTGCCCTTGCTCATGAGAGGGAGCTGTGCTCACCTTGAACTGGGGCTGCTCTAATTCAAGCACAGATGTGCACCTATTCAACCCTCCTGTATCACAGCTACATACTGCTCACTAGTGCTCAGCATATTGTATTTCCCACTTCTATGGTGATGTGCAGCATATATCACTCAAGTTCCAGTGCTGGCATTGCCAGTCAAAAGGACCTCAGGGAGAGACCTCAGTCTGATACCTTGAAGAGGCACCATCAATCAGACCCAGTATAAAGTTGCTTTGTTATGTTGAAACTTAAGTGCACGTCTCCCTCCTTAGCCCCTGCCTGGACTAAACCCAACTTGCTAGGCATTAATTTACAGCTGATCAGGCAGCTTCAACAGAGCTTTCCATTTCATGCCATCTGCCACATCAATGCAAGAACAAAAGTCTAGAAATAAGGAGCAATGTATCACTGACACCAAACAGCAATAGGCACTCAACTTTTCCATACATTTTTTTTAAAAAAATATTGAAATGTTTGATAAAATCAGTGCCTTCACTGATGAATTTACATGGAAATGAATTTATGCAACAACCCATTTAAAACTGGCTATTGTCACACAAACAATCTGTGCAGCCAAAGAGGCTTCATGAGGGCCGAGAGGCATTTAGGGTAGGGTTGCCATATGTCCAGCTTTTCCTGGACATGTCCTGGTTTTGGGGGCCAGTATGCCCATCTGGGCAGATTTTTTATTTTTAAATGAAATGTCTGTTTTTTTTTGGGGGGGGGGGTATTATTATTGGGGGGGGGGGGTTAGGGGCATGCGCATACCACCGAAGGGTGGGAGAGGGCAGGCTCTCTTCAGAGTCAGCCACTGTCTGCCGCCTTCATGTGCTGCATCTGTGCCCCGGAAACAGAAGTGCCACAGCAGAGTCTGGAGTGCCGCCGCCCCTTTCCAGTGCCCGCTCCTGGCTGTGCTGTCTCCCTGGACCCTGTTTGCATGAGGCTCCAAATTGCTGGTTCCGGGGGTGACTTGGGGCCGCTGAGCAGCTAGGCAATGGAGCCACCTCTCCCATTCAGGCCTTTGGCCTCCAAGTGGCCAGTGGCATGGTCGTATACAGGATCAGGCCCAGGCAGTGAGGCTCGTCTCTCTGTGGCCTCTCTAGTCCTGCCTGGCCTTTCCCAGCAGCAGTGGCAGCAGCCCCCAACAGCTGCTCAAGCCATGTTGGATGGGACGTGGCTGGCGGTTGCAGCAGCAGCAGCAGCAGTTCCATGGCCTCTCTGGTCCTGCCTGCAGCTTCCTCTTTGACGTGGCTTCAGCAGCCATTTAGGGTCGCTGCTACTGCTGGGGAAGGCCCAAGGAGGATCAGAGAGACTCCCTGCCCCGGCCTGATCCTGGATACGACCTTGCTGGTGGCCAGTTAGTGGCCGAAGGCCTGAAAAGGAGCCCATAGTGGAGCCCGTTCAGTGGCCCGGAGTCACCCCCAGCACCAGCAAGCGGGAGCCTCCGTAGGAAGGGTAGGTCTGTCAATATGGCCACCCTAATAGAGGGGAGGGATGGAAGGGGAGAGCAGGCGGGTGAGGAAGGGGTTAGTGGCAGGGAGGGGGCTAGCGACGGAGATGCGGGGTGATGGTAGGGTGCAGGTCCGTCTTACCC
This sequence comes from Podarcis muralis, assembly GCF_964188315.1. Taxonomy (NCBI): domain Eukaryota; kingdom Metazoa; phylum Chordata; class Lepidosauria; order Squamata; family Lacertidae; genus Podarcis; species Podarcis muralis. Next base: position 49,116,325 of record NC_135657.1, on the reverse strand, counting down.
ACAGAGGCTAGTGGCACAGGGAGCCACAACGCCAATTCCTGGAGGGCGCCAGGCAAGAGTCCGGGGAACACCAAACGAGCGCACAGAGTGAGCGAGGGTGCGTGCAGCGCTCCCGCCGAGCGTTGGCTCAGTTTTTTCCCTTTTAGCCTGCAAACGCCAAATTCTGCGGGGCGCCAGAAGGCTAAAAGGGAAAAAACCGATCCAGCAGGAGCGGCACACACGCCCTCGCTCGCTCGGAGCAGTCCTGCTTGCTCAGTGTGCTGCCTGCCATGGCCATCGTGGCACGAAGCAGCCAGCTGAGCCGGGAGGCGCAGCGTCCAGCCTCCGCCTCTTCCCCACCAGAGGAGCCACCCCCCAGCCGCTGCCTGCCTCCTCCAGCCCTAAAAAAAGGTCGAAAACTCTGGGAAAGGGGGGGCGCCGAGTGATCTTTGCACCACGGCGCCGGGTATGCTTAAGACGGCACCGGATATGCTTAAATTGGGTTTGTGCCCTTCAGAATGTGGCAACCCTAATTTAGGGTGACTTGTGAGTTATTCCTGTTTCTGCTTCTGGCCAGCTCCTGTTGCTCGTCTTTTCCATTTGTTTATTTATTAATACACCAGGTAAATAACCTGTCATGATGTTGGCTAAGTACAGCAGTCACTGAGCCCCATCCTAAATGCTCCTTGAGGGGTGTAGCAGGGTTTGCCTCTTTGACTCAGCAGCCCTCTCTTTTCTGCAGCATCCAAACTGATAAGCTGACTCTCTTAAGCAGGTGCCCAGCTTGAATTCCTGGATCGATGGAAACCATACAGGAGCAGTCCTTGTAAGGTCTAGAAACTGCTTTAAAAGGAAAGGGGAGGGCAACCTAGAGCTGCTTTGGAAAAATATGCTCCATTGTGGAGCTAGCATTTCTAGTGTTTATAAAACCAAAACTTGCTGTTGGTTTCAAGTCGTGTTTACTTTTGAAGGTCATTAATTTCCCAGAGACAGACAGGTAGATTGATGAAACCAAGGTCATTTGGGAAGAACGAGTGTGCTGGGAGATTAAAAACTCGCCACTTACTCCACAGTGAAAACCTTGTTTTGTAGAATTCCTCAGCTGCCTGGGCTCTGGCCTTGGAGATTTTTGCAGGCACTTGGGTGAATGCTTCATTGTTGCTAACTTGCGTCCATCTGTAACTGTGGGGTGTCATGGGGCAGACTTCACTTAATAGTCACTTCTTGTTAAAGGCTGGAGCTGGGAGAGGGAATGCAAGCAGATGCCCAATGGTCAAATTCTCTTAAGGGTGGAAACGGTGAGGGAGGATGTAGCTCTCGCAAAACACTCCTGCAAAGCAGAGAATAGAACCCAATGTACTTTTTTTCACACACAACGCCCCCCCAAAAAACACAGAGAAGCATATATTTCTTACCACAATATTTTCATTCAAATGAATGTGTCCATTTAAAATGAGAGTATTATGGTAAGAAATGAATGCATTTCTTCATTTCTTTTTAAACTGAGCCAAGGACACTCGTTTTCACATAAAAACTGTGGTGTTTTGAATCTGGGTTTATGAACCTGAACAAAATGAGTGTAGGGGTTGGCTGTGGAGTGAAGATACTTTAGTCCTGTACTAATAATTAAACAGAAATTGTTTAACACTTTCCCCCAGACCACTGAGTGCATCCTTGAAAAAAGAAAGAGGCCCCAAATCCATTCATTTTAATACTAATCTAGCTTGTGGAAAGAGATTCCTGTTAGAGAAACACTATCAGTCAAAATCTTAAAGCACAATCCAATACATTTTTACTTGGAAGTTCGTCCTACTGTGTTCAGTGCAACTTGGGTTGCAATCCTTGCATACCTAAACTGGAACTAATAGACATTGATATTAGAGGCACTGTTCTCTAATATCATGCCACTAACTGTCCCAGAGAACTACCTGGCTCAGTGGTTGACCTTACACCCAACAATGCAGACATCTCTCCTTAGGGTTTTGTGGATCTCAGGTGAGATGATCTGCTGTACCTTGTCGGGCTAAATAACTGGTAGATTGTCTCTTTGCATATTTCTGGGACTTATTTCTTGTGACTCATTTTTGAAAGAATTCACTTCTGTCTCCTGGGACAGCCCACCTGAAAGAGAAGATTCCTTCCTCTATGCTTTCCTTGTTCAGTTCGACACACTCTTCCTGCTGCACGCTGCATTTCTATCTTTCCATTCCTCCCCCCAATCCCCTATTTTCCCCCATTGCCTCCTAACCCTCTCACCCAAGCAATGCTGGGAACTTCTCATAAAGTTCATGTCTGAGAGGCAGAGGGCTGGTTCATATACTTAACAGCTCTAGTGATTCCATATGTTACCCTACACCCCACTGTTCATATGACTGAAGGTGGAAGGATTGTACAGATCAGATATACACTTCAGATCACGGGTTGTTTCTTATGTGGGGGGAGCAAGTCCCTTTGTTGCTTAGAGACCAAGAAAACAGGCCTGATCTGGAAATCCTTACGGAGCAATACCTTGCTATATGATGGTTTTGGCCTATTCAGTGTTCTGGTGGCTTTTACGTGCAGCAGGTATGGCTTGGCATATTTCCATGTCCAACCATTCCCTTCTGGACATAACTCATTAATGGTATGCAAGCTGAGCCATAGGTACATGCGCATAAACAGACACACACAATTTCTTATTTGACTTTAACTGACCCATCCCTTTTACCAAACATAATTTGTTGTATTTCTCTCTCCCGTCACACTATCCAAGTTGTAGCACAACAAAGTGAGATGGATTTTCTCTGTCTCTGTTTTGTGGAGAGACTCACAGAAACTTTTCTAGAAGGAATACTCTCAGGAATGTTTGATAATTGCCATTGTAAGGGCCTTTTTTCAGCCAGAACTCACCGGAACTCAGTTCCGGCACCTCTCAGGTAGACGCCATTGCCATTATAAGAGAACAAGAGAGGCATTCATGGTGAGTTCCAGCACCTCTTTTTCTAATAAAATAGAAATGTAAAATGGCCATTGTTATAGGCCAGAATATGTGAAGTAGGCAGCCCTGCTTCCTTCTACAACTTGACTGTGAGGCATGGAGTCAGGGAAGAAGCTGCAGCTATCTTGGAAGCCATGGAGCTACACCTTGATGGTCAAGAGCATACTGCAAAGTAGAGTGGACATTTCCCAGCAGAAGGTTCTAGGCTTTATATCTGATGGTTATTTTGCAACCCAAAGATAAAGCTATCAATGGCTAGACATGATGGATAACCTTTGCCTCCATCATTGGTAGTAATGTTTCTGAATACCAGCCACTGGAAGCCGCAGGAAGGGAGAGTGTTCTTGTGTTCAAATCCTGTTTGCTGGTTTCCTGCAGGCCACTTTGAGAACAGGATGTTGGACTCGATGGGCCATTGGCCTGATCCAGCAGGCTCTTCTTGTGTTCTTGTCCGCTTGATTGCAAAGAATGCATGGGCAGCATCAGTGAATTTGAGACGCTCACCACCTTGTGCTCAATTAACCTAACATCCAACGTTGTGGCTCTCTGGAGAAACCATCCAACTAATCCATAATGGGTTGCTATCATGTAACTGGATCTCGATGCTGTAAGTGGACCCAAGACTATTAGTAATCAAACTGCACTCAGTAAAGTAGTTTATATGAAGTCTGCTGCACTCCATCCTTTCTGGCAGACACTTTAGAACCATAATTACCATCATCTCTCTCTTTAATGCAATCATTGTGCTTCTGTCATTGCAGGATATTCTAGAAGCTAAGGAGGGACTGCTCATTTCCTAGATACTTACTGTGCAGCGCACAAATTAAGGACAGTGTCAGATGTACGTCTCAATTTCCCTACTTCTTGTGGGTTTAACAGAGACTCTTAAAGCTACTCGAGCATTAGCTTATTGTGGTTTAATAAAGTACACTATATTATATTTGGCTCAAGGGACCCATTCCACACAGATGCCAATTTCCAAAGGCAGGTTTGAAAGCACAGCCCAGTTACACAGACCTCTCTGTTAGTGGCTTAGAGGAGCGATTCAGATGCGGGTGGATCGGCAGTTTTAATAAAAATAACTCCTGCCTGGTAATTATGGCCCCACTTGCACGAGGTGCTGAAGTACCCTCAGCAAGAAATTCCACAAAGCCTTCCCAAGGGAACTGGGGGATATTAAGTATCCTGTAAATTTTCTCCACTGAGGGCAGTGATATGAGGGGGCGGGCAAGAATCATAAAGACACTTCACTGAACAATTATAGGGTTGGGGTTTTTCTTCTTCTTGGTGGTAGCTATTTCACAGCTTCTTATCAACCACCCAATGAGGATGGCAATTCACAGTGGTTAGTGCCAGCCTCTCACTTTTTGTGGAAGACGTGGAAAGGCCATGTCAATATCAACCCACAGCCAGCCTATATAGGGGTACATTTTTGTCATGCTAGGTTCCATTCCATGGTGGTAAAGTAATGTCCCCTCCAGCTATCACTGTAGTGCAGTTTCTGTCAGCGTTTCCATTTATAAACCTCTATTTTAAGCACTGTTGTAAATGCATACTTTGGGTTGCAATTCAGTCCGTAATATATTTGACCAGCTTTAGGTTTTTTTATTATTATTATGTTAAACTCCTATGAACGATGGGAAAAGGCTGCCTTCCAAATTTTAGCATTTGCCAGCTATGGCCCAGAGGCCTGACCTACTCAATGGACACATTTTGTGGTGGTTTCTCTTGAAGAGCACCACTGTGCCCATCCTCATCCTGTGCCACATGGCAATCTGCTTTTTAGAACAAAGTGGCAGGGGAAATATAGCAGGCGAGCAGAAGCACATTCTACAATTGAAGAATTGTAGACTGGATTTTCATAAGTCTTCAGCCCTCTCCTGTAGTAGTAGTAGTAGTAGTAGTAGTAGTAGTAATAATAATAATAATAATAATAATAATAATAATAATAATAATAATAATAATAATATATTTATACTCTGCCCATCTGGCTGGGTTTCCCTAGTCACTCTGGGCAGCTTCCAAAAGAATATTAAAGACACGATAGAACATCAAACATTTAAAACTTCCCTAGACAGATGTCTTCTAAAAGTCAGATAGTTGTCTATTTCCTTGACATCTGATGGGAGGGCGTTCCACAGTGCGGGCGCCACTACCAAGAAGGCCCTCTGCCTGGTTCCCTGTAAACTCACTTCTAGCTGTGCTGGAACTGCCAGAAGGCCCTTGGCGCTGGATCTCAGTGTCTGGGCTGAACGATGGGGGTGGAGGCACTCCTTCGGGTATACAGTTACTAAACAGGAGCAATAAACATGGAACAATAGAACTCCCTGCTCCTCTCTCTGGCATGCACTGTGCCCTACAGAAATCTGGAAACCCCGGAATAGAGTTTGGGGGTCTGCAAGGAGAGAAGAGTGGGGAAGTTCCTTGTGCATGACTCCTTGCACTGACAGAACAAGTTACTTAGTGCTGCACTGGATGCAACACTATATTTGTAACTTATTTTTAAAAGCCTTCAAAACTTAATAACAGAAACAACATTCTTCGCAAATGCTAATGTCTTTTCTTAAGCAAACTTCAAAGATGAAATACAAACTTGGGTAAATTACAGAGACAATTAGATATTCACAGTGATGGGGCATTTTATAAGACTTCATCCATTTTTGTTGTGGATAATACCGAATTAATATAAATTTCAGTTGAGTAAGAGAAGTGTAGCTTGGCAAAAAAAAAAAAAAAGTAATAAAAGAATGTGCTTACAGTGGTTCCAGTCCTCACTATTTTACTAGTGCTCCAAACCTGAGCACCAAATAACAAGTGAAGTGCTTCAGGAACTATTAGAGCAACGTAAGTCAAACTATTTATGGAAAGGTAGATGATTGCCAGTGCTGGTGGTAGTCTTAAACCTAATAAATTTTTCCTCCAGTTGCTGTTGGCAGAAAAATAAATGACCAAATATTTGAATGAGTCAGTCTGATCAATTGAGTGGCCATCTATCATCTAGCTATAACTTTGAAGTTTATGTCTGAAAAACCGTAATCTTCATTTTTGACATCATTAATGGCTAGATGTTCCGCCAAAGGGTAATTGCTTAAAAAAAATAAAAAATAGTAGTCTAGGTCTTCGTAACCCTAATCAATGCTGTGCCAATAGGATTCTGTCATCTGCATACAGCAGAATTATTGTTCTTGGGTAAGAGGCACTTCCTCTTCATTGAAACCATGCCACCAATGTAGAGCTTGACAAAAAGAGAAGCCAGAAGATGCCCTTACCAGACTATTTATTGGATCAGTAATTTAAGCACTGGAATTAATGCAATTTTGGACCTCTGTGTTACAATTTCCTACCTAGCAATAGATGCTTACCTTTGTTTGTTATCCCTAATTTCTGTCACGAGTAGTCTCAATTAATATGATGGACAGCTATCTAAAAATTGGCAGAGGAGGCAAAAAGAAATTGCTTCCCACCTTCAGTTTTATATCTCTGGATGCTTCCTCATTCAGCAGAGCATTGTCCATTTTCCCTTGACACCCCAATTGCTTGGCATTTGCTGTCTCTGCACCATACTTTGTCGGTAAGTATTTAAACATTTTCTGAAAATGCATCTCTTTTCCTGAGCCAATTTAAACCTTAAACTCAGCCTCTAATATTTAACCTGAAACTTTTCCTGGTCAAACAGTTATATGGGATCATAAGTATTAAACATTTTCAGGTGGCTTTTCTAGTTTTTGTAGGGAACGGGTTCATTTTTAAGAAGAAGGTTTATCCAGAATATGAACACTCTTTTATTTGGCTATTTTTATGCTGTGATGCTATACCTTGGAGGAAGCTTCTTTGAACCCAATGAGCCTTACTTCTGAATAGATGTGTATATTGTGTTGTCAAACTTTTAACAATGCAATCCCATGCATGTCTACTCAGAAGTAATCCCCACTGGCTCCTTTTCCTCTTATGGAAAAACATTCACCTGTGTGGGGCTGCACCTGAAATCTTAAAAATAAAATAAAATATATCACCGTTTTACTGATTTTATGATGCTCATACATTTATGAAAGTGCAGTTTATAAATATTTCAGTAAATATATAAGCAATCTGATCCACACTTTCAAAGGCTCTCCCTTCTAGGACAGAGAAGAGCAGACACGCACACTCTGCCCCAATAGATCACCCTGCTCCCAGCCTGCCTTCCAAGTGTTCTCTTCAACCATTGTGATTGCTCACCCCTCGCCCACCAAACAGCTGAGAAGAGTGCAATTTACAATAAATCCCGCCTGCTGGCCGACAGCAAAATTTGTAGGGACACATGAAAACATGAGTTAGAGGTTTCTCAGTGTACACACACACACCTTGGTGCTGATAGGTAGCCTATGGGTTGCACAGCCCATTTGACACTGGAGAACTTTATGCTATTTAGCTCCTCGCTGAGGTGAAGTGTTTGTGTATATCCTTGTCACACGAGGTATGCATTCATTGGCCTAATTTCTCCATGGTTCATTTTGTGTTTGAATGGAAAACATACTTGTGGGCAAAACTATTTCTAAAGTAAACACTTAATTCTGTGTTACATCTTTGAACCTGCAGGCTAACATCGTGTGGTTTCAACTTCAACCCTTTACAAGAAATTATTAATGTAATCTGTCAAAGCCACACAATATAGGTGGCTGTTCCAAAAAGAAAGAAAGAGAGAGAGAGAGAGAGAGAGAGAGAGAGAGAGAGAGAGAAGCTGAGGCATGAAAGTTTTGCTCGAAACATTCCTTGACAAGCTCTCCCACTGCCCTTTTTCTTGTCTGCATAGAGGAATTCACTGAGGGTGAATTATTCCTGACATCCAGCTAGACCTTCCTCAGGTCAACCATTTTATTCCCAAGTCTGCTGAAATTAAGCGCAGCACGAAGCTCAGGAGAATTTTTCAGGGTTTGATAACACCTGTGTGGAACAGAGATTCCACTGTGCAAACGTTAAAGCACACTTACTCACCAACACTGTAAGTCGGGGAAGTCAAACATTCACCCTGTGTTTGCTCTAAAAGCTTGGCCTTTCTGTGCTTTCACATCAGGTTAAGCAACAGAGTTATAAAATCCACAGTGACAAGTTCGGTGTTTTGCTTGAATATCAGGCTTCCCTCCCCCCCCCATAAAGAGAGTTCTGTTACTTAAATACCATCTCAGTTTTATGTGACAGGCGTTTTCAGGAAACCATAGATAATTCAGTGGAAAGTTCCCTGTCATTCTGAGGTGCATTTTATTTATTGATTTGGTCAAAATAGGAAGACTGCTGTATAAGAAACCTGATCCTAAAGCCACAGGCTGATATAGCGCACCCACTCTGGGATCAACATATAGGGATTCTTGTGAAATTTGACCTCTAGGAATTCTATAAGGAATTACCTGGTTCATAAATCTCATACCCAGGTGAGGATCCAAATCTTGGCTATTTACAGGATTTTACGCTCTTTCCTAAAGTTGCAACACGACTCAGGGTTTAAATTATTAAAATATGGATTAGAATGCAAATTTTGTGAAAACACACACACTTAAAGACATGTTTTAAGAGGTGTTTTTTTTAAATAGCAAAATACAGATTGATGCAGAAAGAGGATTAATCAGAAATGCGGTAAAAACTTGTGAAAGTGATATTGACACCGTGATCAAGCAAAACACTTTCATAATGAAAACCGATAGCCTTTAATTTCATTTTGAGAGCAGTTATTATGTTTTCAATGCACTTCATGTGCTTCATCTCAAGGATAATGATACAGAACACAGAGATGGTGGAATAGATCCCCAAAAGCAGTTTAAGCCTGCAGTTCAGTATTAGTCCAACAATATTACACACAGCTGGGACTAGGCAGGGTGAGGAGCAAAAGGGGTTGGGGGGGTAGGAATTGAGCAGAAAAGTAGTGGGCAGGGGATGGATTAAGCAGCTTCTCCTCCCTCCAGTCTTATGTTCTGAATTTTTCACTTGTGGCAATGCAATCCTTTTTTAAAAAAAAATAATTCATTTTCATTAAATTTTCCACTTTAACAATCCAATCAAATCACATTAAATATTCCAGATTATACATATCAAATAATCTGAATATTCTGCCAAATTATAAATTTTTAATAGGACTTCCCATGCTTCAAGTTCGGAGGGTTCTGATCATCTCATACTTCTACTGCTTTTCATAGTCACTTCCGATGGTAGTGGCAGTGCAATCCTATGTTCACAACTAAGTCCCTGTGAGTTCAGCTAATGTCCTTGGGAATCCTACTATCTTCCATTCTGTGAACAGGACCAAGCCAGTATAGATGTTGATGAGACAGGAGTCTAAACATGCTGGGAATGTGGGTTTGGGAGAGCACATCACTGTTTGAGATTCTGTCCTGCCATGTGATGCCCAAAATCTTCCTGACACAGCACATGTGGAAGGTGTTGAGGCATCACTCCTGGCAGTTGTAAGTTGCCCACAACTCACTTCCATAAAGCAGTGTGCTCAACACACAAGCCTAGTAGACTTTCATCTTGGTACTGGACGTTAGCATCACATTCTTCCATACCCTTTTGGAAAGACAAGCCATTGCTGTAGCTGCCTTGCCATGGCACTTTTCCAGCTCAGCACCAATGGAGAGATTGCTGGTTATGGTGGAACCCTAGAAAACAAAATTGTCTACCACCTCAAGCGTGTGATCACCAGTGCTGATGTGTGGAGTGTTGGTGATTTGCTGACCCAAGATGGTGGTCTTTGTAACGCTGGTGGTAAGGCCAAACTCTCTGCTGGCTTGGACAGTTGGTGAGTCTCCATAGAACTTCATTGGAGTATGCTGTCAAGGCTGTGTCATCTGCAAACAGCATCTCTCGAATAAGGAATGACAAAGTCCAATTTTCATTGCCACACCCTACTGTAGCTTCATCGATTCCTCTCTTAATAATTCCTGATCTACACAATCTGGAAATATTTAAATTGCCCAGAGACTCAGTAAACACCCCAGAGCAGAAGGAAGGAAACAATATCCTTCTGTCCTCTTTAAAAATGATCTATATATCAGGGGGTGGGGGTGGGAATATTCGCAAGACTTTCCAAAGCTTGACCAAACATCAGAAAGTTCTGGCTCATTCCCATATTTTATTTCTTGCATATTACCAGATGTGAAATGATTAGGAACTAGACTTGTCTGGTTTACATTTGCGCCTATGATATAAAAAAAATATCTATGGTTTCAGTTGTGTTCACAGAAATGTCAGGAGTCACAGGCGTAGGGTTAATGTGGCATCATGATCTCAGAAGAAGGAGAGGGAGAAACTGCTAGATTTACTCTAGGCAATTAAAAAAAAAACCTTTTCAGATTTTTAAAGGGTTAGCATGGGGGTGGGATAGTACTCACTTTTAACAATAACCCCTTGACTATGTTTCTTCAAATAGTCTCAGCAATTTGCTTGAGGCTCTAAGTGATTCTGATAAGTACTGTTGTCTTTTCACATACTTGCCTTTTCACACACTGATTTCTGTTGATCTATCTTCAACCTGTCACTGTCAACTCCAAGGCGGCCTTCACCAATCTGATGCCCTCCAGACGTTTTGGACTACATCTTCTGCCCGCCCCAGCAGGCCCTGTCTGCTCTGGCTGAGGCTGTTTGGGGTTGTAGTACAAAACATCTAAATGATACTAGGTTGCTGAAGGCTGTCCCAAGGGAACTTGTGGGCCCTTGTGGAGAGAGGGGGGGACAGGGCGCCGAATATAGGGGATGGAGGCGGCATCAGCCCCCTCAATATTTGGGGGCATGGGGCTCAGTCCCCCCAATATTGAGGGGGCTGACACCCCCCACCACCCTGCCACCAGGTGAGTGCTCAGCAGCCAGGTGGGACGCACAAGGGTGAACATCACCCTATGGGTGCAGCCCAGTTGCATGTGACGTCATGCACACATGATGTGCCCCCCCAATGTTGGGCGCAACTCAGTGCACCTTGAGTGGGATCAAAAGTAGAAGAGACTTGGGTGACAGTCCATGAGAAACAGGAACAGTTTGCCCTCCCCCCTCATAGCACCACATAATATTTTGCTGTGATAGTCCAAAGAAGAGAGGAAAAATAGGAGTTCAATATATTAAAAGAAGCATGTCAATTTCATTGCCTCACCCCCAAACCTCAGGGCTCTACCCAATCTGTGTAAATGAATTTACAGTAAATAATTCTGCACCCTGACTAGATCATGGCAGTGAGGGCTGCAGAGTGTACTGCATAAAGGAATGGCAGGTTTCCAGGTAGAAGAGGCAGAAGAGATCACTCAGATATGGCTTGTTGCTCTTGCCTGGGAAAAACCCAAACTAGATTCTATAGGTGATCACTACATCAGCTGTAATAAGGTGTATGAGAACTTGGCAGAAGAATACTATGGGTTTTCCTCTAGGTTCAGTGGTGCAAGCCATTACTTGTGCAACTGCAGTTCAGTTCCACTCCTTGCTCTGGCAAGACGGGCAGAGCTGGCTGCCGCCACCCTACTTGCCAGAAAACTTTCACCACGCCTTTGGAAATGTCAAAATTCTGTTGTAGAGAGGAAAATTTTGGCGCCATGAATCCAATCTGTACAGAGATCTTAGCAAGGGATTCAGAGACGACTGTGTACTGTAGATCAGGCTGGATCCCTGCCATAGTTGTTCCTGGAACTGGCTGATTCCCCAAACATGAGGTGTCAGAACATCTGTCACATCCCAACATTTTGTTTTCCTCAGTCCCAGCCCACTCAGTATGGGGGATTTCCTCCTATCTCTCAGATCCAACAGCCTTGGAAAGCCAAAGCACTAAACAGGTAGCCATTGTGATGAGTGACTGTCTGGATAATCTGTAACGGAAAGGGTTTGGACCTGAATATTACAACTGCATCGGTATGGCCAATCCTTTGCAATGTAAAACCTAAATCTCATTCTGATTCTTGCAGCTCATTCTGATTCTTGCAGTCTGGACAGTTTTCTCTAATCCTTATCTACTTCGTTATTATCTTAGATCTTTTCTAGTGCTGGTTATTAAGTTCATCAGCCTTATTTCTATTAACATAACTATTTGTCATTCATTTGTAATTTAGCAAACTCTGCAGATTCTCATGCAGTATCTTTGTTGCAAGAAGCAACCCATCTTTTATCATCACTGTGAAAATGCAAGAACTCATATAACCCCTGTTTTGTTTTTGTTTATTAAAAAAAATAAAAGCTCTACAGGTTGCTCCAAGGAGCATTTAAAACTCCAAATAACATGAGCCTCAAAATAGCTAAAAGAAAGCCTCCTTCCCTGTAGACCAGCCCAGGAAATTCTGATCACTAGAGAAGGTCCTTCTGTTGGTTCAGCTACATTCAGAGGTTCAGGAAGGGTGGTGGTACATGAGAAGGCCTTCTCAGTGATAGTCCCAAGAATATGGCTTTCCCCACAGAGGCTCATCTGGCACCATTTCTTTACAGCTTCCGTCAATGGCTGATTTTGCTGCCTTCCTTTTAACATGTTGTATGGATTATAATTCAGAGTTTATCTCCTGTGTCTCTTTTTACTATTTTCATCATGTTTAATTACACACCCCGAAGGACTGTTGTTACTAATACTAATAAGAATAATTATGTAATTGGCATGTTTCAAAAACAAGCAAATTATAGAGCTGGAATGGATCTCAAATGTCATCTAGTCCAACACTAAATGTCATGAACCTGGTTCAACTCTGAAGTTGATTTTAAAGAGCTGACTTTTGCCTAATGGCATGCTGGAAAAGTGGGCAGTTTCTACACACATGTATTTGAGCTTAGAAAGTAGAGATCATAGAAGAGATCATAGAATCAGAGTTGGAAGGGACCCTGAGGATCATCTAGGCCAATCCCCTGCAATGCAGGAATATGCAGCTGTCCCTTATGGGGATTGAACCTACAACCTCAGCATTATTAGCACCATGCTCTAACCAGCTGAGCTGTCAGAGGCCCCAAGAACAATTCCTATCCAGCCATCTTTGTGGTGCCACTGCTAGAAGCAACCATAACTGTGGTCATTGATTTTTTTACAGTGCAGGATTGATGTTTTTGAACATAAACAGATTATTCAGATAGGTTGATGTTGTTTCTGCATAAATAGTAGGGATACAATTGTGTTGGTGCACCAGATGATCTATAGCATCAGCACCTTTCAAAATGCTATCTGATGAACAACAGCATTTCTAGGCAGTCCTTATGTTATCTTTATTTTTGCAGATTGAACTTCCCCCTGCGACATCAGTACTTCACAGAATATCACGTGTCATGTTTCTGTGGCCACAAATCCAGAATGTTCCCTTTTGTATAATTTTGATATGAGAACCATCCATGATTTTTAGATTATACAGTGGTACCTCGGGTTAAGTACTTAATTCGTTCCGAAGGTCCGTTCTTAACCTGAAACTGTTCTTAAGATGAAGCACCACTTTAGCTAATGGGGCCTCCCGCTGCTGCTGTGCCACCGGAGCACAATTTCTGTTGTTATCCTGAAGCAAAGTTCTTAACCCGAGGTAATATTTCTGGGTTAGCGGAGTCTGTAACCTGAAGCGTATGTAGCCTGAAGCGTATGTAACCCGAGGTACCACTGTAAATGTTTAGTTGTGTCATTGGTTGGAGATTAATTAGATTCTGTCAAATATAAAATATTTATTGGCTTTTGGAAAATGTTTCTTTTTGCCTAAGCATCCTTTAGTGAATTATTTAAAGGTGTATATTGTGACTGGTATCATTTGGAAATAGGTCCCATTAAAACACTGGGACTTACTTCCAAATAAACATGCTTGGTGTTGAGGTACCTATTTGTTTTCCATTTTGTGCATAAACAACTTTCTAAATGATTCTAATAGGCAGCAAATATTATTTGGGGTGCACATACACAATGACTTAATTTATGCCATGGTGAGAGGAGGGTCTGCCACCAACCACCACGGGGGGAAATTTCAAATCCAAATACATATTTTGAATATGTCAGCTGACATGAACAGGAAAATATTACAGTCCCACAGTTCTGTCATCATTATACCCAGTAGAAGGCTTTGGTGGGAAGAAAGCATGGGGGCTGATTAAACATTTTCAACACCTCACAGTGCCTGTTAAACAGTGGGAGAAATGACTTGAAATTGAAAAGTCTTGCATGCTCTGGGAAAGTAATATTATATAATTCATCCTTTATAAAAGCCACAAGCTGCTGTGTAGAAAGAATGGGTTACAATTCTGGTCAATTCTGTGTCAAAACAGCAATCACAAGGCACTCCTTTTTCTTACAATATACGAAATTGGCACCAGACATTTTTCATTATTGTAACGTTCCTCTAACAGGAATCCATTTGGGTAAATTCCCCTGCACTAAAGAAATGTATCTAAAAACCAACGTGACTGTTTCAGAAATCATTCTTAGCTCTGTAGCCATGCTCCTCCCGATAATTATCTCAACCACATAGCCATAACTGAATTGTTTTAAAAGCGGCAAAGTCTCCAGATAATATCTGAAGCCTAGAGCATAAGTTGGCAGTATGAAAGCTGGGCTTCTATGAGATTAAAAGGAGTCTGATGGAGGTTCTGAATGAACAGAAAATAGATTCTAGCCTTGTTCAGGCAATGCACATTCCTGAACAGGGAATGTAAACACCAGTAAGGGGAACAAGGGTTATGCCTGAGAGCCCCACTTACAATATCACGGCATGCGCTGGTCACCACTGGCTCAACCTCTGACCTTTCTATATTGGTTACATGGGGTTCTTGATCACACAGATCAATTGATCATGCAAAGATCATGCCTTTCCACTCAGTACAGAAAAGTCAGGCTGACGTACAGTGGTACCTCGCAAGACGAATGCCTCGCAAGACAAAAAACTCGCAAGACGAAAAAACTCGCAGAATGAATTAATTTCGTCTTGCGAGGCACCACTGTATGTGGGGCCTGCCATAAGAATGCTGGGTACAGGCCTGACATACATGTCCCACATCTAGGGATGAGGTAGGGGGTGTGATTCAGTTTGCATCTAAAGACAACTTACCTGATTGGCACTTTCCAAAATGATACACGAACCAAAACTCAGCTATCCTTCAAAATTTGCACATTATAAATTTTGTATTGCTGTTCTCCAGCCAAGCAGCATGTACCAAAATGTAGGTGCTCTGGTAAAATGTGTGTGTAAATGCATATATTAGTGAAAAGATAATTAAAATGCACTCTATAGGGGAATATTGCAAAAATGTGTATCTTAGGAATGCATTGCGACAAAATGTATAACAGGAAAAATTGCCTACAAAAATGTGTGTAGTAGAAGAAATTCACAGTAAAACTCTGTTGAAATATCTTCAGGGTGAACTTGAGAATGGGAAAATAAGAACCTGAAAGAAACCAACATTGACACATCCACCCAACAGTACCAACACTCTTGTTCATGCTTACATTCCCTGTTCAGCCATAACAACGGAAAAGGACTGGGAATTAGTATGAATTCAAGTACTGGATATAACTCTTCCATTGAAATAAGGGAGTTTACAAGTGCTTGACTTTGGCGTGATTGCCAAAAGAATCTGAACATGTAAGACATATGAAGCTCTGTTCAGACCGTGTGCTCTGTGCTATGAAGACAGCTCTGTGCTATGAAGACAGCTCTGTGCTATGAAGACAGCTCTGAACGCCACATGATTTGGCCTACATCTGACCCTCAACATTCCCGAAATGTAAATGTGGCTTTGTATCCCACGTTTTAGTGCAGATGTACCCTCCCCCTCCTCACAACATGGACTTAAATAATGCAAGCAATCTGTTTCCATTTTAGGTTGTCCAGGACCTAAGAAGAATGAGTTCTTGACAAGTGTTTTGGATGCGCTCTCCACAGACATGGTGCATGCAGTCTCTGATCCTTCCAGCAGGTGAGTTTGGCTCCAGTCCCCTGTGTGCTTTAGGAAGTAATTCTGGTTGTCACTTTTCCTCTCTCTTTACTTTTGTGGAAGACAGCTAGAGCTTAATGACAGTTATCAAATATAATTTAAACCGCAGCTCAACACTGATCTTTTAAATGAAAAAGGGATCAAGTAGAATATGAGCAGGGTGAAATCCCCCACTTCTGAGTAACTACAGCCTGCTCCCATACATTGGGGATTAAGAGGAAGGGCTTCCTTATAAAAGGGCATGACTTCTGCAGGTAAGCTTGAGCCAAGTAATTTCCTTCCACCTTAGAAATTAATCACTGGCTCTTCTGAATTTTTTCCATTTAGAAAAGTAACAAGATGCAATGAATCCACAACACAAAGACTTTTGAAAGGGGGTTCGACTGAGAGTGTGCAATGAGTGCTCTGAAATGATCTGATGCTGTCACATAAGTAAATCATGAAGGAGGTGTGCCCTAGGGATGAGCAAGGGATATGATTTGGTTCACGTTTTAACACGAACATACCTAGTTTGCACTTCCTGAAACAATGCATGAGCCATCCTTCGAAATTCACACATCTCCAAATTTTGCAATGGCGTTTGCCAACAAAGAAAGAGTTTGCAATGCACACATCATGGGAAAGCTTGCCTAAAGATGCATACATTTGTGAAAATAATATACAAAAGTTCATTGGGGCATTCCTTGCAAAAATAAACCAGGGAGAAATACAAACTCAAATGCTGATGGATATTCTTGCTTCAAAACATGGCAAACATGTGGCAAACTGAACATAAGATCAGTTTTTAATTGTGCAGGCTGAATACCACCCAAAAATAGCAACCTTAGATCAAATTACTGTATTGGTTAGGATCATATAAACACACTGTGAGATTTCCCCTTATCAGGTCACTGAATTTTGGCAACGCTGCAAACAGTAGTGGGCGGTGAATTGTCATGGGTGAGACATGTTGTTCTCCTGGCTTCTCAACACAGCAGAACACTACCACCTTCCAATAGAGTGAGGGATGAAGCTGGGGCAGATTGGTGCATGGCAGTGGAGCCACACACACTAAACCTGAGCATTGCCCCTCTTTCTCTTAGTAAGCAGCAGCAACCCACCATGTTGGGAAGCTGAGAGAGCAACAAAGCCCCACCCGCGTCATCTAGCTGACTGCTGCTGGTTGCAAGGATGTTTAAGAGCAAGGCTTTATCTTCCAAAGGGAGCAGACTGCAGCCCCAACCTAGCTAAAGTTAGTTTTGACTAAATCCTATTGAAAGCAGTGGGAGTTGAGTTGCTCATGATTAACCTGGGACTAAGTCATAACTAGCTTTAGCTGGACGATAGCCAGCATGCTGAAATAAAAGACACCAAGCCATTAGTCAAAGGCAGTGAAGTCATCCAATAAAGCATTTCATTTCGTTTTCTGTAGTGGGCAGTTTTACACTTCACATGGAAAAGAAAATAGCCTCTGTTTCTCCCAGTAAAATTTATAAATTCATAAAAATATATTACATGCAATTTAGGCGCATTGGAAGTTGCTGGCTCTGTGCCAAGTGGAACACTCTTTCCTTTCTTTTAATGCAACGCGATGCCGTAAGAGCCATGATATAATTTTGAGCAACACACTTTGCTCATGTTGTGACTATTACTTTTGCCGCTGGGAAAGGTTTTTCAGGGTCATTTTGGTTTTTAGCCTCATGTCGTTGCAGCTCAGTCACTAGGTGTTCACGTTCCTCACCTGTTTGGATTTTCATCACATCAGTAAAATGTATTTTAAAAACTTGTCCCTTTTTAGCAGTAACAAGGCCATTATCCACCCAAAATGGAGCATTAAGTCCACTTAATAGTTTGTCCATTGAAACCAAATGGACTTATTAATATCCACAACAGGGGCTGGATTGTGCCCAATTATTTAAATTCAGTGGTGCATTTTAGAACTGAAGAGGCAGAATTCTGAGCTAGCTGAGAAAACTGATTAAGTTCTGAACATGCCTCCACTGTGTAAATCAGCTGCACTGATGTATTTGGTAATTCATTTGCTTTAATAGCACTGACTATGCAATCCTATATGTGTCTTCTCTGAGTCTCATGTAATTCAGTGGGTATATAAGCAGTCTGATTAGTTGGACATAAAACTATCCGTTTCATCTGAAATTTCATAATCATCCTGCCAAATGGATACAGTGAGCCTATGCTTAGCTTGGTACAAGATGTTCAGTGGCATTCTAGTTTTGCCTTTTGCAGCTTTGGGAGCGCTTCCTCTCAATAGGCTGATTGCAGCGCAACGATAGGCTGAACCAAACAGAACCAAACTCAGTAGTGCCTTCACTGGCAAAGACAATGTTTACTCAGCTGCCATGGCACACCTCAGACCGAGGCTGGCTACATCGAATGGAAACTGGGGGGAAAGAGAGGCAAGCTGATGTCTATGAGAAGCTCACAAGCAAGAAATTAAGGGTAGAAATCCTCTCTTGGTGTATTGCCTCTGTGATACTGGAAGAGCAGTGGCAAGGAAGAGGTCAAGCAAAAATAAGTTGTGTACCTGGTGTTTTTATCAGACACAAATCTGAGTATTCAGGGGGCTTCACAATTGATTCCTCGTCCTGTTATTCCAGTAGCACAAGCACCGCAAATATGATGAAGGAATTGGGAGGGTCCAAGAGGGGAAACTGATAGTGAAGGTTTTATGCTCACTTAATGGCCTATGTCTTTTGCAGGCTTTCAGAACCAGATCCTAATCACACTCTGGAGGAAAGAGTTGTCCACTGGTATTTTAAACAACTGGATAAGAATGCTAGTGGTGATATCGGCAAAAAAGAAATCAAGCCGTTTAAGAGATTCCTGAGGAAAAAGTCCAAGCCCAAGAAATGTGTGAAAAAGTTTGTGGAATACTGTGACGTGAATAATGACAAATCCTTAACGGTTCCAGAACTAATGGGTTGCCTGGGGGTTACGAAAGAAGATAACAAGGCAGACACAAAGAAACGTCATAGTAAGATGATCTCCTAACTAGCTCTTTTATCACAGCTTTATGAGAAATATATTGCATCTGGAGTTTCATATGTTACTTGTGAATTATATGGAGAACTGGTTTTTACGAAAGCCAGCAGACTAAACCACCCCTTCCAGCAATGCTTTTTCTGAGGTGACCTGTTGCAGTGTGGAGGGCTGCTTGTTCAGACCCACACCGTTTCCTCCATTTCCCCACTCCACCCCACTGACTTGGGTCAGTATTCCATTGCCACTGAGCACGCTCAGTTCCCAATAGACTATTTGGGGTAGGAGGTGTTCCACAGCCATTATATTTTTTTTGTTTTTTAACCCTCTCTAAAGATTTTCTTGTACTTCTGCAAAGCTCAGGATTTGTCCTGGCCTGCTGATACCTTTTTGTGTTGGGGTGTCATTGTTTTGGCTATATAAAAAACAACAGTCACAGCCAGAACATCACAAATAGAGGAAATGATAAAGCCAGATGCCACAACTGGGTTACGGAGTCCAATAAAAATCTGAAAGCTGCTGCTATCTTGTTTCAGATTTTGTGGTCTCTGGAGATTTAGGCTGGGGGAGAACCCACCCAACTGGTGGCATACACACACATATATTTAATTGTAAAGCAATATCCTCATTTATTACATAGAAGTTGCAAAGATTTGTTTAAGGTCTTGCACAGAAATGATTCTTATAGTCAACTAACATGCCATCTGTTTTCTTCCTTGACAGCTCCAAAAAATAATGGTGAAAGTACTCCTTCCAACAGGCAGGTAAGTGTGGAGAAGACACTTTTCCATCTCCCAATAACTGTTTTTAGCCTTATCTAGTCTGCATGTCTTGGCAGTCACATTCACTCCTGTGTTAGATACCCCACCCCAAGTCAAGGTACTGTATGCTTGTGAAACGAGGACGACTTATAAATGCCATCTCCAACTCCTCAAAAGATTCCATCAATGGTGCCTCTGAAAATTTTTACACATCACCTGGGAAGATAGACGAACTAATGCCAGTGTACTGGAAGAAGCAAAGATAACCAGTGTCAAAGCAATGATTCTTCAACATCAACTTTGTTGGACTGGTCAGGTTGTGTGGATGCCTGATTATCGTCCTCCAAAGCAATTACTCTACTTAAAAATGGTAAGCGTAATGCTGGTGTTCAACAAAAGAGGTTTAAAGACTCTCTAAAGGCAAATCTAAAGAAATATAGTATAAACACCGACAACTGGGAAACATGGCTTGCGAGCGCTTCAGTTGGAGAACAGCCTTTATCAAAGGTGCCATGGGCTTTGAAGATGCTCAAACTCAGGACGAAAGGGAGAAATGTGCTAAGAGAAAGGCATGCATGGCAAACCCTCACCATGATCAACTCCAGCCCAGAAGCCCATGCCCCCACTGTGGAAGGACGTGTAGTTCCAGAGCTGACCTCCACAGTCACTTATGGACTCACTTTTAAAACCGTGTTTATGGAAGACAATCTTACTCAACTACAAGTGATCGCCAAAGAAGAAGAAGAAGAAGACATAGTACTCAAAGCCGTCAAGTTAATCCCACAAGCAGCACTCCCCTACTCTGGAAGTAAAAATACAAGAAAAAATTAAATAACTAGCCATCTTATGTCCTTTCATGACATCCAGAATCATCTGCCTCAGTCTGCCTAATGACAGGGCTGGCTCTGGTACAGTCTTACAGAAAAGCCACCTCTCAAAGGGATTTTTTTTAAAAAAATTAAAAATAGTCATATGATGTCAGCCTTCCTTGATGCTACATAGTCATATGATGTCAGTCATTTGCTTGATGCTACATTGACACGTCCAAAAGCCAGCAATTAATTTAGTGTAGGCTTTCACACCTTTGGTAGAACCTCACAGCTAAGAAAAAGCTCTTATTTCTCCTCTGCTGAAGAAAGGGCCCAGAGGCTTAACTCCCCTCACATCCCTTAAGTTTGAAACAAGGCAGTCTGAAAACAATTACTGTGGTAGAAGTCCAAACCATTCAAAAGTTTATTTCAAGTATATAATAGCTGTTGCTGCCCCATGTGCTGCACACAGCTCTCAACGCATAATATATACCCCCCCCTCTCTCTCTTCTCCTGCTTTCCTGTAATCTGATAACAACATGTAACTTATATAGTGAAGCAGTTCTGTCATTTCTGGGTTTCTGCTCCCCCCTCCCCCTTTATTTGATTTGATTTCTTTAAATATTTTTGCTGACTCAGTCTCAATTATTTTAAAAGCTGGTGCTGTGAAATGATAGCCTTGAAATGGTCCTCGTTGTGCAAACCATCTGTTGGCAGTTAACTGCTGCAGCGACGTGAGGCTATGAAGGTACCTCACAGATGCCAAAGGTGGCTTTCATCACGAGGCCTTGCGCTTGAAAGGAAGGCATTGGAAATGAATACGCCTGACAAGGAACGGTTTTAAAAGAAACCACCCACCTCAAAAGAGAACAATCAGCTCCATTTCCATCGGGGAATGGGCAATAGGGGGTGATAATAAGTGCTCCAGCATTTTCTATTTCACCAAGAGCTGATCTACACGTTGTGGGGAATTAGGTGGTAAACTGAAGTGACAGAATTCTGGGCTGGAACACTTTTAGGCTGTAGGTGAGAGGTTGTATTTTTGAATGCTCCCTCGTGGAAAAAGCTCACTACATGTGGAAAACTAAAACATCAGAGAAAGGACAAAGCTAAGCCCGACACTCTGGTGTGCTAAGCATTTAGCCTAGTATATTGCATAGAGAGTTTGGTTTAAAAACACACATCAGGAATAAGGAAACTGGTTTTTCAAACGTTGTTGGACTACAAATATCGTCATCCCTAACCATACTGGCAGAGGTTGATAGGAGTTGGGAGTCCAGCAACATCAGGGAGTTTACATGTTCCCAATCCCAATTTTACCTGTAGGAGTATTCAGACCTCTGATATCCCACCTGTGGTCTCAAGAGGACTGTACCACGGAGCTTGTTCTAGACTGACTGTGATATACAGTGGTACCTCAGGTTACATACGCTTCAGGTTAACGACTTTGCTAACACAGAAATAGTGCTTCAGGTTAAGAACTTTGCTTCAGGATGAGAACAGAAATCGTGCTCCAGTGGCACGGCGGCAGCAGGAGGCCCCATTAGCTAAAGTGGTGCTTCAGGTTAAGAACAGTTTCAGGTTAAGAACGGACCTCCAGAACGAATTAAGTACTTAACCCAAGGTACCACTGTATTTTTATTTGTGTCTATGATATCCGCATATCAATTGTTTATTGCTGTAATGCATATGATAGCAATATATATGTGACTCTGTTTTTCAAAATTTCTTTGGCAGCAAACCTCAAAGAAACAAGGCTGAACACTTCATGTCCAAGGCAGATCTCTCAGATGCGTGGGAGACTCCCTCACCAAAAGGCAATTAAAAAAAGAAAGAACGAAACCCAACAACCGTAGTATTTGCACTTTGTACTTTAAATGTAAATTCACTTTGTAGAAATGAGATATTTAACAGACATTTAAGAGAATCTGTGAAAATGTAGTAACAGCTTGTTTTTAAACAATTATCACATACAATGTATGTGCCTTTTATTGTCTGAAATCTGTACGTGTTGGAGGTGTAAAAGTTTGCATTTAATCTTTTTTTGAAAGAAGAATGTTCAGTTGGACATTAACATAGAAACTAGTCTTGTAGTATTTTTCTGTTCAGTAATTTTGCTTGTTTTCTACATAGCTATTGATTTTTTATGAAGTTATACGGAAAACCTGCTCATTTCAAAGTCTACTGTACTCATAATTTTAATGAATCTCTTTGTTAAGGTTGCATATTCCTTAGGCTTAAACCAAGAATTGGAAATTGTTGTTGACTTCTCGTGCACCTTATATAATCAGAGGAACCTTTTCTCTGTTGGTGTTTAGAGGGTTAAAAAAAATTGGTGTTGACTTTCTCCAGAGCACAGTTGCACAACAAGAATGCAACCACTAATTGATTGGAAATAAATCTTTTGTAGATTTTCCTTTGTATTCCCCCGCCCTTTAGAGGATATCAGTATAATATATATTTTTCTTCCCCGTTCTTCCTGCTTTTGGGTAGGTTTAGTCAGCCTTTAAACTGGCAAGTATGTGGTGTCACTCAAAACAAAATCTGCCAAGCCCCAGGATAGACATAATAAGGCAATAAAGGGGCACAATTGTTCAGTATTGTAAATCTAATTATAAGGAGACAAAGAAGGTAGAACAGGCTTGTCAGTCTTTTCTTTTCCTTACACTTGGCTGAGCTGTGATATGCAACTTGCGGTGCCCCGGGATCTACAAAAAGGTAAAACTATCACTTGAACAAATTATGAACAGTTATTTTAGGGAGGTGCAGACAGCACAAGCCGCCCCTTAGGGCATCATTCTTGCCATCTGGGAGATGTTCTTACAAGTTTTCATACCTTTCCTTTCATTTGGAGGGAGTTTTCTTCTTTCACCCTTTTCCTGGAATGCCTGAAGGAAAGAGAACTTGCAGATGTGAACTTGATGGCAAAGAACAAAGAATAATAATAAAGAACTTTCGCTTCAGACCTTGGACAGCAATAAATTATACAGTAAGCAGCCAGAGACAACAGCGTGTGGGGTAGGGAGAGTATGAGCATATAGATATCTTAGAGTTGAAAGGGATCCAAGGATCATCTAGTCCAACCCCTGCAATGCAGGAATCTCAGCTAAAGCAGATGGCCATCCAATCTCTGCTTAAAAACCTCCAATGGAGGAGAGACCACCACCTCTCATGGGAGTCTGTTCCACTGTCATAAAATTTTCCCCCAAAATGTTTAGTCCTACCTTCCAAGCATGCTCCCTCCTCCATGTGACAGCCCTTAAGATATTTGAAGATGGCTATCATATCTCTTCTCAGTCTCCTCTTTTCCAGGCTAAACGTACCCAGCTCCTTCAAGTGCTCCTCATAAGGCTTAGTTTCCAGACCCTTGATCATCTGGGTTGCCCTCCTCTGCACACATTCCAGCTTGTCAACATCCATCTTAAATTGTGGTGCCCAGAATTGCACACAGTAATCCAAGTATGGTCTGACTAAGGCAGAATAGAGTGGTACTATTACTTCCCTTGATCTGGGAAGTATGTGTTGATGCAGCCTAGAATAGCATTAGCATTTTTTGCTGCTGCATCACACTGTTGACTCATGTTCAGCTTGTGGTCCACCAAGACCCCTGGATCCTTTTCACATGTACTCCTAGTAAGCCAGATGTCCCCCATCCTGTATTTGTGCATCTGGTTCTTCCTGCCTTAGTGCAGAACCTTACATTTGACCCTACTGAAATTCATTTTGTTAGCTTGCTCCCAGTTCTCCAATCTATTAAGGTCCTTTTGAATTCTGATTTTGTCTTCTGTGGCTTTAGCTACCCTTCCCAGTTTGGTGTCATCTGAAGATTTGACACCAATTCCTTTATCCAAGTTGTTTATAAAGATGTTGAACAACATCATGTCCAGGACAGAACCCTGTGGCTTCCCACTTGTCACCTTTCCCCAGGAT
The DNA here is from genome assembly GCF_964188315.1 of Podarcis muralis. Lineage (NCBI taxonomy): Eukaryota > Metazoa > Chordata > Lepidosauria > Squamata > Lacertidae > Podarcis > Podarcis muralis. The sequence goes on along the minus strand of NC_135657.1, from coordinate 49,092,008 downwards.
GATGAGGAACGATTAATGAGTACCCTTTAGGTTTGGTCAGTCAACCAGCTACAAATCCACCTAACAGTTATCTCATTCAACCCACATTTTACCAGCTTCCTCATGAGAATTTCATGGGGGACTTTGTCAAAAGCCTTATTGAAATAAAAATACACTATGTCCACAGCATTACCCTGATCCACCAAGTTTGTAATTCCATCAAGAAAAGAAATCAGATTGGTCTGGCATGACTTATTTTTGAGAAACCCAGGCTGGGTCTTCGTAATCACAGCATCCTTTTCTAAACGCTCACAGACCATCTGTTGAATTATCAGTTGAGGGTGTGTGTGTGTGAAGTGGATTGTTGCAATTGTAACAATGAGCAGAAATCTCTTTAGTGTTTTGGTTTTTTTAAAAGAATAAGATACATTTGAACAATGTTTAGAATAGCTGTTGGCTAATTTTGTTCTGACTCAGCCTCTGTTACATTTATATCTGCATCTATAGCTGCATGATAATATACTGCTGGGTGACTTTGTACTCATTGGAATTGGGCAAATGAATATGGATCTTGTGGCCGGAGGCTTGAAGAGTAAAGCGAAGGGAACAAAAATGCTATTGTATGTTTATCTTTGTGTAAAGAAGCAAACATTTTTACTCGGAATTTATTTGATATCTTTTTTATAATGCTAAACTCTGAATTTAATCTGTTTAGATTAAACATGTAGTATGCTCTGAAACTTACTCGGTTTGGTTATTATCCTAGGGCATATAAATAACCACAACATTTGGTTCCTCTTACCATTCGCACATGCTTTTCCAGGAACATCCACAGAATGATCAAGGTCCTGTGAAAGAGAACAGGCATGTACTAAGGGTCACACCATATTATTGGCTGAATACACAGTAACAAGCTGAGACACTTACTGCATAATAAACTTGCTTCCATTGACAAGTCATGTTCTCACACCATACCAGAGCTAGCAGATAGGTGATTTCACACCAACAAGCTGTCACTGGATAGTCATAATTGCCACATATGGCTGTGTGAACAATAAGCAGAATTTTTCCCACTTCATTAAAATGAGACATGCAGAAAAACACATGAAATAGATGGTGGTTATAATCAGATCCTAGCTTACATCTCTATTTAAAAACTCTTCATTGCAAATCAAAATTTAAAAGGAATTTTTAACAATTAATTTTCAGCAACAGAACAATTCTGTTCAATGATTTTGTTGAAACATGGCACCCTTTTCAACAACAGAATGATTCTGTTCAATGATTTTGTTGAAATATTGCAGCCTTTTATAAGACACTCAAATTAACATTCAGATGACTCGCATCCACAAAACTCCACAGAACTCACAAACAAGATTATGGCAAAATTTGATCAATTAATCTTCTGCTAACAAGATCGTCCACATCACTTGGACTGTTCCAAGCATGCATCCTTGGGGTTAGTTTTTCAGATAAGCCAATTGTCCAGACATTCTGTCACCAATGTCTGATGTGCAAGTGCTCAAGGGCCTTCCTGTTCTGTGCTAAGAGTAGTCGTGCGGCCACCTGTAAATAAGTGATAAGTTCCTTATATTGCAGATTAAACTGATGTTCTTTTAATATTGTTAATCCCAGATTTGGAGTATGGTGTATATGCTGATTTGTAATATAGCTTATATTTCCACAAATACTTGTTCCCAGAATGGCTGCACAAGTTCCAAATTGTCACATCGATAGCTATATGTAGAGTTGTAGGATGATATCTGTTTGGAAGACTGAAAACTATAGGAAAATGCGAAAAGGAAAAAACTCTTAAAGATGGCTACGTCACCTGAAATCATGTAGCTTGGCTTATCTCAGTAGTAAAGCATGGATTAATTGAGGTTATTGAGCTCTTCCTTAACAAAGACAATTAAGATGTACACCTGACATATTTACAATAAGGTATTAGGTAACTGCTTTTCTTATATGAGAAACCAGTGTCAAAAAAAAAGCCCCTTTAATGCAGAAAATGAAAGGTTTATTGCTTCGGATTTGTTTGCTTTTTTTTTTTAAGGGCAAATTGATGTAATTAGGGGGTAATTACTTTGACATGAAATACAAACCAGTTAACTTTATTGATGCCTGAAATGTTAGACTGATTACAGTAAATGACTGATGCAAACTGTGCACACTGTCCTAACTATTTTATTGCATTTTTGTTAAGCAAAAGCACATGTGTAAAGCATTCAACAAACAGAACTTTTTTTTCTTCCTCTGCCGAAAGCCCCCCATGTTGCAGATCTGCATGATCTAGGACTCCCTAAGTATCAGGAACTGCCAGTGGATGGAACCCCAGCCACTAACTACTGATTTATGCTTCCTGGGCTATAATATGCAAGAGCATATCTTCTTTTCCACCTCTCACCTCACTAAACCTCAGAACTGGCTCAGGGTTTTTTGCCATCCCTGACAAATATTAATATTAAATTGCCCTTGTGTTTTTTTGTATTGTAAACAGCATAATGGAAGCAAAATAGGGATATGCTATTTTCTCATTATTAACTTACATTTCTAAACCACCAACATACATGACAATGTACTACAGAAGCATCAAAAACCATGAAATTATATCTTTAGACTCAAATTTAAATAATAACCTTAAATACATAGAGAGTATTTTTTTTCCTTATTATTAGCAGCCTGATTAGCAATAGCCAGATATTGGGGAAAACCTATGGAAATCCCTATTGAAACCTGAATAAATAATATTTGGAATGTGGCTCTGTTGGAACGCCTTACTTGCCACAAAAGGGTAATTAAAGGTACTTCAAAGGTACATATCATCATCAACATCATCACTTTTAATTTGTATACCATCTTTCTATCTTTCAATAGCCAAGGCAGTTTACAAGCTGAAGAAACAAAGAATGTACACCTTATAACAATCAAATGCAATGCAAAAATGTAATAATAAAATATAACTTTAAAATAAGAAACCTACATCAAATAAAGTAACATTCAACAATCACTAGAATAGTATAGAATAATAATATCAGCATATAAAAATTAAAGAGAAATCCACTCTTAACAATTACAATAAATAATTTCTAAACCAATAAAACAATGGCATGCCACAGAGCATAAAATAATACAATACAAGTTGAGAAGCAGAGACTGGAGGGTGGGGCGAGGCACGTGGAAGAAGGTCTTGCCTAATGAAGTCTCTCCCCTCACAGTTCTTCCCCCTACTTTTGGCAAGACTTGGTTTCCATTCTTTTCCATTACAAATGAAACAGAATACACTTTTATTCCACCCACAACACAAGAATCTCTGTGGAGAGGATACTTGAACAGACAATGCATAAATAAACATCTTGCTTGTGTACTGTGTACTGTGTACTGCATATGAAACTTAATAAGAATGTACCACTGGGCAAGTTACTGCACTTATATGTTGTTCTTGTTTTTACAAGAAAATCAATAAAAATTATTTGGATTGAAAAACAAACAAACATGAAATCATAAAAGCACAAAGCACAAATGACTGACATTGAATCAAATTAATTCGCTGAAAATGCTTGCCGAAACAGAAACATTTTCAGCAGGTGCCAAAAGGTCTAAATTGTTTGACTTTGGTAGGAAGCGCTCCAAAGGGATGATGCAACCATGTAGGAAGCGATCAACATTACTTCTTCTTTGGCGATCACTCATAGCCGAATAAGATTGTCTTCCATAAACACGGTTTTAGGCATACGTGATAACTGGAACAGTAAAGGAGGGCTTCTCTAGATAATCTCAGGAACCAGGCCAATGTATAAGGAACAAGGTGGTCTTTCAGGTAACCTGGTCCTAGGCTGTTCAGGACTTTATACACCAAACAGCTAATACCTTGAATTTATCTGGGTACTGTACAAGCAGCCAGTTTAGAGTTTTCAGAACTGGTATGGAGCTGCTTCAGCCAATATCTCAGCCTCAACATTTTGCACTACCTACAATTTCCAAACCAAACTCAAGGGGACTTTATTATCATTTCATTTTTCACGTAACCCAGCCAAGAGGCTGCTAATAGGCTTCACTCTAAAATATATTCACTGGGACAATTTTCCAAATATCCAGCCCTGAATTTGAAGGTTCACAATGAAAGAGAGGGGTGACATTGCTCTTGCTTTCGCTCTTTCAAGTTTTAAAGAGCAGAGGCTAATTTAGAGGTTGGAGCGACAAGACTCACAGTCACTCCCTCATGACCTCACTGCTGTCAGCTGACCAGAATCATGTGGCATTTTTCTAGTGATTATGCAGAATTTGGTGGTCAGCAGCAGCAAGGAGGCAGGAGGGTGGCATGTGTCAACCCTGCCAGTAACTAACATGCCACCCCACTTTCCATATCTGCAAATGAGCGCCATATTGGCTCCATTCTAATTTACCTAGCTAAGGTAAGCATCCTCTGATGGCTGCTTCTCTTGTCCCTGTGCCTTGGACCAGTCCCACTGAGACTCCCTTAACCTAACACACCCCTTCTATTGTGATGTATAAAAGACTGGCTCCCTTGTTTGAAACATTTTTTTGTAGTTAGAGCAGGTCTGTCTAGCATCTCTTCTTTGTGATATGTTGTGGTCAAGACTGCGCTGATTGATACTTGGGGAGAAATTGCTCCTTCCTTTGGGCCACTGAGTTTCAGTTAAATGGCCTTTCCTCATACCCGGCTCTGTAATTCTGTGTAATCTCTCTCTGTGCAGTTTTCTTAAATCCCTTTCCCTTCATGTACACACAGTGACCTTTCCATGCAGTCTGTCTGCATCGCTAGCAAAATTAGGCAGCACACTGGAGGGCACAATTAAAGCATTTGTATAAGACATTTTGTTGCCAGATGAAGAAAATACCAATGGTACGGCCTATGTTGGTATAAAATTAATTCAATAATGATAACAAATAACTGACAGGGGAAATAAGCATCTTGTCTGATATCTGATATACGGTAATTATTGCTGTATTTATAACATACCAGCACTGGCGGTGCCATTTGCATTTTCTGCATCAGGTGGGTCTCTGTTTCCACTTATCCTTTTCATTCTGTTCTTGAAATCCAGCTTCACCCCTTATCAACTGACCTGCTTACTTCTCTCCCTTCTGAATCCCATTATCATTCAAATAAATGCATTCTGATTGAAACAATGTAAATACACACAACAACACCCCAGCACCAATTATAAGGGTGTTCCAGCTTTCAATTATTTCAATGGCGCTTGTACACAACACTATGTACACAAAACATTTGGTTATGGCTTATCTATTTCCAGATAGTCTTTCCAGATCACACTTCCTTTGTGCCCTTTTATGCTTTCATAATCCCATTTATCTCCCCGAGTCTTTGAGGCTGGGGCGGGGATATAAATCAATAAAGCAGCTTATGTGTCATTGTCATTCCCCACCCCATAGAGCTCGAAAAGGAGGGAAATCATGTTGAGTTTTCAGGAAACATTCTCCCCCCCCCCCATCTAATATCAAAGGTATGCTATGAAACAAGATTAAGAACCATCGCCTTGATGCATACATGAGAATGTTAAACCTTTATGGCATCTTTCTGCATTTCAGTTCAAAGCAAAAGTGCCTGAGCTGAGAGGAATGAGAATGAGAAACGCAAAAATGTGTCTGGGAGTTACATGCCAACAGGAGTACCACCCTTCCACCACCTACTGTCAATTCACATAGCAGAAAATCATAGTTACTCTCTCGGCAGCAATACATGATAGCACATCATCTGTAAAGAACGCCTGCTGTTTAATCTACTGCAGCTGTGAGCCACAGTGCTCTCTCCTTTGCATCTGAGCTTTAGCAAAGGATCCCCGAAAACAAAACAAAGTAGACCCCTTTCTCTGATACATCTGCATAAGATACCCCATCTGCAACTGCTGCTTTGGTGATCACCCACCAATCAGTGATCCCAGCCAATCAGGGATGATGTACTGAGTTTAATGATGGCATATTACTATTTATTCAAAAAAATTTAGTGGATGCCACTAAGGGCAAATGAAACCCTCTAGAGCAGTGGTTCCCAACTTTTTTTGGGCCATGCCCCACCTAAGCATCTCTAAAACCTTGATCCCCCCCCCCCCCCCCGTGGCATATAATTCTTATTATTCAAAAAGGTGGAGGAACCCTAAAAGGCCATTGACTTGGTCTGACTCATTCTTGAATTGCCCCCCTTAAAAATCAAATTGCCCCCCTGTGGGGGGGGGGTGCCCCACATTGGGAACCACGGCAGTGAAGGCAATGCTTCCTGTAATGGTCACCTAGGCAACCCTGACAAATTAGTGCCCGTGCCAAGAATTTAACAGTTCCTCAGACTAACTCTCATAGATATTTTTTCCAAAACCCTTACCTCCCCATTTTAGCTCAGGGCTAAGGGCACACCTTAGGGATGCAGGTGGCGCTGTGGGTAAAAGCCTCAGCGCCTAGGGCTTGCCGATCAAAAGGTCGGCGGTTCGAATCCCCGCGGTGGGGTGCGCTCCCGTTGCTTGGTCCCAGGGCCTGCCAACCTAGCAGTTCGAAAGCATCCCCGGGTGCAAGTAGATAAATAGGGACCGCTTACTAGCGGGAAGGTAAACGGTGTTCCGTGTGGTGCGCTGGCTCGCCAGATGCAGCTTTGTCACGCTGGCCACGTGACCCGGAAGTGTCTCCGGACAGCGCTGGCCCTCGGCCTCTTAAGTGAGATGGGCGCACAACCCTAGAGTCTGTCAAGACTGGCCCGTACGGGCAGGGGTACCTTTACCTTTAAGGGCACACCTTGCCTTAAATGTCCCGCACGTGACTTCAGCACAATGTGAGGGCTAACCTGCAGGAACGGCGAAGTGATATCCAAAGAAGCTTTTGAAACCAGCAGTCTCAAACCAGGTGTCATTTATCTTATTTATTTAACAAGATTTACATACTGCTTAACCATTAAAACTCCCGATAGAACCATATGTTAAAAACCAATTGACCTAATTCCACCCCCCCAAAAGGAAGTAGAATCAGCAGTTTAATAAAATACACATAATAAAATAAAACTACATGTTAAAATTCATGTCAAAATGACATGTCTGGATAGGCTTGCCTAAACAAAAAAGTATTTAGCAGGCGCCACAAACAATACAGTGAAGCTGCCTGTCTAATACCAATGTATTATTCATTTCCTTACAGTTTCTCTCATCAAGGATGCATGGCAGGGAAAGGTGGGAACTGGGAAGATACCATAATTATCAGGGCTGGGCCATCATCAGCACTTGGGTGAGCTCAGGGCAAAACTAGGAGGTAGGACTGAATATCAATCCATGAGTCAGGTCTGTAGACATGCAGCGGCACTTAGATTTAAAAAAAAACACAGGGTTACCTTCAAACTGTTATTTTGTGGAAGGGATTTGATTGCAATATTTGAACTGGGTGATAGAATAAAATTATGCCAGCATGCTATAGAAATGGGTGGTGGAAAATTAATCTCCCCTATGTTTGAGACCATATGTGATGTTTTCATCAGCAATATCTATACAACCTTGGTTGTCAAACGGAATCTGTTCTGGAGGTCTGTTCAACTTCCAAAAATGTTCAACAACCAAGGCACGGCTTCCGATTGGCTGCAGGAGCTTCCTGCAGCCAATCAGAAGCCACACCTGATGTTCGGCTTCCAAATAACATTTGCAAACCAGAACACTCACTTCCGGGTTTGCGTCATTCGAGAGCCAAAACGTTTGAGTTGCAAGGCGTTCAGGATCCAAGGTACAACTGTATATCCGTAATGTGAGGTTGGAAAAATAAGCACAAGAAATGCTATTAAGATATATTTGCTATTTCATCTTAAACATATTTAAGAGGAAGCCTTTGAAAATTGCTTTGAATCCTGGGACCTCATCTAGACTGGTAAAGCAAAAGCGCTGTGTGTGTGTGATATAACATTGTGCCACCGGATGGCGATGTGGAGTCCCGTTTTTCTCTACCTGTTTTCCCTGTTTAAATTTAAAACACTTTAAACTGAAAAACTTCTTTGGTGTGTCTGGATCCAGCCCTGGTCTCCCCACCCTCCTGTAACAGAATCTTTGATGCTAAATGTGATTTGTGAAAGAGCAGTTTTAAAAAGTGGTAGAATATATGAGAGAGATCAAATGTATGAAAAAGCTTCCTCCCCAAATGCAGAGAATTTAAATTGTTCTTTGGGAGACAAGAACCAGGTGCTGACTCAGGTTCAGAGGTTGCTGATTGCATTGCAGTCGTTGTTCACCTTGGTTCACACAAGTCAGAAAGAGGGGAATCCATCCCACCTGTCAAAGCATTGAACCTGCCCAAAGGTTTGTGGTTGTAATTAGGAAACTGGCCCACTAGCCAGATACAAATCCCCAGCGCTGCAGTCAAATCAAGATTTCCAACAACAACTCACAGGCAAAGGCAGACTTCACATAGCCATACCTAGTGGCTCAGATTTTCTTTTCCTTTTTTTTACATATTTTTAATAAAGATTTCTTGGTTCACAAAAGTATGTGCAATGTCTCTTTTTCAAGTTACATTTTCTACAGATCAGTTTCATTTGTTGAGACATTAGTGTTACATTAGGAAGAAAAGGCAGAAAGAGGTGGAGTGGGCATGGTGAGTGGGGTTGGGGTCGGGTGGCGATGTTTCTATTCTACTTAGCGTATGTGTGGGGTTTTGTGTCAGCGGGTTCTCTTAACTATTCGCTTATATTCCTTTGATGGTGAGAGACGTTGGGGGTGGCCTAGGGTGTGGTTGGTTGTCTTTGATTGGCTGTTGTGAACTTTGTTTTCCTTTGTGAGTGGGGTGGGTGGGTGTTTTTGAATCAGGTTAGCCATATTGATTCGTATGCTGTTGGCGAATTCTTGTTGTCTTGTTGGGCTGTGTATGTGATAAAGAGGAGCCATACTGGGGTGAAGGCATCTTCTTCCATTTGTCCTGGTGTCAGTTTCAGTTTATTTGTTAGTTTTTCTAATACAGTGGTGCCCCGCAAGACGAACGCCTCGCAAGACGAAAGGGTTTTCCGTTTTGGAGGCGCTTCGCAAAATGAATTTCCCTATGGGCTTCCTTCGCAAGACGAAAGCCCATAGGGAAATCTCCGGGACAGCGGGGAAGCGCAGTGCGTCTTCCCCACTGTCCTCGGACCTCCTCCGAAGGCTGGCGGCGGGGCGGAGAGACCTCCTCCCGCCTCCAGCCTTCATTTCTCTGCTATCCCGGACGGCTTTTGAAGGCAGGCGGGGGGGGGAGCAAAGACTTTCGCCCCCCGCCGGCCTTCAGAAGAGGTCCAGGACCTCTTCTGAAGGCTGGCGGGGGGCGAAAGTCTTTGCTCCCCCCTGCCTGCCTTCCCGGGGGCTTTTAAATCGCCCCAGACAGAGGAGAAGTCCTCCGCTGTCCCGGGGTTTTTTAAAATGCTGGCGGGCGGCAGCGGAGGCTTCGCTGCCGCCCGCCAGCATTTTAAGATCGCCTCGGATAGCGGAGAAGTCTCCGCTGTCCCGGGGTTTTTTAAAATGCTGGGGGTGGGAAGAAAAGCCCTTGTCCCCCCCCCCCCCCCCAGCCTTCAGAAGAGGTCGGGGGACAGACTGTCCCCGGACCTGGTCTGAAGTCGGTTTCCATAGGAACGCATTGATTGATTTTCAATGCATTCCTATGGGAAACCGTGCATCGCAAGACGAAAAACTTGCAAGAAGAAACTTGCGGAACAAATTAATTTCGTCTTGCGAGGCACCACTGTAGCGCTGTTTCCCATACTATCTGATACCATTGCTCCATGCTTATTCCGGACAGGTCTCTCCAGTGTCTGGCTATGATGTTTCTGGCTGCTGAGAGGAGGTGGGTTATGAGCTCTTCATGATGTGAGTGGGCATTATTATCTTGGAAGATGTTTAGTAGGGCCAGTTCTGGGATAACTTCTAATACTTGCTTAGTTATTTTGCATATACCTAGTGGCTCAGATGAACCTTAGCTGATTTCACTGTCAAAATGGAGAGGCAATAAATTCTACCCAATGTGTTCCAATGGCTGTGCGTTTCCAGCCATTTCACTGCATGGCCAATGCAGAATCCTAGGAATCCTGAATCCTAGGAGGCAAATAATATTTAATGAAATTTTGAGAGCAGAAACCATCATATATTCCTAAATTGGGAGCAGATTTGTACAGGATGAGGAAATCCGAACCACAACAAAGATGGGTTTCCTTTTGTATTTCTCTTTTATGCAGCAAAGCTGTGAGCAAAATATAATTAGACTTTTTGAAAAACTCATTGCATCAATAGATCCACATACGACTTGGCTGGTACTCTGCCGTATAATATTTGCTTTAATCAACACATTAGTGACAAAAGATTATAAGTATTTGGGGAGGATTCGTTGCCTTTCTTGTGGTTTGCCTTTATGTTTGCTCTTATGATGAGTTGAAAATAATAATTTAAAATACAGCCATCCAAGGATTGTGTGTACATATAATATGTTCAAGAACACCAAACACAAACTCCAAAATGATGGAACTGGAAGTTTGGGGGGAAGTAATGATTATTGTGATGGTCCATCTGCACCAGCTTTTTTCCATTAGACAATCCTTGAGTGCTGGAAGAATGGAAATATACATTAGGATAAGTGAGGCCAGGAAATGTCTCCTGTTTTGAGCCTGTAATAATACTTTGGAAGGGTAGCATGATCTGTGGCACTTTTTTTAATACAGTCATACCTCATGGTATGTCCGCTTCATGTTACGTTCTTTTAGGTTACGTCCTGCGGCGGCCCGGAAATACCAGAAAGGGTTACTTCCAGGTTTTGCTGCTCACACATGTGCAGAAGTGCAAAATGACATCATGCGCATGCGCAGAAGCACCGAATCGCAACCTGCGCATGCACAGACATGCAGGCTGCGCTCTTTTCATGTTGCGAATGGGCCTCCAGAACAGATCCCATTTGCAACCAGAGGTACCACTGTACTGTATTTTTAATTGATAAGATCATAATGGTTTAGATCATAGGTGACCAGGAACTGCATGCAGGCGAGCAAGCAGGTTGGGAGAGAAGGGATGGATTGCTCTATGTTTCTTCTCTTCTCCACCCCAAATACAGTCAAACCTCAGTTCCCAAATGGCTTCGTTTTGGAACGTTTTGGCTCCCGAACGCCGAAAACCTGGAAGTAAATGCTCAGCTTTTTGAATGTTTTTCGGAAGCCGAATGTCTGACATGGCTTCTGCTTGAGTGCAGGAAGCTCTTGCAACCAATCAGAAGCCATGCCTCAGTTGCCGAACATTTTGGAAGCAGAACGGGCTTCCAGAATGGATTACAGTGGTACCTCGGGTTAAGTACTTAACTCGTTCCGGAGGTCCGTACTTAACCTGAAACTGTTCTTAACCTGAAGCACCACTTTAGCTAATGGTGCCTCCTGCTGCTGCTGCGCCGCCGGAGCACGATTTCTGTTCTCATCCTAAAGCAAAGTTCTTAACCTGAAGCACTATTTCTGGGTTAGTGGAGTCTGTAACCTGAAGCGTCTGTAACCTGAATCATATGTAACCCGAGGTACCACTGTACACTCGACAACCAAGGTTTGACTGTAGAAACCAAGTGAGAAGCATCATCTGCTATGCCCAGCATAGAAATGAAGCTACCTGCTCCTCCTCTCTGGGGCTTGTTGTTGTTGTTGTTGTTGTTACTGCAGGCTAGTTACTTTTGCAGGCTTATTTACAAGGCTAGTATTGATGCACATAGCATAGCAGTCATTCAACATGTCCCATTATTATTAAAACCATTTAAATAATAGACAGCATATAGTATAATAACAGAGGGGTGAATGTTTTGAAACCAAATCACATATCAATTAAATCAGCTTTACTGGTTCTAACACTGGTTGAAAGACTTTGGCCAGTTTATCAAAGAGTTGTCATTTAGAATTGCAATACAGAAGCAGATCATTAATGTCAGTTGCACACTAGTTTGTAGCATATTTTTATAGAAAAACATCTAAAAAGCAATTGGTTTCACAATTTTGACCTAATCCGTTGTAACCAAAAGGGAATGACTTTTGTGCTGTTGACAATGCCTAAGAGAAAGATTATAAACTTTTTTAAAAAGTGTTCCAAAAACCCCCCAAAACAATTGGTAGCTTTTGTTGTTGCAGTTCACTGGGTTGAAACTGCCTCATCTCTGCAACAAGATCATATGTTTCGTGTATCTAGAGCCTTGGGCTTATTGCAGCTGAGCAAATTATGAATGACATCATGTACCAGAACTAAGAAACCACACTTAACAATTTAAATTGAAAAACCCATGGAGGCAGACAGAAAACACAAATAGGCATCCAGTGGGTGAAAGAGGCGATGAAACACAGGAAATTTAACAAACTTCAGGACTGACTGTTTTAACTGGCTCCCAAAATGGAGTTTTGCCCCTTTAAGAGGGAAGCCAGTAATGTCAAGCTCGTCAAACTTTAACCGTCCTGGCCAATATCTCACATTCATCACCACACCCATTTACTAGCAATACTATCCCTCCCCCTATACATTGCATGTTCTCTACAGCCACGTCAAGAGTACAGGAGTTGCCGTTTACCCCAGTTTTTGCATAGGTTAGCACAAGACCCCAATATCTCACATTCATCACCACACCCATTTACTAGCAATACTATCCCTCCCCCTATACATTGCATGTTCTTTACAGCCACGTCAAGAGTACAGGAGTTGCCGTTTACCCCAGTTTTTGCATAGGTTAGCACAAGACCCCTAGCTTCACACAGTCATAGAGGGTTATACACAGCAGTGCCGCAAGAGTGTGCAACATAGACTTTTTTAAAAAAGCAAAATCAGTGGATAGTTTGGATAAGTGCTGGGAAAATGTCATTGGGGCTTCATTTGTATGTTTGTTTATTGTTATTTATCACATTTATAGCCCACCATTTTTTTCTCCAAGGGGATAAAGGTGGCGTACGTGGTTCCCCTCCTCCTCCTCATTTAATTCCCCCTAACAATCCTGTGAGGCAGGTTAGGCTGAGAGGCAGTGACTGGCCCAGGTTCATCCAGTGAGTTTCATGACTGACACTCTAACCACTACACACTGGCTCTGATACTCCCTAGGATATTTTGTGAATTGGTTCCTGGCAGTGTAGGGAAATAGGGGTTACAGGTACTATAATGGTGACAGCAAGAGTCCTTGCCCACTTTCCTGTCCTTTGGTAGAAGCCAAGACTGTTTGAAGTGGTAGGATAGTGCTTTAAATGCATAGTGCAGATTGGGGCCTTAAACTCAGGTATCTTCTATGACCCAGATGAAAGCCAATGGGCGCGTGGCTATTTTTCTGGGGGAGTGTTGTTACATTTTCTTTAGCCTGGTTTGCAGTTTTCTCATGGCCAATAATAGGCAACTGAAACCTCGTCTGTTTCACCCAGATTGTGACTCCTAGATCCTAAAGGGAGTGCTCTCTGTTTGCAAAGGCCAGTTGAAATCCAGTTATTAGTAGAATGTTTCTTATTGGCTTATTGATCTACCATTGGTGATGAGATACTCAGAGGTCTAAGGGAAACAACAGGTTGGTGGGTGGGCAGAACAGGGACAAAAACTAATACAGACGGTTCCAGTGCATTTTTGACCACTTCCCCTGAACAATGGAAAGGGACTGGCAACTTGAGTCTTCCAGATGTTTTGTAAGAAGACTGAAGGGGAAAGTATTCCAAAACCACAAGTTGGAAGAAACTGAAGCTCACCTTAACAATCCTATAAGCGCTACAATAGAAACATTTAGCTGACTTTGAGAATTGAACTTTTAGAAGCAGAATCAAATATCCAAGTCAGTTAATCTGCTGACAAATTAACTGGCTCTACTTCAAAGTGGGGATGCTGGAGAAGGAATTATACGCACTAGAAGTGCATGAAATTCACATTTTAAACACCCCAGAACAACTACCCTACTGAAAAGGATAACTGCTGGCTAAAGTTCAGAACCATGACTGCTTCGAGTATTCATCCAGACGAGCCAAAGATGAGAAGAGAACACTCTCTTCATACGGGGATGACAACATAAATTTAAGATTTCACAGCCTCACCCACAACCTAGACAAGGTTGTAACTTGCTTTTTGGCTCCAGATGCCTACATTAACAGAGCACAGCCTTTGCATTCCCATTCATGACAGCAAATCTGAGAGAATATTACACTTGATTAGTCTGTCAGAATGACTCAAGTTTCAAATACACTTTACTTTCACTTATCGTCTTGATTCGGCATGACCCCAGCGACTCCCTGATGTAAACATAGGATCCTAAGTAGCGCTTTAGAAATCAGAAGCAACAGGCCTTCTTCTGCTCTAGCCGGCAAGCCTGCAGATGAATGCATCTTTTTGTAGCAGTGTTGGCTGAATGACATCCTAAGGACATCACCTCTCATTGGACTCCTTAGTTTTCAAGGAGATGGTTTTTATTTGGAACTATTATGAGAACACTGCTCCTTCTCAGTCCTGCCAAATGAGAACCACATGCTGGTAACATGGGGATCATTCAGAGAACAGGCACTTGCAGTTTCTTGTTTCTTGTGCACTGACAGCTATCTTAGGGGGGCCCTGTAAAGCAGCAAAAAAAGCAAATGACCCAAGCATCACAACTGCTGAGCCACAAATATGGAACTTCTGGAGCAGGAGAGGATAGAGAGAACTGGAGAGCAGGGGAATAACCAGGGGAATATTAGGTGGGTATAATATATATATATTTATTTTAAAAAAGCTTTTTTGTTTTCTAACCATTGTATGCCATCAAAATACATTATGCAGACAAAACCCAAAACAATAATTTACATTCCAACTGTGCAGAGCATTCAGGCAGAGGTGAAAGCTCCTTTGTTCAAGAGACAGAGTGGAAAGATTGGCCGGCAGGATGTCTAGAGCTATCCTACTCTTGGTTTGATGTACAGAGAGTAAAGTTAATGGACAAGACCTTTTTAGTCTTTTTAGCATTTAATCAATTTAACTTCATACACAAGTTATAAAGCAAAACACTTAGACTATGAATGCTACAGACAAAAAAGCTTTTTAGGGTAACTCTTACCCATGTCATTCAGTAATGCAGTGGTGCCTTGGTTCTCGAACTTCATCCATTCTGGGAGTCCTTTTGACTCCCAAAACATTCGAAAACCAAAGTGCGGCTTCTGATTGGCTGCAGGAGTTTCCTGCACTCAAGCGGAAGCCTCATCGGAAGTTCGGCTTCCGAAAAACGTTCAAAAACCGGAACACACAACTCCAGGTTTTCTGTGTTTGGGAGCCGATTTTTTTGACAACTAAGCCATTCGCAAACCAAGGTATGACTGTAGCTGGATCCTATTGGCTAGTAAGAAAGGCAATGGAATCTAACTCTCGAGCAAGGCCATAATTGGTACTCCTTTGCTACAGCAGGAACAGGAACATTGAACTGCAGCTGACATTGACTTCCTGTGTCTGCAAAAGAGATGGGTTAGTCTTTAAAGAGCCACAGGACTCTTGTCATTTTTGCTGTGACAAGCTAACATGGCCATTTTTGTGTCCCTACACTTTCTGTCCAATGAACGCACAACAATGAGTCAAATTAAATAGTACACTATGGTGCAATTCACTTAATACTGAGCTCATTTGCAGATATGAAACAGAAGTTCAAAGTGTGAGGGACAAACTGTAAAGAGCATTTCCTTTTTTGATGGAAAAACAAACACAACAGGAGAAACAGATTGTAAATTTTCACTGGCACCGGCCAACAAGAAAGACTGAAAAACTCCAAAGTTGCTTTCAAACCACCACAGTAGCTGTCTGAGCACTCTGTAAGGCAACTGAGAACTGAAGATGGAGTTACAAATGTTCAGAAAGAACAGGACAGCCACGTTGCCATGATCTTTCCAGTTTCCCCATAGCTGATGTGGAAATTTTGACTTTGTAGGCTAAGAAGTATAGATTTGGAGTTTTCAGTAGCACAGATAAATAACTAATCTAACAAGGGAGTTACAGGTCAAAATGAGTTTTAGTGGCTTGGTGGGTAAATGCCAACAAATATCCATAGAAATGAGCACGATCTTAGTCCCTTCTGCTTCGGCAGCATATTCCCCAATAACCTTCAGTGGACTGAAGGAACAGAACCTTCTGGAAACAGTACTGAACAGAGACATAGCTCAATAAAATGTTTGCTCTGTGAAAGAGTCATAAGAAAGAACAAATTATCAGTGGAATGTAAACAGTGCACAGGGAGTTCAGCTCACATCACATTTTAAAACAATGGAATAAAACAAACAAGCAAAAATGGGATTCTGGAGAAATGGAAGAAGTCGGGAAAAGAGAAAATGGCTGTTGACTTTCCAGATGAGTCGGCCTGGCTTGTGCCTCAGGAAAAAGTCTTGTGTGAAGAAATCGGGAGACATTCTTGTTGCAGGCCACCCCAATCCCCGAGCAGTGAGATTACAAGGGTCTTGGCACTTAACCAGGGTTTGTGTTTCCTTTGGAATGAGACACAGCGGAGACTATGGTGTCTTTATGATATATAGTTTTATTCACACCTATATACAACCTGAGTGTAGAGTGGAGGGGTGTACAACATTCACAGTCCAAGCAAGAGGAGCCAGCTTCTGCTACAAACACAGCAGCAACCTATCCAAACAGGCAGCTGGACGGCATTGCTCTGAACCTTGGATTCAAAGCACAGCCAGCAGGGTTCAGAGTCTCTTTGTAACAGATGGCTCCAGTCAGCCCTTAATGGCTTCTGTCCTTCAGTCCCCACACAGAGTTTTGCCCACATCCGCCTTCTGCTTCCCAGCAGAAATTGCAGGAAACAACTCCTCCCACTTCCAGCATCAATCCCCCCTGCGGTCACCCTGGCAACCTCTGTTTCTCAAGTCCATCGGCTCCCGTGGTAGTATATGTCCTGGGGTAAAATCCTTAAAAAAGCTCAACAACTTTGGTTGGCCCTCACACATGTTCACTCCATCAAATCTGGCCCTCTTTGAAAAAAGTTTGGGCATCCTTGCCTGATTAGGCCAATGGTAATCCTATCCCAAAAGCTACTAGGCAGAGGGCCTTATGTTTTGCTGATGGCTTAACATTATCAAACAAACCAGGCCTTTACCAGGCTTTTGTTTCTTCCATGAGCCACCCCTGGGGAGCCATTGCCAGGCTGGCCCCATGAGGAAGCTAGGCAGTATTATTTCCAGCCCTTGCTAAATTTGTGAATTTATGAGTTTGCTCAAGTTCTTCACTGAATGTAGTTGTTATTGGGGGGCCTGCCTCCCCCCCCCAAAAAGTCATAACATCATAATGCCCATTGCAAAACTGAGAAACAACAGTTACAGCATTACTTCCATACACCGTCATCTCAATCCACACCAGGGACCTGCCTGGCTACTTCAGCATCTTGTGTCTGGAAAAAGAGAGATTATATTTTACCTGTGTTTTCTTGGCAGTGTTCCCAGTGGTTACTTTAATGCCAGATTTCACACCTGAAACTCTCATAGAAACCGTTCTGAGGTGTTACATGGTTACATGAAGCTCAAACTAGGGAAGGGCGTGTGCATACCTAGGTACATCTGCTCCACCCCTGACATTCCCAGTAAGTAAATAAGCAAGCAAGCAAGCAAACAAACAAATATTGAGTGAAGATGTATCTAGTTTCCTCACAATTGAGGGCCCTGATAAAGCAGAGTTCCCCGCCACAGGCATGGAAGGCTTAATAATATTGAGTGGAGAAGTCTGTTGAGACAAGTGGGGCACTTTCCTGCTAAATGTATCTGTCTTAAGCCACCTCCATCCCCACTCCAGCCTACTGCCTTACTTACAAGCCCTCCTCCTTAGTCTCACTGTTCCCTTTGTAGAACTCAGCAGGAGGGAGGTAATAGACAAAAATGTAATTTGTTGGCTCCATCTTGGCTCTAGCTCCACCAGCCTTTTGCTCTGGCTTCCCTTATTGTTATTATTATTAGTAGTAGTAATAGAAGTAGTAAAATCTATATATCACTCTTCATCTGAAGATCTCAGGGCGGTTCACAAGATAAAAATACCGGATAGAAGCACAAAACAAATACCGTACTTTTCGCTCTATAAGACACACTTTTTCCCCTCCTAAAAAGTAAGGGGAAATGTGTGTGGGTCTTATGGAGTGAATGCAGGCTGCGCGGCTATCCCAGAAGCCAGAACAGCGAGAGGGATCACTACGCAGCGCTCCCTCTTGCTGTTCTAGCTTCTGGCTTAGCTGCACGAAGCCTCTTCAGGGCATGGGGAGCCTTCATTCTGCTGCCCTGAGGAGGCTTTGCGCAGCTATCCCAGAAGCCAGAACAGAGAGAGGGGTCGCTGCGCAGCACTCCCTCTTGCTGTTCTAGCTTCTGGGATAGCCCCTCAGTCCCTTCCCCCACATCCCGGAAAAGCCCACAAGAGCCACGCTCCCTTTAAAGAGCCGCGCGGAACATGTGTGCGGCTCTTGGGAGCTTTTCTCCCTCCTTGGGGAAAAGCCTGCAAGCGCCGCACACACACTCCACGCGGCTCGTGAAAGGGAGCACTGAGCAGAGCCTGGAATGCATACAGGCTCTGCTCAGTGCTCCCTTTAAATAATTTTTTTTCTTGCATTCCCCCTCTAAGAACTAGGTGCGTCTTATGGTCAGGTGCGTCTTATGGAGCAAAAAAATATGGTAGTTAACAAAACCAAAACCTCTTGTTCCACAAAATCATTTAAAAGGCCATAGAATATTAATCAGCCAAAGGTCTGGTTGAAGAGGAACCATAAATAAATATATGTATTTATATCCCACCTTCCTCCCAAGTTGAAATTCAAGGCAGCTTACAACATTTAAAAACAATACTGTATTAAATGCAAAATAATACATACAAACTAGTTAAAAACAAGCTCAGATATGCAGATGACACAACTTTGATGGCAGAAAGTGAGGAGGAATTTAAAAAGCTCTTAATGAGGGTGAAAGAGGAGAGTGCAAAATATGGTCTGAAGCTCAACATCAAAAAAACGAAGATCATGGCCACTGGTCCCATCACCTCCTGGCAAATAGAAGGGGAAGAAATGGAGGCAGTGAGAGATTTTACTTTCTTGGACTCCATGATCACTGCAGATAGTGACAGCAGTCACAAAATTAAAAGACGCCTGCTTCTTGGGAGAAAAGCGATGACAACCTAGACAGCATCTTAAAAAGCAGAGACATCACCTTGCCGACAAAGGTCCATATAGTTAAAGCTATGGTTTTCCCAGTAGTGATGTATGGAAGTCAGAGCTGGACCATAAAGAAGGCTGATCACTGAAGAATTGATGCTTTTGAATTATGGTGCTGGAGAAGACTCTTGAGAGTCCCATGGACTGCAAGAAGATCAAACCTATCCATTCTTAAGGAAATCAGCCCTGAGTGCTCACTGGAAGGACAGATCGTGAAGCTGAGGCTCCAATACTTTAGCCACCTCATGAGAAGAGAAGACTCCCTTGAAAAGACCCTGATGTTGGGAAAGATTGAGGGCACAAGGAGAAGGGGACATTCAGAGGACGAGATGGTTGGACAGTGTTCTTGAAGCTACCAACATGAGTTTGACCAAACTGCAGGAGGCAGTGGAAGACAGGAGTGCCTGGCGTGCTCTGGTCCATGGGGTCACAAAGAGTTGGACACGACTAAATGACTAAACAACAACAACAAAGTTAAAAACAACAATTAAAATACATCAGAACCCATTTATAACCAGCAGTTAAAATGCAATTGGCCTTGACAGCAGTCCAGTGATCAACACCATCTGCACCTTAGTTTTCAAAGCCTTTTTGAATAGGAAGATTTTAGTGTGACTACAAGCGTTTAAACAAAAAACAACACCAACAGTATTGAGAATATTAATACAAGGAAATTTTCTGTAGAGCATAAAACAAAAATATTGGCAAAGCAGGGGGACTGGATTTACATGAGGTAAATGAATCTAACTGATTAGATTTCCTATTGCTCCAGCCCCTTTTATTGACAGGGGTTTTTTATGGGGGGGTTGTGTGGGGTGGGTGGGTGGGTGAGTGGGTGAGTGGGTGTTTTGGAATTTCAGACCTAGTTAGGGCAGGCTGACATTTGAGTTGCACACAGACTGTTTCTTGTTCTGTCTGAACCAATTTACCTGTGCTGCACCTGGCTTCAATCAATTAAAGAAGCGATTATTGGATGTGTTATCCCAAGTTCCACTTCCAAAATGCTGTCAAGGCAAAACATTCTTGTATATATTATTTCTTTGCATCCCTCTCCCTATTTCCACAATCACAGGTGCAGGCAGGGGAACAGCTGTGACTGGGCATGGCGGAGTATAGATATCAAGGGCCTGCAGGGCGCTCAGCCTCGTTAGCCATTAAATGAGCCCAGTTCTGGGGATCAAAAACTCCTATTGCCAGATGACTGTATGGAAACAAGAGCAGACATGTGGGGAGACTAGCTAAAGGCACAAAAGAGAAAAGTCAAGTCAGCCAGGGATGGGGGTATACAGTTATAAATTGGTAAAAACAACTTCTTTTAAAAGCATGGATGAAGGTGTTTTAACATGTGATGGTGTCAAAATGCATCACATTTACATTATTACCATCACTCCTGGAATGAACCTCATAACCCCAGTGGCAAAACAACAACACCCACTCCTGTTGCCATTCATAGAAAGTTTCCCTCTTCCACTGCACTCATTTGGTGTCTTCTCTTTTAATTAGATGCATACCAATATGAGAAAATGGTATTTCCCTAAAAATGCAATAAATAAAACCTAAGATTTGGAAGAGAAAGGAGCAGTGAATATGTTTCTGTTTTATCCTCTCTCTGACTCTGATCTTAAGTGTTCCACATATACTTTAATACATGGACTTTGTGTACTGGGAACCTTTCCAGATCACCAGAATTGCCTGGGAAAATTCCACTGAGAATTAAAAACCTGGGCCAGCACAGTGGCTTGATACAAAATGTTGCTGGCACATCCGACCATTTTGCTAAGTTGAAGAGGCAGCCATTTGACATGTCAAAATCCCCCTTGGTCCAAGATGCAGGGGGAAGGGAGCCATAGTGTGGAACACTCTTCTGGACTTCTGAAAACAAACAGAAGTCATTTATGTGTACATTACTCTGCCACTGGATTTATCTGGGGAAACTATACAAACTAAACTTGTACAAAAAGGGGGGGGGGAATCAAATGTTGGCCAAGGAAGTTCTAGTCTATTTATATTCAGCAGTTGCCTTTTGGATTTCACATTTCTCCAAATTTTGTGATGCAGTTCTTGGTTTGTTGAAGTGTTAAAAAATGCATTTAAGAGTTACATGTTAGGATAATACACCTTTTTTTAAAAAAAATGAAGTCTGATATGGAACAAGAACAAGAACAGATTTAGGAATGAACACCTGCTATAGTGACGTGCAGCAAAAATAGGCTTATCTGCCCACCCTGACTGCCAAATGCCACACATGACTGATGGATTCCATTCAGCTTAGTGGAGCATGAGTTATATAAGACTGGTTAGATCAGAAAGACCATATGGGTGGCTGCTTTCCCTTTCCCATTCCCATTTATTCTGTTGCAACTGTCTTTAATTTTAAGAAGAAGCTTAATCAGTGGAAACATGACTCCCTTTTCAATGATTGATTGCATACTGTTGTGAGAAAGGTGTGAAGTTAGTTGGAAGGTGGGAGTGTTGGGGAGAAGAGGGAACACATCTCTGCTGCGGAGGTAACCAGGCTGATGTTTCCTTCACACGTCCCATCATAGATAGATTCTGAGGCCCTCCTTCATGTGCCTCCTCCTTGAGAGGTGTGGCGAGTGGCAACGCAAGAACAGGCTTTCTCTGCAGTGGCTCTCCTTCTGTGGAACGTTCTCCCCAGGGATGTTCGCCTGGTGCCTTCATTACACACCTTCAGGCGCCAGGCAAAAACGTTCCTTTTTAACCAGGCCTTTGGCTGATCTGTTTGACATCCTATACCCCCTTAAAATGCACCGTATTTTTCGCTCTATAAGACGCACCAGACCACAAGACGTACCTAGTTTTTGGAGGAGGAAAACAAGAAAAAAATCTTCTGAATCTCAGAAGCCAGGAACAGCAAGAGGGATCACTGCGCAGTGAAAGCAGCAATCCCTCTTGCTGTTCTGGCTTCTGTGATAGCTGTGCAGCCTGCATTCGCTCCATAAGACGCACACACATTTCCCCTTACTTTTTAGGAGGGAAAAGGTGAGTCTTATAGAGCAAAAAATACGGTAGCTCTTTTCCGGTGTGTGTGTGTGTGTGTGTGTGTGTGTGTGTGTGTGTGTGTGTTATTGGGCTGTTGTTTTTATTCTGATTATATATATGTTGTGATCTTTTCTGTGAACTGCCCTGAGACCTCTAGGTATAGGGAGGTATATAAACTCAGAAGAAGAAGAAGAAGAAGAAGAAGAAGAAGAAGAAGAAGAAGAAGAAGAAGAAGAAGAAGAAGAAGAAGAAGAAGAAGAAGAAGGCCAAATTGGGAATGATGGGGACACACATTCAGATGTGTATCTGAACATTCTGTGCTATTGCAAATAACACAGCATGGATGAGCCATTAATCCATCTGTCTCAATATCATCTACACATGCCAGGGAGTGAAGTTGGGACCTCCTGCATGCAAAACAGAGGCTATATTACTGAGTTATGGCTCTGCATTCAGATGCACACCTGGATGTGAGTGTCATCCATCTGCATGTAGATTGGAAACGTAACAGTACATGCCAAGATTGAGATCATCACAAAAGTCTTCCTATACAGCACTCAACAAAAAAGGAAACTACCAGCAAAGCAGCAAGCGCCATACAATTGCCTGGGCAATACAAACATGTTCTCTTCTAATGCCGAACTTAGTGTGGACCTCCGATCGGTTAAATAAAACCCATTCTGTGGTTTTATTTAAAGGTACATTTTCCTACCTGGACAAGAACAAGTCACGTAGAAGCAAATTCTTACCACACTTCCACCCACGCCGGCTATTGGCAATAGGGGTGAGTCGACAGAGAAATTTGATTTTGTTTTCATTTTAATGTGAAACAATTCAATTTGCACTTCAGCCAATCAGGATATGGCTCTCCCCAATTTGCTTATCTCCAAATTTTGCAATGTGGTTTTCCAACCAAACAGTTGGTACAGAAATGCCTCTATTAGGGGGAGATGTGCATCAAGATTAAAATACTGCTGCAAATAACATACAAAACTGCATTCTGTTAGAGAAGGTTGCTTGTGTGTATTCGTCAAAGCTGCAGACAAAAACATGCGTATTAGGGAAAAAATGCTGCAGAAATGTGGAGAACTGAATTTAAGGTTGGAGAACTGAGAAAAATAATGGACAAGTTTATCCATCTAAAGAATTAAGTCAATGAGAGAGTTACATAACACCATGATTGGGAAGGTATTGCCGTTAATCATCAGATTTTGTACGTGGCATAGAACAAACAGAAATGAGAATAATATGAAAGGCCAAATAAGATAGTATGTTTATGTTTGTAAAGGGTGGCTAGTAGCCTCCTCCCCCCGCCCTCATTTTTTTTTTGCATTGGAAATCAAACTTCATGAAATTTGGTACAGCAATTATTAATTCAAGTTGTTACTGTTGAAAACTGTATGTTTAGGCTGAAGTCCTATACATACTCATCTAGGGGTGAGTCCTCTTAGACTCAATTGGTCTAACTTTGAAGTAAACATGTACAGTGGTACCTCAGGTTAAGTACTTAATTCGTTCCTGAAACTGTTCCTAACCTGAAGCACCACTTTAACTAATGGGGCCTCCTGCTGCCGCTGCGCCGCCGGAGCACGATTTCTGTTCTCATCCTGAAGCAAAGTTCTTAACCCGAGGTACTATTTCTGGGTTAGCGGAGTCTGTAACCTGTATGTAACCTGAAGCGTAAAGTACCACTGTATAGGATTGTGTTCTGAATCCAACTAGAAAGCGAAGTGGCCATACTTTATTGTAGAGGAGGGATTCAAATCTGGAAATAGCTTGATAAAACTTTGCCTACAAACCTGAAAATCCAAATTGAGCAAATTCATATGCAGACATTTATAAGAGCGGGGGGGGGGGGGGGCGACCATGTCAATATGGATACAATTAGTAAGCTGCTTTTTCAGGTTGTCCGTCATAATTTTTTTTTAAAAAAAAACCCAGCCCGCCTCTTTATAGCATGTCTCTCAAGTCTCTCCTCAGCCCTGTACTAAACTCATTTTATACGAAAGGAGGATTAGGTGACTTCTAGCCTCTTGGAATGCACTTTAGGATATTCCGCTGACAAATTTGTTATGGCCATCTGGCCTCTCGACAGGTGCGATGAGTTTGTGTTTTTTTTTAAAAAAAGTCTATTCATTGCTCGCTCTGATTTAAAAAAGAAAGCAAGAAAGCAATCGGCTTTGAAATAATAGATTGACAAGTAGATAAAAGCGAATGTTCTTCTAACTTGTTTCATACCGTGAGGAATTCCCCCCTCCCAGTCTTCCTGCAGAGAACGTTTTAAGGTAGAAACAGAAGCAATGGCAGACATCAAGAACACCTGGAGAAATAAATTAGCTGTTTGGAGGGATTTATTCATCTACAGACTTAATGCAGCCTCTGAGATTCTGCATCTATTGGCATTTTGAGGTGAAGCGTAAGGGGAGAGGCCAAAAATATCTATGCAAATGATAAGGGTTTTGGGTCTAGAATCCATTAGTTCAAACTTAAACAAATTTACATGGTCCTAAATAACTCCCCGCAAGCTCAGCTTCCAGCACTCAATCAGTCTGATAGGCTTCAAACTTAATCTAATTAACTGAAACACATGTTATGAACCTCATGTCTTCTGGACGCTGCAGGCCCACACCAATACCACAGGATGAACCCAAAGTCTGGCCTAAAATAGCAACCCATATCAACAAAAAGCTTTTTATTTTATACCTGGGAACTCTCCAGATTTGGTTTTCTTTGTGTGAAAGAGCTTCCCTCAGGGAAAGAGGAGTGGTGATTCACAAGCCTATTTTTAAGGTACTACATAAGACATAGCCTACTACTGGGTGAATGATGAGAATCTTTCCAGGGAACCATCCTCTGCTACTTTACAGTGTGCCCAGATGCTGGTTCATCATCCAACCCCTTTTGCAAGAACTGCATTAGCTGTTTTCTTGGTCTGCGGAGAAGCAATTAGGTGGGCATTCGACTGGCATTTGGCAATTAGATTATCAAAATGTACCAGTGCCTTGGAGGCCCAGCAAGATTCCAAAAATGTAACCGGGGGGTCTAGTTAGTTCTGGACTATATACTTCGGTTTTATTAGACATTTTCCATAGCAGGATTAAGGTATTTTTCCTCACACTTTCATAAACCACCCTGGAATCTTCTGAGGAGGAAGGTTAAGAAAAATTTTAAAGAAATAATTCCCAAAATAAATAAACCACCTTGTTGACATGTGTTTCAGGTGCCAGGAGCCCACAGCACATGATATTATATGAGCATCAGGCACCCTGGGAAAATTACATTTCCCAGGATGCTGTTGCAGCATTCCAGGGACCATAAAGAGAGAAGGCTCCCTTTTTTCCTGGTGCCATCACTGCCAGAGCAAGCATTGCAGCAGCCAAGGGTGCGAGAGAGACACCCAGTCCCCTCCATTACCACAGTAGCTGCCAGTGCCAGTTGCAGGGGGCAGCAACCGTAATGATTTTAGAACTCTTTGGTGGGGGCTGTTATGTACTGAAGTTCTCACCGTGGGCCAGCAGGGGGATACTGTAGATAGTTATGCAAATGAAGGATCGAAAGTGACATCCAGTGATTGGATAGTTTGTATGGAAATGAAGGATCGAAAGTGACGTTCAGTGATTGGATAGTTTTAGAAAGTTGCTACAGTTACGTTGTTCTGGAGCTCTATGTAAGCAGGCTGACTGAGCTCCTCAGTTCAGTTCTGTTCTGGCCTTTGAATAAACAAGAGCTGTTTGAAGAATCGCTGTGTCGTCTGATATGTTTGCCCACAACTTAACAAGGGGACTTTTTCTGAGCATTGCCCAATATCCATTGTAATTGCTGGACCTATTCTGAACTGAGCCCGGGGAGTTTACATGCATCACTCGACAGCCCGCCCTCACAATCTGAAGTGAGACAGTCTGAGGTGCTGGACCATGTGATCCTGCTGCTTGTGTGGCTAGGCTTTTAAAGGCCCAATGGTGAGCAGTTGTAGTCCTGCAGATGTTTGCCTCAGGTACATACACACATATTTGTTTAAGAAGGCTAAGCTGTTCTTCTGAAAAGCATGATCTGAAAAGCCTGAAATAATCAGACTTTGGGAAGCTGCAGGTAAATCAGCATATGCACATAGGAAAATTCAATTTTATGCATAAGTTTTTATGCAGAATGTTTGGAACCAACCAGAAATAGTGGGGCGAGGGGACTGGGCATAGACCACCCTCACTTTTAGCAGCTTCTATAATTTCTGTGGTTTCTGTTCCTACTCAGGAATAGGGGGAAAGTGTTTTGATGGATCATAGGAACCGCTGCCCCCTGAGAGTTTATTCCTTTTCCTTCTTACTGTACCATAATTGCCCTGACATTATTGCTCCTGACGTGATTGTTTTAAAACAAACAGAACTGTTTCAACTGGCTTCCTGTCCCAGCTTCTTAACATCTCCACACACACCCCTTCTCGTGTGTGTGTGTGTGTGTGTGTGTGTGTTATAAGCACTTCTGCCATAACCAGGCAGGAAACTAAATTGCCCCAAGTTTTTTGCTTTTTTTTGTTGCTGATGAATTTTAGGAGCTGAATTCTTACCGTGGTGAATGAGGATTTGACCTGCTGTTACTCTTAGAGCAGGAAAAGTCAAGACTCCTTTTTACAGACTTCAAACACAACTCAGGGCTTTTCTACACTTGCTTTTTAGAGTCGTATAGGTTCTGTTTGTTTTCAGGTTTGGAGGCATGCTGCCACATGACGTTGCCATTCTTCCACAAGTATTCCAGAATAATGCACTTGGGAAATCACTTTTTCTTCTACCTTAAGGAATCCAACTTTTGTGAAACACCTGAAAAGGACCCTCAGCATAGGGTGTGCAGTCACAAACCCCAGCTGATTGGGGAAATGTCTCCTCTTTTTCTACTACACATCATTCCTCAATGCATTTCTGGGAAGACTGTAAAACATTTTCCACAGCACATGTGTGTGTCATGGTTGTAGCTACAAAAGCTGGTTTAGATTTCATATGATGGTGCTCAGATTGTGAGTATACCTGCTTAAGGGAAACAATGACAAGGGCAGTTCATCCAGCATCAGGTATATATTTGGCATTCACTTGTCATCTCTGCTGACAGTCTAATACCACTGGCACTTCCAAGATTAGCATCAGAGCCCTCAATATCTTATTTGAATGGTATAGGAAACGCTGCCACTTTGTCACTCAGCTTTACTTTGCGCTGCCCTTTCATCTTCCTTGAAGTTGTACATTGAAAATTAAACTTAATACCCCTTTCATGATTCATAGAAATAGATTGTCTTTGCTGTGGCAATGACTATTAGATGAATTGGTCAATTGAGTCCCAATACCTGAATGAAGTCGTGGGATTAAAAAGCACATCCCCTGCCATCTATGCTTATTTATTTTCACTACACCCAGTATCCTTAGGATTGCATCTTTAATTAATCATAATCTTTCACCCACTTACTCTAACATGCTCTAAATTAACTTAATTTAATCCACTCCAAAAGGAAGGCTAAATTAATAATCTGTAATAGATAGAAGATATAGTTAACAATATATAATGAGCAATATTTAAAGAAAAACTCTTGAAAAATACTTGAAACAGTTCACAGGAAAAGTCAACATCTCACTAAGCTTTTATCTAAATATTTGAAATTCTCTCATGACATTGATATAACTTGCTCTAGTAGGAAGCAAATAAACATCTATGGCTTAGCAAGCCTCACCCCATGAAGGCTACCAATACAGGTAAATCACAATTTACGCGCATTTAACTTGTGCGTATTCAGTTTTACGAGCTTGGTGATTTAAATAATAATAATTAAAAAGGGAGCAGGCAAAGGGAAAAGGACTTTGGCAATCCCATCAACCATTGACCCCAATGTGTTAGTAATCACAGCATCCTTTTCTAAATACTCACAGACTGATTGTTGAATTATCTGTTTTTGGACTTTCCCTGGTATCGAATTCAAGCTCACTAGTTGGTAGTTACCTGGGTCTTCCTTTCCCCCCTTTTTGAAGATGGGGACATTTGCCCACCTTCAGTCTGTAGGGACCTCACCTCTTCTCCAAGATTTCTCCAAGATCATAGACAAAGGCTCTGAAATTACACCTGCAATGTCCTTTAGTACCCTTGGGTGCAGCTCATCAGGCCCTGGAGATTTGAATTCATTTAAAGTAGCTAGGTGTTCCCTTACTGCCTCTCTTCCTGTCTTGGGCTACAGCTTCTTACATCATTTATTCTGTTCTCACCAGGTCCTGTTCTCACAGTGGCCAGCAAGATGCCTACAGGATGCCTGCAAGCAGGACATGAACATAAAACCACTTTCCCCACTTGGAGTCTCATCCTCCATGAGTTCATCTAATCCGCCTTTAAGCCATCCAAGTTGGTGGCCATTGCTACATCTCGCAGTCAGTCAGGACCTTGCCCTTTCAGGCCAGATGGAAATAGACCACGTCCACTTCTCTGATGTCACTTGTAAGATGTGGGAAGACCCCTTGAGGGAGACTTCTTGGGTTGGGCTCTTCCTTGGCAAAAAAAGGCAAGTCACTGTCTGGCTCTCAGTTCCAGGAGACCTCCTTCCCCTCTGAGGTGAGCTCCTGTCCCTGTTCCTCTTGCCTTGACAGTCCTCAAGATGCTGCTTAATGTCTTCCAGGGCTCCAACCTGGCTTTCACCTCCTCAGTTATGGCTCTCTTGTTTTTCATTGCTTCCTTAATGGAGACACACCTTTCTCCTGCCTCCCTTTCTCTTCTAACGCTTCCTGCCCATTCCCACATTGATGTGCTGGAACTTCCCTTACCCATCAGAATGACAAATGAAAAATATTCTCTTCTACCATTCACTGACATCCTAATGCAGGCATCATCATCTAGGCCAACAAGTTTGTGCAGCAGTAGCTCCCCATCTATGGAATGCTCTCCCCAGGGAAGTTCGCCTCGTGCCTTCATTATACACTTTTAGGCACCAGGCAAAAACCTTCCTTTTTAATGAGGCCTTTGGTTGATCTTATTGACATCCAACACCCTTTTAGAATGTGTTTCTTGTTTGGGGGGGGGGTGTTATTGGGTTATTGTTTTTGGTTTGATTTTATACGTGGTGGTCATGTTTGTGAACTGCCCTGAGACCTCTGGGTATAGGGCTGTGTATAAATTGAATGAATGTGCTCAGGGAGATGGCAGCATGGACACAGAAGACCTTCATAATCACAAACTCCAAAGCAATCAAAATCAGTAGTCTTGCAGTGCTCAGAAATGAGATCTGAACCTAATTCATTTGCACAATATAAAGTAACACTTCTAAAACTCTCTAAACATGACTGAAATGCTAAATGAGTCATGCAAAGTTTTAGACCACCTTGTAGTCACTGCAGTATGTTCCTCAGCCACCAGTGTGGCCTGTTCTCAACCACAACACTGTAATTATATTGCTAGGGTACAAGCAGAATACATGGAGAACAAGCCCCGTTGTTCTTTTTTCCTATTCTTCATTAAAGGAGCCCACTGTAATCCTGCTTGCCACAACAAGGTGAAAATTGTGCTTTCTTGGCTAGCTTTATCACTGTGTTGTGAGATGAGAGACAGATTTAGTAATCACAAGATTAAAAATGGCAACAGTGAGGCACCCTGGGCTTTTTTCTTTTTAGAATTTAGAGGGGGGACCTACCAACTTGCAATGTGCATGCTATTACACACTCTCTCTCTCTCTCTCTCTCTCTCTCTCTCTCTCTCTCACACACACACACACACACACACACACACACATCTATAACAAGTCTAGTTTGGGAAGTAGAAATGTGAAAACACCCTCCCCCATCACAGAGATTGTCTAAGAAATTTTACCAGCATGGGTTGCTTTCCATGCCTTCAAAGATTATGTGTGTAGTAGCCAAAGAGTGGGAGCTTTGAGTTGGGGTGCTGACATTTCAAACCCAACTTCAGCTGCAAGCTCACACAAGGCGACATTAAGAAAGTCACGCTTCTCTCCATCTTGTCCCACCCACCGCTGCATCTGCAATGCAGGGATGTTAGTACAGTGGTACCTCGGGTTACAGACACTTCAGGTTACAGACGCTTCAGGTTACAGACTCCGCTAACCCAGAAATATTACCTCGGGTTAAGAACTTTGCTTCAGGATGAGAACAGAAATCACGCAGCAGCAGCAGGAAGCCCCATTAGCTAAAGTGGTAGCTCAGGTTAAGAACAGTTTCAGGTTAAGAACGGACCTCCAGAACGAATTAAGTTCTTAACCCGCGGTACCACTGTATCAGCCTTCTTTATGATGATGCACATCATTATAAGTATTGTGGAGATCCTTATAACGCAGACATCCCCATCTACACAATATATTTAAAGCAGTATCATGTGACTTTAAACAGTCCTGGCTTCCCACAAGTACAGTGCAGTGTACTGTCATCCAAAAATAAGAAGAGAACAGTATTTGGGAGACTGTATTCCTCACGTTGATTATGTCTGCTGATGTTGCTTCAGCTTCATTAAGCTGTTCAGAAGCTTCTCCCTTTTGATTTTCAGTTGGTGCACACTTTGGACACTGGATATTGCTGATGGCCTTCAAAGCCAACCTACATCTACCAAAGAAATTAAACAAATATTTGTACAAGATGCAGCAACTATCAGACTTCATGATGCAGCTTTGGAGGCCATTTTCAACATTCCAATTTTTAAAAAACGTGGGAGATCCAACCACGATTTCCCATTTAACATATCGTTTTGCCTGTTGATCAACAGACGCTAGTGACATCAGTTGAGGAAGATAGTTAAAGGGTGCTGGTGTGTGTGTGGTGCTGGATCAGAGGGAGTACTCTTTTTTCCTGACTGCCAAGCACAAATCATGATTTATATTTGAAAGGAAGGGTGTAGTTCAGTAGCAGAGCATGCAGAAGATCTCAGGTTCTTCTGGGCTGGGCTGGACTTCTGTCTGGAGAGTCACTACCCGTCAGTGTGTTCACAAGTGCGGACAGTATCAAACTAGATGGAACAATGGCCTGACCTATAAAGAATACAGACATTTTATGTTCTTCACGGCCTCTCTGAGAATGCTCAGTTACCCAGGGTGTCAAATTCTGAAGGTAAATATGCCACTGTGGTCCACCCTCATTCATTACACAGTCTGATGCCTTTCCCGATCCTCTTGGGCTAGCCAGCTGTCAGACTGGAGACAACCACAGTCTCAGCTGGTCCTAATTTCCATGTTATCCAATGCAGATGTAATATACAAAGTGAAGAAGCAGCCATTAGCACCCTCATGACGCCTGACATAGCTTGGGAATGTCACTGTGGGTATCGTTCTGTAATAAGTGCCGCACCAGAAGAGACGATGAACCTCCTTGTCTGGTATCCTCGCTCTGATGGTAACCAACACTAAAGCATCAGACAAAGGAAGAACACCCTCTATGAAAAAATACATTTTTCAGTGCTCTGCTATGAGGGAAAAGGGGGAGTCTTCCTGACTCCAAGTCTTGCTCAATTGTGACTTCAAGTACGAACATGAATAACCATTGTGTGTTTTCTTAATCCTAGCTGAGTAAGTACAGATGTTGTTCTTCCATTAACTGACCATTTCTTCTTTGAACTGTGGCACACATTTATTCACCTCACTTGTATGATGTAGCCTTCAGTTCACCAAATGAACTTCATACCATGGGTGTTTTAAAATGGCCCACCATTTCCCAGGCTTGAATAAAAAAAGCTTTAAACATTTATGAAGTGCTTCGGAATACCACTAGCAATTCAGTCATCTGAATTCAGTCATCCCACCATATGAGATTTGAATATATTATTGGCATTGGCTTAACACTACTCCACCACCTAAAGGTAAAGGGACCCCTGACCATTAGGTCCAGTTGCGGACGACTCTGGGGTTGCGGCGCTCATCTCTCTTTACTGGCTGAGGGAGCCAATGTACAGCTTCCGGGTCATGTGGCCAGCATGACTAAGCCGCTTCTGGCGAACCAGAGCAGCGCACGGAAACGCCGTTTACCTTCCTGCCGGAGCGGTACCTATTTATCTACTTGCACTTTGACGTGCTTTCAAACTCCACCACCTAGAAGAAACCTAAATGACACGACTGTGTTCCCTGTGAAAAGAATTTGGTCTTTTGCAATTGCTTTACAAACTGGCACTCATCCTGAAATATTATTTGTTTTGTCTTTGGGAACAAAGTCTCCTCTGCTACACTGGTGCAATGCCACAGGAGCCAGTCATGTCTAATAAGATAATCCTCCAACCAGTTATTCCAGAGCAACTCATTTAGGCTTCACAGAACTGCTCCAAAGACTGAAGGATGTAGACCAATGGTCCCCACCCCACCCCAGTCTCCCTCTAAGGAACTCTTTCACCATCAACTCTTCAGCATTGCAAAAAAACCCATGTTGGAGTATGCTGCATCTCCCACATACATAGTTCATGCTTGACACTGGTATGGCCTGGTTTCTTGGGTCCTGAACTGATTGTGTGACCTAGAATATATCTCACACATTCCCATGGCTGCACATTGTAGGGGAAGACAGGGGATGGAGAACCAAATGTCTCTCCAATAGGATTGTGTTGTATTTCTATTCTGCTCATTGAGAACCAATCCGTGGTTTGTCAGAACACATTCTAAAAACCAAGGGGATACACAAATTGCAGATAGAAAGCCAGTTCAGACGTTTTGAGTCACAGCTGAATGTGTGAACCTATGCTATTAAAAAGCATTGTGCTGGAAATGTGGAGTTTAGTCTTCGATAGATGGCTCACACACATGCAGGGTCTCTCAGACACCAAGGGAGGCTCGAGCTACTTCCAGGTTTTGAGAGGTCCCCTAGCCACAACACAAACTACACATAATACAAAAAGCACATTCATCACAGTCTAATCTTGTGTCATCATAACCGATACATTTTTATTAATACTTTACCTTTACCTGTTAATACTTAGGAACATTTTAGTATTTTTATTAGGATATTAAATATTTTAATAGAACAAAGTCTATATCAGTAAACAAACAAAAAATGTATTTTACCAAATCACATATCTCATTTGCTTAAATCTGCAGCTCTAAGCTGAGGCCATACTTATGAAAACAAGTTGTGAAACTGATTAACCCTTCTTTGCTGTGTGAAGTTTTATACCTGATCCCATTCAAGAGGCATTGTCTGAAAAATAGCTGTTTGGTTTGAAATGGCTTCCCCTTGCTGAGAGTGCTCAACACATGCAGTTGGAAATAATCCAAAAAGGGCTGGGGAAATAACTCTAGTGCATAGCACACAGTATAGTACCTTTGTGTGTTTCGTTTCCAATCAATGCACATTCTGTTTGCGAAGAACAAAGCCCTAATAGTGTTAAGTGAAATTTCTTGTTCATTCACACTGTTGGTATGTGATCTCCTGACAAAATGTGGGCGTTCTTTTAGCCACAGCCAAACCCCAGAAATTTGATTTTTGTTGTCGTGCGGTCAGATGCAGAAGAAGGTTGATGCCATTTGCAGCCTCTAAGCCATCGCCCCCCCCCCCCAGCAGTTAACAAAGGATTTGGGGAGACACAGAAACAAACAAGCAGATAAATTATAGCTTCCTCAAATAGTTTATAGAGATGTGTATAAGCACACCATGTGTGTCTATGGCCTGATTCTCACATTACAGGAACATAACACCACACCACTATACTTCTGCCAAACTACTGATTGCACTGGTTTCCTTTAAGTAGATCAGGGTCCTCTCTAATGTCTCTGTACAAGTTTGTGTTTCCATCATACCATTAATAAGTGATTCATGGTTCTCAATGGGCTCCAGCTGTACCAGCTCCCTGTTGTTGGTGACTCTCAGCAAGTCCTTTTCCCTTCCAGCATTATGACTAGTTCTTAAGGAAGGGCAGAAGCACATGGGCCAATATAACTGATGGAAGGGAATGTCCTTTCCATCAGTTGTTTGGGTTTTTTCTAGGGTTACAGCCAGGGTCATTTACTTCTCCACCAATTTGCACAAGTCACATGACTCCTGGGATAACCCTGGACTTGTCCTCTGAGACTTGAGACTTGGGGAAACTATGGGTGGCAGAGCCCAGATGGCAAGAAGATCTCATAAACCCTTACTAAGCCAAAGCTATATATCTATTAGCACTTAAACCATAAGGAGGTCATCCCCCCCATTTCTGTGTTTCAAACCACATTTGCATGTTGCTGTGCATGCCGGAGATGTAGGATGTCTTCATCCAGTTTGCATGACCTCTTTGGTTTCCTCACACCTGCAGACCACCCCCAACTCCTGTTCATAAAGCTGTCAGTTGCATATGCACAACGGGCATCTCAAATCATAGAATTGTAAAAAGAAAAAGTAAAGGACCCCTGGATGGCTAAGTACAGTCAAAGGTGACTATGGGGTTGTGGCGCTCATCTCGCTTTCAGGCTGAGGGGGCCAGCTTTTGTCCACAGGCAGCTTTCCAGGCCATGCGGCCAGCATGACTAAACCACTTCTGGTGCAACGGAACACTGTGACAGAAACCAGAGTGCATGGAAATGTCTTTTACCTTCCTGCCACAACGGTACCTATTTATCTACTTGCACTGGCGTGCTTTTGAACTGCTAGGTTGGCAGAAGCTGGGACAGAACAATGGGAGATCACTCCATTGCGGGGCTTCGAACTGCTGACCTTCTGATTGTCAAGCCCAAGAGGCTCAGTGGTTTAGACCACAGTGCCACCTGCATCCCCGTAGAAGTGTAGAGCTGGAAGGGACCACTAGAGTCATCTAGTCGGCACCTCAGCTTAACTGCATAGTGAATGTGGGTTACATTTTCAAATCAGGTAGAAGATGGCTTGAGGCAAAAGGAACCAAACAGCAGTATTTTTCATGCAACTACAGAATAGATATGAATGGCTAACATCGTGCATACATAGCATGGTGGGAGCATGCTGGAGGCAGAGTAATGTAAACAGTAATGTATTCACAGCATCCCCTACAGATATAGACTGAGCTTGCACATAGGAGATGTGTGTGAGACAAAAAGATTAAGGAAACACAGAAGGCACAGAGCTATCCATTCTATTCATTTAAATAAAATTTCACCCTAAAAATGAAATCTTCATCCTGCACCATACATGCAATTTAAACATAATTGCACATAGATTGCCTTGTGCAATTTATTCTGGTTCTGGTCTTCTGTTCATTGGGGTGGGGGGTGAGCAGCATGCAAAATCCTTGGAAATCCTCCACAAGGCTTATTATCACAGCCTTAGGGGACTGAAAATTATTTTGAAGAGAAAAAGAAAACTAAGATTCTCAGGAGGATATGGAATTTATTTATTTATCTGTTTATTGCACAGTACCAGCACTCACACTTACGCCGTGCCATCACAGAATAATGGGATATGCACAACCTAGCCCAACAGCAAGTGAATGTTTGGGGCGAGTTATTTTCTTTCTGCCGCTTCGGCTCTTTCTCGTATTGACAAAAATTGCTGCTGTCAGTTGGGTTCAGTACATTTCTTGATTTCAATGCATTTAGTATTGGCTGATGTTTCGTCTGAGTAAACAATCCAAAGTGTTTACACTGGGGAGAGCTTGTTTAAGCAAAGCAGCAGCAGCAACAGCAGCAGTAGCATGAAATGCTCTTTGGATTTCAAGCAAACCCTGGGCATCTAAAAAAGTACGCTTGCTTTTCTACGCCTGATGCAAACAATGAAGGAAACACAGAGGATAAAAGAAAGCGTGAGGTTTCAGCCAAAATTCAAATGAAAACCTCTTTTCAGTTCATTTAAAAAAAATAAACATAAAAACAATCTGGAGTTCATTCCCCCACCCCTATAATATTTACTTTATTTACCACATTTCCATATAACCATTCAACAATGTTTCCAGGGCCCTATACAAAGGCACACATGTTCCTGCACTTTTGTAAATTGTATAGGGTTGGGCGAAGACCAAATCAGCTGCAATTAGGTCCCACTGAAATGAGTGGGGAAAGCTCATTTTGACAAGTCCCATTGATTCCAATAGGTAGCAAGTGCTACTAATTAAGCGTTGACCCAACTTGTTGCTGACTAATCCCTTGTCTCATGCTGCTATAACAGTATCCCCTTTTCTAGCAGTTTTAAAGCTAGTCTGCTAAGAGAAAGAAACTGACATCTCAAATGCACTCAAGGATACAAAAAAAAAAAAAAAACAAAAACAAAAAAACCCTCTACAGATTGTGCACCTAATTCCATGGAATTCAGTGGCTGCATCAATAAATAAGGATTGGCTCCAATCAGATCTAGGTAGCCATTTAGGCTACTGTGAATGAAGGTGTCTCCATGGAAAGGTTTCAAGAACATAGCAGGAAATTTAGGTTTGCACATTTATAGTGGATTAAAGCACCCTGTCAGCCCAGTGCAACAAATTCATTTTTAAAATAAATAAATAACCAGTCTGTTCAGGGTTATTTATAATACCACACCATCAATGGCCAAGGTATTGGACATGAATTCCCTTTCTGGACTAAACCATTTCAACAAAACCAGGCCAGCCAGTCTGAAAGGGAATGGTCTTGTGCCATGGTTGTTGGTACTGAAAACAGCCGAGAGTTCCAGGAGAACCAATAGGGACACTCCCCTTGCCCCGCCCCTTTTGGAACCTGCTCCCTGTGGCAAATGATTGATGTCTCTTTGTGGCAAGGCAGACTCTCACTGTAATAAGAAAAAGAAATTAATGAGATAACTTTGCCCACTGAATAAGTACTATGGGAAGGAACCAATTAAAGGATGAAGACATATAATATAAATCTTGGGAACATTAAAGGAGGTCTTTAATTCTGACATGATTCCTCATTATTGAGTCATCTGGAAGTATTTGCTCTGGAGCCTGCGGTACTTTTCTGCAGAAAGGGCACCTGTTCTTTGTTTCAGGTACAGAGGGGGTTTGGGATTGCAAATACCTGCCAGGAAGCAGGTGGGTGGACAGTCCTCCCTTTGGATCAGGGACTAAGATGGATGAGATTTGGCTATTACCACTCCTGAAATTCTCAGTGATTCCATGAGTTTGCCAGATGTGCTGTTATGTTTGCATCATTTATATATGATTGTTCTACTGCATTACGACTGAAGAACTGCTAGAAAACAATACACTCATGGCATTTTATGGAGGAATGATGCTCAAGAACCATTATTTAGTCGTCCGTGGTGGTTTTATAACCCTCAATAAATCAGCACGACCAAAGGAGAAGATGTTCTTTCCAAACTGTACTTTCTACTATGGCCTGGTTCTCATTACTGCAATATGTATCCAGTTTTATTTGCTTTTATTATGAGCATCCTAACATGTGTACATTATGTGGAGAAACAATTGATAGTGTTACAGAATGCTGAGTTTTATAGCTAATGCTTCAAAACATGAGGGCCTTGTGCAGGAAATGCTTTGCTGATTGCATAGCCCATTGGTATATTGGCTATGCTGAGTCACAGTTTTTCTGCATCTGCTTAACATAGCCCTTCTGAGCACACAGAGGCATATGCCAGGAAAAAATTGGGTTGCTTTAATGAAAGCATAAATATGGCGCTCTTCTGAAGTTGGAACAAGATGTTATGGTACACAAAGGGTTGCCATATTTCAAAAAGTAAAAACCAGGACCCCCAAAAAGTAGTTGCTTTTTTTTAATGAAGACCCCAAAATTGTTGAACTTTATTCAGGCAAACCCCAAAGTTGTTGAGCTTCTTTTTTTACAAAAATGCCCCCCAAAAATATTGTGATTTTTCGATTGACTTGCCTAAGATCCAGGACAAAGCACTGCCTTTCGGAAATATCCCCCGGACATCAATTCTGCCTTTGAAATTCCAGTAATGACTGGATGTATGGCAGCCCAAGGTACACAAGCAGTAGCCACCAAAAATAAGAGCCATGGTTCTCATCCCCTGCTGCCTCTCAGATGTCCACTGCAACTTACCCAAATCCTGACATACTGTCAGATTGGTCCGCATTTCCCTGCCCTCTTAGTCATTGCATGTGTTCCGGTTTTGAGATTTCTGTGGAAAAACATGTGCTTTGCATAGCCTTGCCAAGGAATATAGGTACAGGAGGTATTCTCACATAATTGTCCACAGGATTGCAGCCGTACAATGTAATCCTGCACATCTCTACTCAGAAGAAAGTTCCATTTTAGATGAACCTTGGTTTCACGTAAGTGTGTGTAGGGTTGCGGCCTGAAACTAGGCCTCTCTTCTGCACAATATTTTTTTGTATGAATTCTGTTCCTTCACAGAACAGTTGACATAAAATGGGCCTAGGAAAAAAATAGAATAACAGCCTCTTTATTTGGACTCAAAACTATTCCCCAGAGCTGAACATTTTAAATAAATAAATAAATATAAACAAACAATAGCTCTCCTGGTTCGCTTACTGGAACTAAGACGCTGGTAAATTCCCTGAGAGAAAAACTTGGTAGATTCAGGTAACTGTAGAAACAGATGCCAAGTACAAGTCTGTGTGGCTTAAAAAAAAACACACCAACCCTAAAAACTGGTTGACCCAAATAAACAATTATGAAACAGAGCTCCATTTATATTGTTTTCCCTGGCACCAGCAACACTGGCCAAATGTTAAAGATCAGCATTCATTCCCTCATTCTTCAAACCACCTAAAGAATGGGAGCACCCTGGAATGAGAAAATGTGGGCCTTGCTTCTGTTCCTGTGCCTCAGGACAACATGCAGTGCTGTAGACCTTCCATCAGCATTTGATTTCTCTGGCACTGATGCAATTTTGAATGTGAATGGAACTCACATGGCAGATGGTACATAAATGCTTGTGGGACTGTTGGGTAGTCCTGGTTCCTGGAAGGCTCTAGACTCCTGGAGGCAATGGCAGTTCTCCTGTGATAACTGAAAATCACAAAATAAATGCTGGGCATTTTTTTAAAAAAGCCAGTTGGCAAACGTAAGTCTGCCCTCCACCCCCAAGTCATTTTGGAAGCTCCTTTGCACCTGTACTGCAGTGGTATTTCTAAAACCCAAGTGAAGACTCTCTTATTTATATGTTTTAAAACAAATATTTCTTCAGAAAGCACTTTCTATTTGAATGTATGGATGGCCAGACCTCAAAAAAATGAGTTAAGTGTTTTTTCTAAAAAGAAGCCAAATATTTTCAATGCAACTGTTTTTTTTATTATTTGTTTAGTGAGAACACACTGGCCTTGTAGAAAATGTATATAGACATTAATAATTTTCATAGATTTTATAGGAAAATATTTGTACTGTGGTTTTCTAATATAACAACATTAAGTATGTAAATAATTGCACATGATTTTTTTTTACAAGAAATCTTAAACGCTGTAAACTCTTATTTCTGAAAATATTGCAATTTATAACAGATTAAAAGCTTACCCAGCCAGAATGGTCACCATGCTGTAGAAGCCCCATATACTCTTATGCTGCAGCTGTTTGTCATGACCCAAGATACCTATAGTGAGCTTGGCATCAACTTGTAGGGAGAGGGTCCAGCTGAGAAAACAGCACCCCACAGAGAAGCACCAGAAGCAGAGATCCCCAAACCTGAGACCTTTGAGCCAGGACTCCCAAAGTGGAACTGAACCCAAGGGCCTCATGTGCCAAACCTGCTCACCACTTTAGGTGGAGTACTCAGCAACCAATAACGGAGAAATGACAAGAGTGCCAGACTCTAGACCAGTATTCCCAAGCTTGGATCTCCAACTCTTTTTGGACTGTAACTTCCATCATCCCTGACCGCTGGTCCTGCTTTCTAGGGATGATGGGAGTTGCAGTCCAAAAACAGCTAGAGACCCAAGTTTGGGAAAGGTAAAAGGTAAAGGTAAAGGACCCCTGGACTGCTAAGTCCAGTCAAAGGTGACTATGGGGTTGTGGTGCACATCTTGCTTTTAGGCTGAGGGATCCAGCGTTTGTCCACAGACAGCTTTCTGGGTCATGTGGCCAGCATGACTAAACCACTTCTGGCGCAACGGAACACCGTGACAGAAACCAGAGCGCACAGAAATTCCCACCACAGGGGTACCTATTTATCTACTTGCACTGGCATGCTTTTGAACTGCTAGGTTGGCAGAAGCTGTGACAGAGCAACGGGAACTCACTCTGTCATGGGGATTTGAACTGCTGACCATCCGATCAGCAAGCCCAAGAGGCTCAGTGGTTTAGACCACAGTGCCACTCATTGCTCTAGACCAGGCATAGACAAACTCCGGCCCTCCAGATGTTTGGGACTACAATTCCCATCATCCCTAGCTAACAGGACCAGTGGTCAGGAATGATGGGAATTGTAGTCCCAAACGCCTGGAGGCCCGCAGTTTGCCTATGCCTTCTCTAGACCAAAGGGCTGGCTGTTTAAGAATCTCCATGCAATGGGACAGGGCCTGGAAGAACTAGTCATGCTCAGAACTCTGTGAGGAAATGTTTTCAATCAGAGGGCCACATTCCCTCATTTGGGGGGATGCATGCTAGTGGTGGGGAAAACTGGGTCAAAATTGGATAGAGTAACTGGTGTACAAAGAAGGATGCATTCAAGCCACACCAAAGCTATGGGTCTGTGCGTGCGCATGCACACACACACACACACACACACACACACACACACACACCCTTCCCTCTAAGGAAGCAAGAAGCCTTATCTTTGTTCAAGGACACATTTCAGCCAGGCCAAAGGACTCAAAGGGAGCATGAAGCAGGGCATTAAGGGGTGTGGTCTAGGGAGAGTTTTGAGAGCCAGCTGAAGAGGCCTGGAGGACTACATTCAACCAAGACTAGGGTTCCCCACTCCTTCTGGAAGGGATCACTAGCCCTCAGTACTTGTCAGAACGTCCTCTTTTCCCTGGGACCTGTCCAGGGTTCTGAAGGACTATCTCTGACTCCTCTTGCCTCCTTATCCTGTCTCTTGACCTTTAAGTGAGTGGCAGCCCAGACTGTCAGATCCCTGCTCCGACGGTCTGATCCAGATCACGGCTTAACATACTTCTTCTGATTCCTGTGAAGTGATCCTTGCCAGGACAGGACACAGTTACTACCAAACTAACTCAATGTAGTTTTCCCTGTGTGGAGCAAAATTGTCTCTACATCAGGTGCGTGGTCATGGAACTCCTCTGAATGATGGGGATAAGCCAACAGTTTTCAGCTGCCATGTGAATCATATAATGAGCTATGTCATCTGGCAGCTATCATATCTATCTCTTTAATTTGACATGCTAGTCGCATGTCACACAAGGTTTCTGAGGGAGCAAAAACATATATATAGCACTGTGGGATCCATACCCTCCACTTCCATAGCTCTTAGAAGTAGCATTTCAGTCCTTTGTGAGATATGAAGAATGCCTGAGTGGTTGTGTGCTGATATTAACCCTCAATCACTGATGCGACCGATTTTTTCAAATGTGTTTGTATGCTTTTAAATGTGTTTGTGGGAGGGGGGCCTTGTATTGTTCTTGTTTTTATTAGGCATTTTGTGTTTTTATCTTATATTTTTATGCTGTGAACCACGCTGAGATCTTTGGATGAAGGGCAGTATACAATTTTAATCAAATAATAAAAATAAAAATAAAGCTAAGGTAACAATGCTGGGAGGAACATGGTCATACAAACATTGTTTATTTTATTGCATAAAATTTATACAACACTTGATTGTCAAAAAACAAACTTCAAAGTGGTCAAACCTGGAAACATGCCAGAACTCCATGAAGGAGAGTTAACTGACCCTTCCTGCCATCAGCTTCACCTGGAATAAGCCCTGAGCCACAACACAGCTTCTGGTCTGCAAGAATGAAGCTTTGGGTGAAAGACCTTAAACTTTCACAATACAGGGGGGGGGCAGTTTCCACATCTTTTCTAGGATACTTCATTGATACTTCATTGTTAGCAGGATTCTGATAGTTTTGGTCTTGTCCAACTCCAAGATCTTTGAATAGTCTAAGATTTACTTATTATTTTCCCAAGAGATGTTGCTCTTTTATGCACGGCCTGCCTAACAAGCTAAAGAACCACCAAGACCAGTACAAAACATTTTTCTGCTTAAGGTGTAGTACAAGATCAGGGGTAGGCAACCTAAGGCCCGTGGGCCACAAGCGGCCCAGAGGGGTCATTTAACCGGCCCATGAGCCACCCCTGAACCAAACTGCCTGCTCGGGCGTGGGGGACAGGGGAGGTAAACCTTGCCAACCCCTGCACAAGATGATGCTCCCCCACCCCCAGTTTCAAGTACAAAAGCCCGTTGAATTTTATTTCAACTCTAGCAGTGAGGTGGCATCCTCCACTGTACTTGGGGTTACATGGCTAGCTTAGGGAGTGTGGAACTGCATGGTATGCACATCTCTGCCCCAACCAGCATCCCCTCACTCAGTCACCGACACCCAATGTTAGGACTGGCCCTGAGAACCACACACAGTGCAAGGGCATTCTGGGAAAGCATAGTTTTGTGGAATAGAGCTAAACCTTGACAAACCTACGTACATACTGTTAGGAAATACTGCATGGCAGAGTCTGGGTATGGGGGCTAAGGAGCTTTTGCCGTAGTTTCTATGATGCCCTTCAGGCCCTCCAGTTTCCATGACAATTTAGGAATCACATTGAACCTCGCTCCTCGCCCCACAACTTTGACAGTATTTCCATCTGTTTTCTGGTGATGGCATGCCAGAGCAGAGGCCTCTCTTCAGGAATGAATAAGGTATAGCTTCAAACAATAGGGAAGTGTGTGTACACAACGAAGTAGCCTCAGATTTCTGGTTTGAACCCTGACATCTTCCAGACCTGTTCTGATAATACTTTGCCAAAAACATATAATATATAGAATAAAGCCACAATGCTTGAAAATTGGAGAAATAAATGCTGTATCTAGGCTGATTTCCCCACCATATATGTGCATGGCTGCAGTGGTTAAGACAATGATCAGATAAATATAGTCCTTTTAAAAGACAAAGCAATGATAGAAACTGTTGCTACTGCTAATTTTTAGTGCCAGATTCCTCAGTCTACTCTGGAGTTTGAACTGAGGGAAGTGAATTTATTTCACACACAGTATGTTTCTATGAGCAAAAACAAGTTGTTCTGCTCATCCCTCATTATTGGCCATAAATATATATATATCAACAAATATGATCCAAAGAAGCATCTATCTGACAGCTTAGTGAACCCACTGAAACAAAGACATACTACAGGTTCCACTGCCATCGCACACACATAAATTTGCAAACCACAAAATACCAGTCAGAGTTCAGGAAGCTGTCATCATTCTAATACAAATGCTCTAACATATGATCTGTGAGAAAACGGTTATGTCTCTCCAGAGGATCGGCATGTGTTGCAATAAATAACCCAGTTTTATCCAAGCAGCATCACAGCACACACTTG
This sequence comes from Podarcis muralis, assembly GCF_964188315.1. Classification (NCBI taxonomy): domain Eukaryota; kingdom Metazoa; phylum Chordata; class Lepidosauria; order Squamata; family Lacertidae; genus Podarcis; species Podarcis muralis. The sequence continues at coordinate 49,048,582 of NC_135657.1, read as the reverse complement.
ATTTGGCGCTAGATCAAGAACGCACATTCCCTCAGCAGGCCCCCATCCCACATTCTTGACTGCTTTCCCAAGTTAGATTCAATAATGCACTATGCTTAGCAGGGTCCAAAGCAGTTTTTCTCCAGCAAACAGCAATGCATACAGGTAAGAACTTTTCTGCACAAAATACAAACTAAGATCTAGTTCTCAATGAGAACTAGGCTGGACTCTACTGCTTCTCACTGGGCTGTACTGCTTGAGAGTGTGGGTTGGGTCTCACATGAACAGATGCTCTTCCATTAACAACAAAACAAAACACTGCCCCAAGGTGTAACAGGGTCCCCTTCAGGAACAGCCTCAGAAAGAAGCCTCTGAGCACATGGATAGAGAAGGTAACCTCTAAGTGCATGCACAGGGGCTCCTTTCCAGAGTTGCACCCTGTGCTGGGTGCAAAAGACCCCCTTCAGAGGGGACCCTCTGGCTCCAAGGGTCACCTGTAGGGAGAGGGCTTTACACCCTGTTTCAGCAGCGGTTTTTGCAGGTATCGTCTCAGAAAGCAGCCTATTAGAAACCAGATGATTTTAGTGATCCATTGGTACAGAGGCTGTTTTCTATTGCTGTACCGGGGGCGGGGGCTGTAGCTGAAGGGCAGAAGCCCCCCCCCCCTCCAGAGATTCTTGGGCTGAGACAGACCCCTGAGGGTGCTATTCAACCACAGTTTCCTCACGTGTAGGGATAAAACAAAAGTCTTCTCCAGCTCAGATTTTAACCTAAGCCAAAGAAGAATCCAGGGGCTTCTAATACTCTTGTCTCCTCTGTGATGAACATTACTAAGTCTCTGAAACATTTTTTCCATGCCTGATCCTGGCAATCTCTATCCCATGCCAATGCAATATGAGCCCAGGCCCAATTTTTGAGTGGTCTAACCTAGCCAAATCTTTTGATGAGGCACAGTGAGCTGTGGGAGTTCACAGTTTAATCTCCTTTCCACACACCCACACACCCTGTTCAAAACCCTCCATCCTTAGTCAGAAGCCCAGACGCAGATGAGAATTTGGCCTTGGAGGCTTTGCTGTCTACTTTCCCCAACATTGTACCCTAAAGCAGCATGTTCCAGTTCTTCTCTTTAACATTTTGGACAGACTTCTACACATTGAGTGGGCGTTTACAGGCAGTTAACCACAGTTAACTCACCTGAGTGCTATAACCATTAATGTAGTTCCCAGAACTGTGCATAAAAAGCTGGCGAGTTTTTCTAGTGTCCATTACTATTGTACTGCACATTACTGACTTTCACCAGCTACTACTACAATAATTGTTTGCAAAACCAAACAACTGCAAGGGAACGAAATTCTGCAAAACACAGTCATCCTCTGAAATAAAATGAGACTGTTCACCTACCAACCACCATACAGAGAGAAACTGCCTTCTGACAGATCAGATTAATTAATCTAGCCCAGTATTGACTCATTTCACTGGCAGCAGTTCTCCAGGGTCTAGGCAGAAAGAGTTATTTCCCAACACTGGCCACCTGATCCCTTTTAACTGGTGGTGCCAGAGATTCAACCTGGGACTTTCTACATGCAAAGCATGAGTTACATTGCTCAGCTATGGCAAGGCCCTCCCCCGCATCAGCCCAGTTGCCACAAGCAAAGAACAAATACTCTCCTTAGCCCTTCCCTGAGAACAACTAGCAAAACAAAATTCCTCATGCACTCTGTTTCTCCACTTGCTTTGCTTTTTTGTAGGGGAGGGGAAAGTCAGGCCATGGTTGGGTCACATGCTCCTTGTTTTTTGTTTTACTAGGATGGTGAGACCTGGGCTGTTGTATTTTCCATGGCAGCCACATGTTTCCCATAATGTCCAGCACCAGCCTTATGCAAGCAAACAGGCATGTTTGTGTGTTGCTGTTGTTTCTAGAGACCGCACTTGTTTCCTAACCGTGTTGGCTTTCCCTTACCTCCCACGAACTTGCGGGTGAAAAGTAGGTTGGGTCATGCTGACCCATCTAAATTAAGGAACTTCTAGTCTACACCAAGCCAGGCTCTGGCGCACACAGTGCGCTCGCTTTCTTTCTTTCTTTCTTTCTTTCTTTCTTTCTTTCTTTCTTTCTTTCCCTAGAGCCCATGCCAAGGGGGCCCCTCTCACAAGCATCAGGTACTTGTCATTATCTAGGACACGGGTGGTGCTGTGGTCTAAATCACTGAGCCTCTTGAGCTTGCCGATCAGAAGGTCGGCGGTCCAAATCCCTGCGACGGGGTGAGCTCCCATTGCTCTGTCCTAGCTCCTGCCAACCTAGCAGTTCAAAAGCATGCCAGTGCAAGTAGATAAATAGTTACTGCTGTGGTGGGAAGGTTAACGGTGTTTCTGTGCTCTCTGGTTTCCATCACGGTGTTCTATTGCGCCAGAAGCGGCATGTCATTAGACATAACTGACTCTACAGTGAGTTCGGCATCAACTTGTAGGGAGAGGGTCCAGCTGAGAAAACAGCACCCCACACAGAAGCACCAGAAGCAGAGATCCCCAAACCTGAGACCTTTGAGCCAGGACTCCCAAAGTGGAACTGAACTAATGGGCCTCATGTGCCAAACCTGCTCACCACCATAGGCAGAGTACCCAACAACCAATAACGGAGAAATGGCAAGAGTGCCAGACTCTAGACCCGGAAAGCTGTCTATGGACAAACGCTGGCTCCCTCAGCCTGAAAGCTAGATGAGCACCACTACCCCATAGTCATCTTTGACTGGACTTAACTGTCCAGGGGAAAGCTTAACTGTCCAGCTTAAATGTAATGTTAAAAACAAGTCAACTTTTTATCCAAATAAAAATAAAAATAAGCAGTTTCAAAACTATAACCTGTAGTAAAACTACATGTTGAAAATTGCATGTTAAAATCACATGTCTGGAAAGGCTTGACAAAACAAAAAAGTTTTTAGCAGGGCCTGAAAACAACAGAGGGAAGGTGCCGAACTAATATTAATGGGCAGGGAGTCCCAAATTGCTAGTTCTGGATACAATAGAGAGTGTATACATGAAAATGCAATTTGTAGGTGTCATAATCTCTAGACAATGTCAGATCACAGTCACATGGAGTTTTAGGAGCAGCATTTATAACTTCAGGAGATTGTATTTCAGAAATGAACAAGATGGAACCCTGCTTCTAACATTTACATTGTTGCTATGCTTGTAAAACTGGTGCAAAGTCCCAGCAAGACATTACTAGGCTGATAATGCCACAATTTCTCACCTTGGGGTGGTGGAACATACAGAATTGAACTGGTGATGAACTAAGGATTTGGGAGAACAAACTTGCCCTGTTCAGAACTTCTAGGCTGATTTCTTTTTTTTTCTTTTTTTAAAATTCTCTTTATTAAGTTCTTAAAAAACTACATCGAAAAGCAAAAAAGAAATGCACAAACGTTTAAAGGATAAAGAAAAACAAAACGAAACAATCGAAATAACACATATCAACACAAAACAGACAGACTTACAAACATTTGACCTCCTTCCATCTCGGATTTGGATTAAGTAATCTTGTAACCTTTCCGCAGTTGTATTATATTGACTCTATACATCGTAGGTATTAGATTCCGTCCACTGTGATTTTAGTAATTCCCAAATTAACTTCAATATAGCTTAAAAATTTGTTCCAATCATTCTTTAACTTCACATTTTTTTGATGCCTGATTCTTTGTGTCATTCTCGCTAACTCTATATACTCAAATAGTCTCATTTGCCACTCCCTAACGGTGGGGATGTTAGAAGATTTCCAGTTTTGCGCTAATAATATCCTGGCCGCCACCGTAACTTCTAGGCTGATTTCAAGCTGAGCTGAAACCTCTCCGAAGGTCAGAGCCAATTTGTGATTAGCCCACCTGGAAGACTAGCACCACTCCACCACATTGCCACCATTGCCCCATTCTGTTTCTCATGGAAAGTAGACTTCAGTAGGTCACAGCATCACTGTGAGCCTCTTACTGATATTTACTGGGAGTCCCAGGAAACTATTGTTTCAAGAAATTGTGGTACCCACTGTGCTGCTGACTAAGGAAGGCCGTCACTACTATTGATGCCACATACATTTTAGGGGAAAGGATGGGACAATGTGGGGGGAGACCCACAGGCTTCATGATGTTTCCCTGTTGGGGCTCGGCTTGCAATGGGGGTGTCATAGGGAGCAATATAGCCTCCAAATAACTCTCTATGTTCCAACTGGGATTATTACCAGACCTGGAGCTTGGATCTTAAATAGAGGTTTGATTTGAATTAAACCAAATTTCATTCATTTTAAATGCAACTATTCTGAAGTCTTACTATCAATTCACACATTATCTTTCAAGGGGATATAGGTAATCACCAGATGTGGTTTTGCCACCTCAGGTTTGTTCACTGCAGGCACATTCATTCAGAAGTCTAAGTCTGCCTTTGTCATTGGCGTGGTTCTCGCATCGCAGTAAGCCAGAGTATGGCTTCCCATGAGTGTGTGAATGGGTTGGCTCCCAGAGAGGAGCTCTCACCCACTTTGCTCTTCCTGTGGCTTTTTAAGTCTGTGCAGGATGGCAGCTGTTAAAGTTTGGCTTAGTGCATTGTCCAAACCTATGCTCATCGTGCAGGTCTATCATCATAGACTCTTAGAGTTAGAAGGGACCCAAGTGTCATCCTTAACCACAACCTGTAAACATAGGCCAAATTTTGGCTACAGATCATAGTTATGGAAGAGCAACCTTAAGCATGACCCCATGTTTGGATGACATGCTAAGTCAACTTTTTTCTGAGCTACCGTGCAGACAGAAAAAGTCCAGGGAGGAGCAAAGAGTTTCTGCATGGGAAACAGGACTTCAGCTTAGTGTAATGTGTAAACACAGCCACTCTCAATACTTATTCTTACCACATGAGCATGTAGTATACAGCTGAGCAACATACACACATATGCACGTTGAATTCTTATGCTAAAAACATCTCAGGATGACTTTACCATATCCGCAAGTGTGAAACAGGCCAAAGGACTGAATCATAAAGCTGTCTCAGGTGAGCAAGTGAAAATATACTTCTTGCAAGGTGATGCAAAATTCTGTCTTCCAGATCTGACAAAGTGGGAAAAAATCCAATTTCCACGGAGGAGCTCTGCTTAATCCATTTGTCTAATCAAAGATGTTTTGCAAGGACCGGAAACTTTGCCACTCCGGGAGCACAACCTGTTTGGCAGAAAGGAGAGACAGCAATGGAAGCAAATCATCATCAGGAATGATGGCTGTGCTTAACAGTTGTTCTTAAAGTGCATAACAGATGCACAGTTAATCCTTCAGTGAAGGGTTAACCTGCTGGCCTGTTTCTAAGCCATGAGAAATGATTCAACCGGGAGTTTCCTCACTCATCATTCAGACTGACAACTTGCCCTAATGAGTTCATATTAAAAGTCCAGCCAGAATCTCTAACGGGTCTCTCCCCTCACTGCACCACTATTGGTTTTCCTTCCCCCTTTTTAGTTTACAGTGCTTTAGAAGGTTTTAAATATACACTGAATATATTTTTAAAAGCATATTTTTACAAAAGTAGTTTACAAAGCTATTTGTGTGGTTCTTCAGATCAAGGTGCTTTTGTAAATCAAAAAATCATAGCTACAAAACCTTGAGGAGCCAACACAATCTCTCCCTTATGGCAGTCAGTCCAAGGCAATGCTGTGTCAAAATAAGGGAATGTGAAATCTGAATAAGATCCTGGAAATAGAGGCAGCGTTAAGCAAGCCTCACCTTCCATTCTGTTCCCAGCTACTGTGAATCTCCTGCTTAAACTCCTGGGGAGGAGCAGACTCCATGTAAGATGGAGCATTTTAGTGTTTGGCTTATGGGCCTTTCAAGGGCCTTTTCTTCAGATAGTAATGCCCATTATTTCAAGATGTGATGAGTCAGCCTTGCTTCATTTGGGGCCCCTCCTACTTATTTTCCCTGCTCTATAAATAATTGCCGTATTTTTCCGTGTACAGTGGTACCTCTGGTTACGTACTTAATTCGTTCCGGTGGTCCGTTCTTAACCTGAAACTGTTCTTAACCTGAGGTACCACTTTAGCTAATGGGGCTTCCCATTGCCGCTGCCGTGCAGTTTCTGTTCTCATCCTGAGGTAAAGTTCTTAACCTGAGGTACTACTTCCGGGTTAGCTGATTCTGTAACCCATGCGCAGCAGCATGGGGGAAGGTGCCCTCCGGCCAACTGGCCAGCTGGCTGGAGCGCAACTTCCCTCAATGCTGCTGCGCAAGGGAAACACTTACTACCTGCATGCGGGAAATGATCTAGGGAGTGTTTCCTGCTTGCAGCTGTGTGGGGGGAGAGGTTCAACAACTTTGGGCCATCTCCCCTCATTTTCTTAAAATTGAGTCCCCCAAAATAGGGGGGGGGTCTTATACGGGGGTGTGTGGCATCTAACAGACGGAAAAGTATGGTACATTTGTTGTTAAATATCCTTACACATTGTTTGTTTGTTTGTTTTATTAATAATTTTAATATTACTTCTAAACTGCTCAGAGGTTTTAATACAACCAAGCAATATAGAAAGGTTGCTAAATAAATAGTTCTATTGAATAATTTCTGTCCCAAAGTCCTGCCCTGATGGTACCGTTGCAAGATTGTGATTGCATGATGCTTTCAGTGAAGGTTGCCATTTCAGTGCCATTTCAGGGTTAAGTTGCTCATCAAGGTTTAATGACCCACTCTTAAATATAGTCAAGATGCAACTGCATGAAACCCCGTTGAACATTCAGAACCATTTTTGTGGTTACTTTTTTGTGCCTCTTAATAAGTATAACAGTGTTATCAGCACAGCACAATCACACACACACACTTTTATATGCAAAGAGATGTTTTCCTTTGGAATGCATGCATAGCGCAAAGCCTGCATTTCATTGTAGACAACAATAGCCGCTCAACATGAGTTGGCAAGAAGAAGCAATGGAATATATTAAATATATTTTCCTGACCAAAGAAAAATGAAACGTTTGGGAAAGTGGGTTTTTAGAATATTGCTTGAGACTGAAAATTTGCCATTTTCAAGTGATTGCACTAGCCGAAAAGAACAGCAGGCCAATATAAATGCCATAGTGGATGAAAAAGATTGCACAGAATCACTGGAGCTCCTAGCAAGAAAAGTTGTTTTTTTCTGGCGGGGGAGGGGGGGGAATTGATGGCAAGGTAGGCTTTCTATTCTCCCACTTTTAATCTACATCGTACCATAAATCTTTCAGCATATTGACAACCAAATGTTTTCTGACCTATGCCAAACAGAGCCATATAAATTATTAACTCCTTTGATGCAAAAAAAGAGTACCCAAATGAAAGCAGATGTTAACACAGGTGACCCGAAAGAATACCACTATTTCCCAACGGCCATAAATAAAATGCAAAGCTGTCATGAGGATTGAACAAAGGTATGGCCTTCCAGGATTCTTAAACACTTAACCCTTTCTATGCCATCCTGTAGTAAACATCTGAAATGCTTACTTTATTTTTTATTAGGTTTAAGGAGGATTACAGAGCACCAAGTGAATCTAATGCAATTGACCATGCTTTTTCAGGACACATGTCTCTAAATGCATCTGAAACTTACTTTTACATCTTCCAGAAATAAGTCCCTGCAGAAATTTAATGACTGCAGAGGATGGAATTTCACTCCTATGGTATGGGAAATCTGTCCCCTTGTGGCCCTAGCTTTCTTCAAGCAGGCTGCTGTTGGTCTGGGGCAGCTGACCCAGAAACCAGTACATTTACCAAATACATACTCAGGAATGCAGTGGGTTCCATCAAATGTTAGCCATTGCCATGGGCTGGCTGGATGCAGAGGGGTAGTGGAAGGTACCAGCTGGAGAAACCCCTAGGGAACCACCAGGGGAAGAAGATGCAGAACCAGGGGATTGATGGTGGGACAACAATGAGTGGTCAGAAGAAGAAGGAGCAGATTGGGAGAAGGAGGTGTCAGAAGCAGAAGAGGTAACAGAGTTTAGTGAGTGGGGAGAGGCTGCAGAAGCAGGGATTAGAGAGGAGTGCGGCCAGGAGACAGAGAGGCAGGCCACTGAGGAAGCCAGGGAGTCTCCCCCTCTTGCTGCAACCAGCTCCTCTCCCCCTTGGTTTCCTGGAACACACAGAGAAATGAAACATGAAGAGCAGAGGGTGGTTGCGTGCAGACGTAGCCTTAGACTACATCAATGTGCAAATTTTTCTTTTGAAAAGTCCGTCTGAAAATCTGTATGCATTTCCATGCACATTTTAAGCGGCTCCCATGAATATATTGGGCATCGTGCACAACAGAAAGCTTCAAGTGTAAGGAAAGAAGGGACAGACAAATTAGCAATCATGTAAAAAGGTTAGCAATAATTGGTTCTTTAAAAAAAACAAAAAAAACCCAGCACACCCAATATCACCAGTGGGTTCTCTCAAGCTGCAATCCCATACAGATTTACCTGGGACATGCATGGTTTTGAATGGTCATCCTTCCTAGATTGACAGCTTGGTAGCTATAAAGCCAAAGAAAGTAACATTCAAGATTTTAGAATCAAAGCACTGTTTTATCAATGTGGCTTACTCCCAAATAAGTGAGTATGGGATTACCTTAGTCTACTTTCACATCCTTACATTGTAAACAAGTAGAAGATATATGTGGGGACAAAGTGATGATTCTGCACACCTAAAAGTAGACCCAGACTCTGGGTTACATAACAATATAATTTGATTGGCCTGTAAAATCCCGCTATAGTGTCTGGCAGTGGGATAATTGGAGTCAGCTAAGAAGAACACTTGGGCCAAGTCATGGAAATCAAACACATCCTCTGATTTCTGAGGGATGGTTTTTATGACTCAATTGTGCAAAGACTGTCTCTTGTATGTCTGGGAAAGGACTAGCCCACAGCAAATGCTATTGTATGCTGCCCAAGTGATGAAAGAAGCAGACAATGAATAATGACAGCATTAGCATACAGGGAGCACTTAGATGTGGAGGTCCACTGGCCATGCGTAGACATATAATCTCAGAGGCTACCAATAAAGTATTGGGTCCAATTCACATTAGAATTCATGACATTAGTACACAGAGGAACTGTGTACGCAGGAACAGCTGTGTATGACAAGCAAAGTGCTATCAGGAATGGTTCTGTGATAGCCAACAGTGATGGTGGGCATATTTCATGGAAGTTAATCCCATAAATTTACAATCCCCAGTGGAGCCCAATGACTTCCTAAATACACCAGCTGGAAGCAATTGTAATGCAAAACATGAGCGAACATATTTTTTGCATTAATTTTTTAAGTTGTCAAAAGGAGGGGCGGGAAAGAAAAAACCTCAGCTTCTTCTGGAGTCAATGCCAAAGTCAGAAACATTCCCCTGAAGGGAAAGCAAATACAATGTTGCAATTATTTGAAAGAAGGGGAAAGTAATAGAATAGTAAAATTGGATTTGTTTGGTAAACGGAACAACCTTCTTCTTGGATATGGTTTAGTGGGAGAAAGAAAGAAAGAGAGGTGAATACCAAAACATAAATGAAGGGGAAATTCGCCAAGTGGGCACGGCTCAGTTTAATTATTAATTTGTCATGTTCCATTTTGTAACAAATTCATGAGCTGACCACAGGGAGACACAATGGCTGTGAGCTAAGCCACACACATGTGACATCCAGGACGGAATCCAGGAACACGGAGTCTCAAAAGTGCAGATTTTGACAGCTAAGACAAGACACCAGAGAGGAATGGCATGGTTATGATCCTGCTAGAATGCTTCTTTCTGTGCTGATGCATCTGTGAAATAAGCAAGCAAGGAAACAAAAGCCGTTCAGCCAAAACGGTATGATAGCCATGCAAAAGAAGTGATAGTGAAGACGTAGATCACTTATAAGTCAGAAGAGGGAGGGGAGCATATACTGTATAGCCAAATCTTGATTTACTGCAGGAATGGGGAACCGTTTTAGAATCCCAGGGCACATTCCATAGAAGGCAGCCTTTTGTGGGAAGCATGCCGGAGGTGGCTGGGGGGCAGAGGGAAAAGCAGGCAGGGCCAGAGGCAAAAAAAAAGTGGTGGAGCGAGGAATGTGGCTGTTGCCCTTCTACAGGAAGCTACATTCCAGAATATTGAAGAATCAGCTGAAATCAGCCTAGACAGAATGTAGGTCCATAGCCAAATCCAGTTATCAATACTAATTCCTTAGCCAGTGTCTCTCATTTGCTCATAAAAGAACTAGCTGTTCTTTCCCCAAAATGAAATCAAAACATGCACCCAAAACCCCTTTACCTTCATTACAGGTAAATATAATTTCTAGTTTATTTTCTTTTCTTAATGTTCGTTATCAAATAAGTAATTGTTCCTCTATTTTGAGGGGTGGGGAATGAAACAAAGGAGGCCTCATTCTCCCCATAAGCTTTGCAGCTTCTTCAAAAGTTAACATGTTCTGTACGTGGAACGGGGATGAGGGCACTTTCTTGTTCCTCACCTCAAGCAGCAAAATGTTTTGTGCCCTGGTAGTTGGGCCATTTTTCCCAGTAGTGATGTATGGAAGTGAGAGCTGGACCATAACGAAGGCTGATCACTGAAGAATTGACGCTTTTGAATTATGGTGCTGGAGGAGACTCTTGAGAGTCCCATGGACTGCAAGAAGATCAAACCTATCCATTCTGAAGGAAATCAGCCCTGAGTGCTCACTGGAAGGACAGGACCTGAAGCTGAGACTCCAATACTTTGGCCACCTCATGAGAAGAGAAGACTCCCTGGAAAAGACCCTGATGTTAGGAAAGATGGAGGGCACAAGGAGAAGGGGAAGACAGAGGACGAGATGGTTGGGCAGTGTTCTCGAAGCTACCAGCATGAGTTTGACCAAACTTCAGGAGGCAGTGGAAGACAGGAGTGCCTGGTGTACTCTGGTCCATGGAGTTACGAAGAGTCAGGCATGACTAAATGACTAAACAACAACAGTTGGGCCATGTACATTGTAACCTGGGGTGTTGAACTCTCCAGACTAATCCTTGTATCAGGATTAGGACCGCATCTGCACTATATCTAAAGCAGTATTATACCACTTTAAGCACTGAGAGCTTTCCACAAAGAATCCTGAGAATGGTGGTAACTTGATTGTTCCTGGTCCCCTCACATAGGTTCAAGTCCTGGAGAAGAGGGATTGATTATTAAACCTCTACAATTGTTGGGATTCTTTGGAGGAAACCATAACTGTTAAAAAGGTATACAGTGGTGCCCCGCAAGACGAATGCCTCGCAAGACGAAAAACTCGCTAGACGAAAGGGTTTTCCGTTTTTTGAGTCGTTCCGCAAGACGAATTTCCCTATGGGCTTGCTTCGCAAGACGAAACATCTTGCGAGTTCTTGCGAGTTTGTTTCCTTCTTCTTAAAGCCGCTAAGCCGTTAATAGCCGCTAAGCCGCTAAGCCGTTAATAGCCGCTAAGCCGCTAATAGCCGCTAAGCCGCTAATAGCCGTGCTTCGCAAGACGAAAAAGCCGCAAGACGAAGAGACTCGCGGAACGGATTAATTTCGTCTTGCGAGGCACCACTGTAAGTGCAGGTGGGGCCTTAGTGTCTGTGATTTTTTTCATGTTCTCTGTATAGAGGGACTCCAAAACTCTGCTTTCTTAAGTTTTTCTGGAAATGGTTGTTGAAACCAATGAGGGTCTTGAAAAGGAAAGCAACCTTTCTGCTATATATAGACTGCACAGGTTCAAGTCAATGGGAGATTCTGCTGAAGTAAAGAATGAACTCTGTTGGAAGCTTGACCAGAAATCTGTAGCAAATAAAAGATGGGGGAAATAATAATTCCATAACTGATAGTTCCCAAAATATTAGAATTTGTTTCTAGCCGTAAGGCATTAGAAAAGGCAAGTGAAGTGACTCCAACAATTGTTCGGAAAATAGACAAATACCAGTGTTTTCTAAAGTAAAATAAACAATTTCATACTTAAAAGGGCTTGTGGGTCAAGTAATGATTGTTTTTGTTTGTTTTTAAATTCCACCTGATTTTACTTATAACAAAATCAGGAAATAAAGAAACTTTGCTCAAGACACACTTCCGCTACATTATTTTTTAAAACAGTTGGTGTTTAAAGGTGCGTGTGACATTTTAATTAGTTTTTCTCCAAAAAACAATTGTACCCATATACAGAATAGTCTATTCACTCAGACTGTGTTTTGGCACTGAAGATTCCAGCCAAACATTAGACAATGTGGCACAGAGAAATCTCATATTGATATTACACCTAGGGTGGTGCAGATTGTGGTACTTGCAGTAACCTTGCAGTGTTGAAGGGGAGAGGGGAGAAGGACCACCTGCTGCAATACTTGTGTTGTGTGATTTGTGGGGATTGAATACACTGAAGTTACAAACACACCAAAAAAGCATGCAGATTTGTCATATGAATGCTAATGATCAGCCACTTTCTCAGCTTCATGTACATCACAGGGTTGTTGTGAGTATAAAATGAGATAATCTCACCTTGCCGAGTCCTTTGGAGGATGGGTGAGATATAAATGTGATCATGAATTAACAACAGTAGTGGTGGCCTCCAGACGATCACTATTTCATGGGAGGGATTCATGTGCATATCGTAAATTTAGGTTTGTGCAATTAAAGTAAGTCTGGGTACTGGTTTTGGCCAAATCCCGAACTGAATCGAACAGATGTATGTCGATATTCCTGCATTGCAGGGAGTTGGACTAGACACTAGAGGACCCTAGGGTCCCTTCCAATTCTAATATTCTATGATTTGTGCCCTGTCCAGATTAGGTCGAAGCAGCTACAGATCACTACAGAATGGATCAGGTTGTCTTGAATTCATTTGTATCTATTTGTGCTGATCTGTAGCTCACAGTGTTCTCTCAGAAAGCCAGACAGTCTGTCTCCAAACTGCTGCAATTTTTAAGTACAATGCCATACAAGGAGAACACTGGGGTGGAGGGAGCTGGAGGAGGGCTAGAATGTTCTCACCCCACCCAGTATTCTGCAGTCACAATGCTTGGCGGGAGAATAAGTCTTAAATTGCAGAACTCTTTTGTAAGTTCTATTTCTTAGAAAGTGATTGGTGGGGATGGGTGGCATTTACTCAGCTTGTGTTTCTTTTCTGTCCTTTCTTAAACAATCCCAGTCCCATCTTTATTTCATTTTTTTAAAAAAATGTTTGTCCTCTGGGTCTTATAACCCCCTCCCATTTTGGCTCTAGTTTTTAGGTAAGGTTTATTTACAGCTGTGTTAAGTTTTCTGCATATGTCTTTATTAGTGCATTATCTTGTGAGTACATTGTACACGCTTCAGTACATTGTAATAGCAGTTTTCTCATTATTATTATTTCCAATTCCTAACCACAGTGAATATTATTAATATTCGTATTTTTCCTCTCAGTCACTGCTATTGCTGTGAATCTGCCCTCTACATAGCGGAATTTCTTCTATGATTCCTACGAATATGTTACTTTTCCTCATTTCTGACAAGCTGCCCCTCAAGAACTCCTGTAATTGTATAATCCACCCCTCATATATCTTCATGTTGCTGCCCGCCAGTCACTGCCTTCCATTGCCTTCTCATGCCTAGCATCTCAAACCTAATTTAAAATATCCCTCAAATGTTTTCAAAATATTGATGGAAGGAACACAGCAAACACAGGAATTTGACAATAGGCATGACTGAGCACTCAGTCTTTAAAAAAGGAAGGAAGGAAGGAAGGAAGGAAGGAAGGAAGGAAGGAAGGAAGGAAGACGGTGGAAAAAGTATAATTTAAAGGTAGCTAGCATGAAGATCCGTGGAACTTCTCATCTGAAACTAGGCATGGTTAATCCACTCTGTAGAGGCTACCAGATCTCTAAATATCATCCCCCTACATGGAAAAAACCAAAAGCTTATGTTCATTTTAAAAACATTTCTTCTTGGTTCCATAGAATTTTGTTGCATTGTGCAGAACTCATTGGACAATGTTCTAGATTTCAGAGCCCACTTTACTTCAATCTGCAGTGGTTTTCCTCTGTGCAAAAATACAAAGCAAACAAAGAAGGAGAGAGATCTGTTACACAAACTCATTTTGACCACAACCTTAGGATCTACAGCTAACTCTTCTCAGCTGTAAACAGGAAAGTGACAATATGCCGCTTTCAGCTGCACCACTGTTTGGTTAAACCCAAATCTAAAAATATGATTTAAATCTGGCTTCTATTCAACAATTTGCTATGGTATGTAAAGCTCCACTACCATGGTTTGAATCACAAATTATTTATCTACTTTGAGGTTTTTGCTATGTTGTCAAACATTTTCCCCTCTTCAATTATTTTAGAACCATTTAGTAAAGGCATGTTCAAAGTGGAGTTGTGGGTAGCTCACTCATGCAACCTAAAACCACACTTAAACACGATCCCTGATAAATAAGCTGTGGATCTCAAAAGTCTTCAGTGAGTTTCAAAGAGGCTGCAGGAGTTTGGTAAAAGGTCACTGCAAATGGGATGGAAAAAAGAAAATTGAAAGAGTTTCAGGATCTGCAAACTCTGATCACACACAAAGTGTTGCTGAACTACAACTCCCATCATCCTTGGGGCTGAAGGGATTTCTAGTTTAGTAACATCTGGAGGGCCACAGGTTCCCCACACCTGCCCTAGTAGGAAGGGAAAAGAAATTTGATTCTGTTTGCAATTAATGGTGAACCCATCACCAGTACCGGATTTACCTATAAGCTAAACAAGCTATAGCTATAGCTTAGGGCCCCACTCTCTTGGGCCCCGCCTGCTAGCCTGCTCCCTAAAATACCACAGTTCAACAATTACTTTGATAAAATACATATTTTGTTATGTGCAAATGGCTTTAGATACCTATTAGGTCCATAAATTACCATATAGCATGTATTCAACACAAAAAAAGCAATAATTTGTTGTTGACAAAGGACAGCTGGATGTATAAAGGGCCCCATTACCTTCAGTAGCTATGGGCCTCATCAAACCTAAATCCAGCCCTGCCCATCACGCTTTGCAAAACAAAGCATGAATGAAAACATAACCTTCCTTTGAAAGCCACACTTCTCTGAATTCTGCTGTCCAGTTCTCCAGCCAAGTAATGTGTACCAAAATTCAAATACTAGTGTGCATAAAATGCATGTGTTAGTGAAAATGACATGGAAAAATGCGTCATATTAGAGGAAAGTGCTATGCAAAAATGCATACATTATGATAAATTCACAATTAAAAGCTGATGAAATTTTTGTAAAGACTTTAAAAAAATGCAAACTGATGTGGAAAACTGAACTTAACGTTGGAGAAATGAGAGACTGAGGGCTCACACAGATTTACACTTGTCCTGCAGCTTTCCCCCAGGAAAACTGTTTGCCACCAAACAAACATCAGATGTTCTGCATTTTGACATTCTGATTCAGTGGTAAACAGTGGATTTTCCTGGGGAAAGCAGCAGGGCAGATGAAAAATTGGTTGGACCTGTGCCTAGAAGGCAAGGGACAAGCAGAAAACCTCTTGGACCCGTGCTTTCTATGCATGGGGCAAACGGAAGTGTGGACAAAGTCCTGAGAAAAACAAAATTGACAGATTTCTCTATCCCTACCTTGTAATGCTGGCAAAAGGAGGGTGGAACCGAAGGATACAGCTCAAGAAGCCATGAGATGTGTTGAGGAGATGGAGGCCATATTGAAAAGATAGCAAGGCAGCTTGGGGGCCACTAATGGACAACCTCTTTAATCCTAAGTATTCAGAAAGGTGTGCAGTATTTCCATTTCTCAGAGAGATCCTTTCCCCTAAAAGACCCATGAAAAAGTATCCTAATAAATCTGCTGAAAGGCAGATCAGGGGAGAAATTGGATCTGAAGGTTCCAAAGCTTTCTCCTTCCCCCAGCACAGACTCACAATGAGAGGAAATTGAACAAAGTAAAATAAAAAAAACTACCCAGAAAACAATGCGACAGATATTGCTGCACACACCTTCCTCCACAGCACCTGGAAAGAAAAACAAAAATACTATTTCCCCCTTCTGATCTGTAACCATGAACCTCACATTTAGTCCTTCTCAGATGCACCAATAGGATTGCTCTGACCATATTCCGTTTCAGATCCACAATCTACTCCAGCATTTGAGTGGAACAGAATGGATTCATTCCACACACCACCTAGCTTGAATGGCCAGACCCTCCAACAAAATGGATGCCACCTAGCAGTGAGAGCATCAAGATATGGTACAGACATGCTCAGGCATAACATTGTTCAGAAATATGTACATTCACCTATTGAACACACATTAGAGTCAAACAAACGTGCCAACAAGAGATGCTAAGATTAAAGTCTCTTTCTTACATCTTGAAACAATTTCTCTTTTGCTTCCAAGTGAACTATGGGCAACTTTTCTTAATATAACTTGATTAAAATCTGGAAGGACTTCCAGGAGCCAGATAAAAATTGCTTCAGGGACTGAAGCCAGTTGGCCATCCTTGGCATAAGGCAACTAGGCTGCTGGAAAAGGCTCTTGAGAAGCTAGCTAATGAACGGAACATGCCATGACTAAGGGTGCATTCAGACGTGGCTATTATTGTGTGTGTTAGCTAGCACTTCTGTCATAGATTCAGATGTTCCTTTTACACTTCACCACCTGTTGTGTTATGGAACTGGGGATACATCTTCCACCATGTCATGCTACATTTTAATTGTCAGGAAATAACTGTATGTCAGAATACCACCCCAAATTTCAACACATGAAATTTCCACAGGTTCCCAGGTTTACCGGGGTAATGAGGTTGCAAACTAATTACTTTAGAAAACAAATAACATGGAAATGAGTGCTAAACATTTACTAGAGTTCACTAGTTGTTGTTTTAATAATCTAGTTTGCTTACAATTCTGGATCAATATTCTCCCTGCATCAGGGTCAAAGGAGCTGTGATTTTAACCAAGCACATTTTTTAAATCAGGCACTTCTTGCAACTGGCAACAGATCTCATCCTGGCTCGAAGCACCAGCCTCCCTAAACTGGGTAAATGGATGCTTATGCTCATTGGAGAAGATTGGGCAGGCAGGCATTTGAAATAGGGGCTTTTCAGCAGTGCCTCCAATATCTGGAGTTTGATTCCTGTCAGAGATTTGGCAAGGCCCATCCATTGCAGCTTTTAATGGTGCTACATCAGAGTATTGTGCATTGTTGTGAATTTAAAGGGCAAGCCATTCACAGCCACTCACCCCAGAACACAGCATCGCTGGTAAGCCATCAAAAAGTAAGCATTGTAAAAGTGAACACTTTGCGGGGGACAAGCAGGTGCCTCTCCACCAGTTGTGATGCCTGTCTTGTTTGCAGCAACAGATGGTCCTGGTCAACCAACTGCAGGAATATAGGAATGGAGGAAGGGGGTGCAGTGGGGGTGGTCTGCCCTGGGTGTCATTACTGAGGGGGGTGACATTCAGCGCACCACCCACCCGCGACTCCCAAGCCTACCACAAGCCGTCGGGGGAAGGAGTGGGGCTGCACCACCTTGCTGGCGGCCTTCCCCCTTTCCTCCTTCATTTTGACAGCTCAGGGGAGGCTTGGGAGTCGCAGGTGAGTGGCACGCCAATGCCCCCCTGCTCCCGGGCTGCTTCCTGGGGAGAGAACCTCCCCTGGGCTGTCAAAAGGAAGAGGGAAGGGAAGAAGGCTGCTGGCAAAGCGGTATGGCTCCTCCCCCCCCCCCTGCCCAGGAAGCATCCCACCATGGGTGGCTCGCTCCACCCCCATGGACGTCCCACCCCCTGGGACTCTTGCCCCACCCCCTGGGATGCTCACTCTGCCCCCGTGGCTCCACCCCCAGGTGCACAGCATGTGCGCCGCTCCGAGTGCCAAAGCAGCTAGCTCCGCCTCTGCAGGAATACCACAGCATGTACCTGGAATTTATTATCTAGATCAATCTAGGTCATAACGGTAACAGGTACAGGACAGAATCAGCTGTTACATAGCAACAGAGGTATGTTTACCTGAACGAAATTATTCCGAGCGCTAATTCTGCAGGTGAAGCACAATTGTCAGATATCGGGATTCTTGGTATGCCATTTTAAAGAAAGTCTTACCTTAACTGGATAAACCATCCACCAGTGAGTGTTTATTTTAATACTTCTTGTTGCTGATGCTGTTGAAACTGCACACAGAGAGTATGCTAAAAATGTCCATTGGTATTTTAATCACATTAAGCTAGAGGGTAAAAAACTCCCCCTCTGGACATGTAAATGACTTAGCAGCCTGGGGCTGGAATTAGTCCTCCGTCCTTTGGCATCAGGACTGCAATCTGAGTCCTGCCACTGACAGGAATGTTTAGATTGGGGGTGGGGGGAAGAGACTTAGTCATGCTTAATTTCCAGGTCTTGATTATGCCAAACAGGAGAGCCACACTGGTGCCAAGAAACAGTGGTTGTTGCCAGCCACTCCCCACACCCTCTCCCCCGAGGGGAGGAAAATGCATAGGCTGCTCCCGGCCCACACACATTCTGCTTTTCCCATGGCCTTATGAGACTGGATGGATGGCTACAAAAAGTATAAGGTGCACATCTGTGTAGAAGTCCTCAGCTTCCACTCATCCTGTGTGACTAGAGGAAGAGTGGGACATGGAGAGCTCTTGCGCAGAGAAAGAGAAGGCAGTCCAGTGACATTATATGACCTGAGAGCAGAATGGTGGCTGGTGTAGAGGGGCAGAGTTGCCCTCCTGATGCTGGCATTGTTTCAGCTCACCTGGATGGTGCCAGGGTGGGGCAGGTAGCAGCAAGGGCAGAGTTGTGCAGATGCACCAGTAGAGCCAATGTTGTTGTTGTTTAGTTGTTTAGTCGTGTCCGACTCTTTGTGACCCCATGGACCAGAGCAGGCCAGGCACTCCTGTCTTCCACTGCCTCCCGCAGTTTGGTCAAACTCATGCTGGTAGCTTCAAGAACACTGTCCAACCATCTCATCCTCTGTCATCCCCTTCTCCTTTGTGCCCTCAATCTTTCCCAACATCAGGGTCTTTTCCAGGGAGTCTTCTCTTCTCATGAAGTGGCCAAAGTACTGGAGCCTCAGCTTCGGGATCTGTCCTTCCAGTGAGCACTCAGGGCTGATTTCCTTCAGAATGGATAGGTTTGATCTTCTTGCAGTCCATGGGACTCTCAAGAGTCTCCTCCAGCTTTATTAGCTCCTCCAGCACCGAGGAGAGCCAATGTGGCATTCTGCTAATAGAGCCACACAGCTCCTACCCCAACCCTGCACCCTCAAGGTAAGGTTTGGTGACACTGGTGTCCATAGGACATCTCCACAGCTCTGCCCCACCACCTGCTAGCGGGTGGGTCATAGGAGTTGTAAGTAAGGGTGAGGGAGGAACAAGATATGATGCCAAGCATAATCTCTTGCTAAAACCAGCAGCACCCATGTTAAGTGTGCCATTGTTCACCAATATGGGAATGTGCAATGTGACATCATCACACTGTGTCTTTCCTTATCCCCTGCAGTGGCAGCCATGAATCAGAAACAGGGAAATGCACAATATGTTGGTGGCACATTGCATCTTTCCAGTAATGGAACATCATTAAAAGAAGAGGGGAAATTCAACACAGAATAAATTAAAACCACATACAGCTTGGAACCCTGTGACGGGAACCCTGGGGGGGGGGGAGGGCCAATGCACAGCCCCCAAACTGAGAAACCTCTCTGGGCATCTTGCCTCTGGACGCAGCATGGGACGTTCCATAACTCTTCAGTCCCAGTGCGCAGCAGTGACACATATCCGAAGACATGTGCACACTCAAACAGCAGAGTAAAGCTGGAAGCTGAGGTTGTGAGGTGTGGCGTATGAGTTTATTAAGTAATATATACAGGACAGAGCAATCATGGCGTCCTTCTCATGTCTTCTCCAAGAGAGAGAGAGTACAAAAGTACAAGACAACGGAAGAGATAGGACTGGCTTCCATTTCCCACTCTTTCCAAGCATGGAATGTAAACATAGACACGTGATGTAACTATCACACATCCAGCAACGGGAGAGAATGAAAATACTGACACCCTGGAGAGCTGCTGCCACTCAGTGGGGACAATGCTGAGCTGGGTGGACCCAATATAAGGCAACTTCCCATGTGTGCAGCTTGGATCTGCTCGCTGGGTTGTGAGAGGTGGGAGAGAGTCAATGTGCATCACCAGTGATCGATCAGCACAAGCAAGGCTGCAGAGTATGCTGCAGATAGTTGGATTTTCCTTAGCCCTCCATGCAGCACTTCCCTGTGGATGTGTGAGAAGTTCAAATTGCAAATGGAAACTCCTTTTCTAAGTATTCATGGTCCCTCGCTAGATTAAGGCCACAGTGCACACACAGCCCTCGCTAGATTAAGGCCACAGTGCGCACACAGCTCCAAGGGAGCAGCCTATTGTGTTTTCACGAAAAGAAAAACCAACTTGCATTTGAAAATTTCCCCACCACACACACACACACACACACACACACACACACACACACACACAAACTTGCTCACCACTTTTGACAATGAAAAGCAAATCATTTCCAAGTATCCAAAATAAATAAATATATCATCAGTCCAGGAATGTTGCGGACGTTCAAACTGTTTGTATTACAAACCACGACAAATCAGACTCAGCCACTAAAAGAAAACATTCTTCCCATCACCTGAATGGAAACTTTCATTTATCTAGTTTCTAAGCTACTCATATTTCTGCCTTGCATAGCATATAATTACCACAATGGTGGCGGAGGAGGAGGAAGGGGAGACATCCTACTGTAGCTTTATCATAGCCTTTGTCATGATATGACTATAGTGCCTATCTTGGTCATTAGGACATGTTAACTTTGAGGCAGAAGCAATGAGAGAAAGCCCAGGGCACGCCAAATTCTCTGCTGAATAAATAACCACAACACTCTTGACTTCAGCAGAGAATTATGGACTGATATAATACCACAAGTCCTAGATCCAGTGTTTGGGGGCGAAAGCTGGGTATTATTATTGGGATATATATTCACCATACAATTTTGTTCTGTAGCATTTTATGATCCTGGAACATAATTTATTGGATGATAAAACCGTGCAGTATAAGGGAACACTTACACTACGGTATTCAGCTGATGAAGACATGGAGGGAAATGCTGTTCTACAAGAGGCCAAAGAGAGTGGCGAAAGGCCAAGGAAACCTATCCAACAAGATTTCCATAATCAATGAGCTCTGGAAAGGGCTTGTTTGACAAGGACACATTTGAGACTCCATGAAGAGTGAGGAAATGGTTTAAGAAGTGATTTAACATGAGAAGTGTGGGGTCAAGGACCTGTCTCCTCCCTTTGCCATTCTCTGTTCCACATTAAGGTTGTTCACACTACATTCAGTGAGTGTATAATCTGTGTGCACAAGTAGTTGAGCTGTATACTTATGTCCTTATCCATATTTATCAGTCAACAAGTGTACAGTCTGTGTGCTGGTATAGGTATAGGTAAAGGTAAAGGACCCCTGGACGGTTAAGTCCAGTCAAAGGCGACTATGGGGTTGTGGCGCTCATCTCACTTTCAGGCCGAGGGACCTGGCGTTTGTCATGGGATCATGCTGGCATGATGGGTCATGGGACCAGCATGACTAAACCACTTTTGGTGCAACGGAACACCATGCCAGAAACCAGAGCACATGGAAACACTGTTTACCTTCCCACAGCAGCGGTACCTATTTATCTACTTGCACTGGTATGCTTTTGAACTGCTAGGCTGGCAGGAACTGGGACAGAGCAACAGGAGTTCACCCCATCACAGGGATTCGAGCCACCAACCTTCCAATTGGCAAGCCCAGGAGGCTTAGTGGTTTAGACCACAGCACCACCCGGATCCCTGTGTACTGGTATACACAAAACTAAACAGATCAACAAGTGCATAAACTTTGCATAGAATGCTATGTGAATAAACCTATTGTCACTTCTCAACAGTGAATGGGGGAGAATGATCTATACATTGTTTCTTTGTCCTGTCTCATTTGACCTAAATCTGTAAGGCCCCACAGAACTATGTGGTATAGTGGTTAGAGTGTCAGACTATGACCTGGTAGACAAGGTTTCAAATCTCCACTTGACCATGTAGCTGTCTGGGTGACCTTGCACCAGTCACTGCCTCTTAGCTTAACTTACCTCAGAGGGTTGCTGTAGGGATTAAATGAGGGGGAAGAACAATGTATGCCACCTTGAGATCTGTGGAGAAAATGGAGGGGTATAAATGCAGCCAGCCAACCAATTAACATTTTCTTCACCTGTTCTTTGTCTAGTCAGTTTCAAGGGAAGAGGTAGCTCTACTTCCTAGCTCGGACCACAAGGAAGGAGCTGTGATAATGCAAACATTATGGTGGCCCCTGCAGAACTCACAGTAAGAGTCCCACTAGGGGGAAGGTGAGGTGAAGAGGTGAAGGAAGTTGTAGGGACTCATCCATGTTGCCAATCCCAGGGCTGAGAATACCATTCATGGGGCTTGGTTTTTCGACACTGGACCAAGAACTTAGAACACGTATGTAGGAATTGTTGTGTGAGAGATGGAGAGACTGTTTAATACTCTGTGTGTTTTAATTTGCTGCTCGAAAGAGCTTAGAAGCACAAGGATGGCTGAAGTTGTAATGTTAACCCTAATCCTTAGGAATGTATAAACCAACATTTCAGCAAAAGGATTTATTTGAGTGGGAGAATACTGGATTTGTTAGGTGCAGACAGATGTAGATGACACCTGTAGAGCTTTAATACTCCGATGATGGTAACTGTAAACCGACGTGTAGTCAGGAAATATGCAAACCACAACACCAGTGAGTCTTGCTGCAGCTCTTGAGCTCAGCAGGCAACAGTGCCACCGTTATCCCATTGGTTTTTGGAGCACAATTTCCCCCTTGTATCCCCTGGCAGCTTAGTCATGCTTGAGACCAATTGCTAAACCAGTTGCTGACAGCCATGCTGAGTAGGGGTGTAAATTTTATAGTATGTGTATAGGGCCTATGAAGCTGGGAAGGGTAAAAGCAGGTTTTGTCCAAAGGAGTTCAGCCTCAACCCACGCCACTCACACAGCCATGCAGATGGTGGGGGAAAGCCACTTGGGACCCCCTGTGTTCACCCCATATACCTGACACTGGTCGTGAATTAATATACAGTGCCCTCCCATAAAATCCCCACACACCACTGATTTTTCTAGCGCTGGAGACTGCAATTGCCACTGGCAGCCTTCCCTGAGATGGCCACTCCATTGTAGTCTTTGTGGTACCTGCCACCACATACAGAAGAATCATTGACCCTATATGCTAATAGGCTCAGTTTTCCTTTTCCAAATGTGGCTCCCTGCTGTAGGAAAAGTGGCATCTCATAAGAGAGACATAAGCTGGGGAGGCAATAGATTATCCTGGAAGAGGACATGGCACCCAGAACAGGAGAACTCTTATGTTGCAACATTTTGTGGCAGGTCCCACTTGTATGTGCTAGTTTGCCAAGTGAACATTAAGGGACTGGTATCTGTGATGGGACTCACAGGGTGAATTACATTGACCACATAGACACAGCCACAACGAGGAAGGATTTAAAGTGAACTTTGTGTGGCAAGCCTTTTGTGGGCAAGGACCCTTTTGCCCTCCAGATCTTTTGGACTATGGTTTCTAGCCATTGGCCCCGCTGTCTGGGGCTAGTGGTAGTTACAGCCCACAACCTCTGGAAGGTGCCATGTTGGTTAACCCTGAACAAAGTGATGGAGCAAGGATTTACCATACTCTCCAATGGTCCCATTGGATCTATCAATTTCAGTTTCTCTCTATTTCCAGTCTTAAATTCAGTTTAGCACATTCCTGCATCAGTTTAGCAAAGAGAATCATATTAAACACATTGTTGCAAGCAATTTCCCTAACACAATACTATGTTATTTTCACTAATCTGTTACTTTTTTGTACATACAGTGATACCTTGGCTTATGAACTTAATCTGTTCCTAAAGTCTGTTCTTAAACCAAATCTGTTCTTACACCGAGGCACGCTTTCCCTAATGAGGCCTCCCGCCACCAGTGCCCTTCCACCGTTCTGCTTCCATTCATAGACCGAGGTAAAGTTTGCAAACCAGAACACTACTTCTGGCTTTGCAGAGTTCATAAACCGAATAGTTCTTCAACAGGACTGTTCATAAACCAAGGTAAAAGACCCCTGACCATTAAGTCCAGTCGCGAATGACTCTGGGGTTGCAGAGCTCATCTCGCTTTACTGGCTGAGGGAGCTGGCGTTTTGTCTGCAGACAGCTTCTGGGTCATGTGGCCAGCATGACTAAGCTGCTTCTGGTGAACCAGAGCAGCACACGGAAACGGCGATTACCTTCCCGCTGGAGTGGTACCTATTTATCTACTTGCACTTTTTGGCGTGCTTTCGAACTGCTAGGTTGGCAGGAGCAGGGACCGAGCAACTGGAGCTCACCCCGTTGCAGGGATTCGAACCGCCAACCTTCTGATTGGCAAGCCCAAGAGGCTCTGTGGTTTAGACCACAGCGCCACCCGTGAGGTACCACTGTATTTTTGTGTTGGAGAGCACAAAATTTCAAAATTTGGAGAAGTGCAAATCTCAAAGAATAATTTCATTTCAAATAGCATATTGTTGTAGTAAATGGGAACTAGACACATTTTAATATGAACCAAATGGAAATTCTCTCCCAGCTACTAAGATCTAATTAATACCTACTTTGACCCAGGCTGTCACGGCCTCTTCTCCTAGGAGGAAACAGCACGGATGCCAACGGAGCTCACAGTGGACCATGCAGAGGAGTGGTGAAAGGCATTAGCTGGGGAACCCCCAGGGGAAGAAAGCTGAGAGCCAGGAGATTGGTAATTGGATGACAATGAGTGATCAGAGGGAGAAGAGGAAGCAGACTGGGAGGAAGAGGTGTCAGAAGCTGACGAGGCAACAAGGCTTAGTGAGCAGGAAGAGCTGGGGCAGAGCACAGTCCAGGCTGTAAGGTTAGGAGACGGAGATGAGGCAGGCTGCTGAAGAAGCCAGGGAGTCTCCTTCTGCTGCTGTGACCAGCTCCCCTCTCTCTGGTCTCCGAGAACACAGAGAGAAAAGAAGAAGGTGGAGTAACGAGAGCCAAGACAATGGAGCCTTAGGCTGTTAGTGGTGGGAAAGCAGAGACCTTCAGACCTCCTCACAACTGCTTCGTTAGAACAAGACCTACTGGGTAGAGTTGCTTTGATCACTAGGCCTGCGCTGTTTTATTTTCTATGAATAAAGAGTTCACTGATACCAGGTGTTTTATTACTGACCTATTCCTGACTCTGACTTCTGATACACAACTGGTTGTTTTCAAACATTTAAGTTTTAATTATACACTCCATTAATAGGCAGGATATTTTAGAAGCGTAACAAGACTAACATAGGAGAGTAAGAATACAAGACACACTATTTCAGTGTTGATTGACGCAAGGACGTAAAGCTCCGCATGCCAGGTGGAGATGTGTTTGGTAAAATAGCTGCTTTCCAGATTTACTTCCTAACGAAGCAGTAGGACACAGCTGGCTTAAGTGCACACGCTCCTCTTTCTATGCAGTATACAAATCACACTGCATCTTATACAGTTTCTAAGTATGATAAACTTCTCATATTTCTTGCTTATGAATTGCATGGGTCTAGCATCACTTGGTAAGGCAGAAATGTTAACCTTGAGTCATCTGTTGGCACAATATCACAGTATCCAAATGGACCCAAACTTAAAAAAAAAAGTCGTGCCATTTTCAGTTATGAACGTAGATTCTGATCAGTGTTTCTTTTCAACTTCTGATCTGCAGCATATAAATATGAACTTCTTACCCCCGACTT
The DNA here is from genome assembly GCF_964188315.1 of Podarcis muralis. Taxonomy (NCBI): domain Eukaryota; kingdom Metazoa; phylum Chordata; class Lepidosauria; order Squamata; family Lacertidae; genus Podarcis; species Podarcis muralis. Next base: position 49,022,826 of record NC_135657.1, on the reverse strand, counting down.
CAAAGGAAACCCTTATTGTTATCATATCTGGAAGTCATTTTTATCTCTAACACATTTGGTATCTTCATCAGGACTAGTGTAGAAATTCATTGATCAGTGTAACATTCAGACCCACCCCCTCCCTTTTAGAATACATTTGTTGCAGTTGTGAAAACAGGAAGACGACTAACCAGAAAGGGGACAAAGAAATCCAGTGCTTTGTTTAAATGGATATTATTTGGCTAAATGAGAAAGTATACTGTGTGATGTGCAATTTAAGCTAAGCTACTAAGGAATTGGAAATCCAGATGTGGCCGCAGAAACCGCTTCTGCATATAGAAAAGCTCCCCTTGGGGCAACAGCAGGTCTCTGATCTACTCTGAAGTCATAGATCTCAAGTAGGTACTTGATTTTTGATTTGGATCAGAAAAGGGACACCACTGCAGATGGTAATGCTACTGACATACAGAACTGTGGTTGTTCAAAGGATAATTTCTTCTGCTTTGTAGTGCTCTAAGCAATAAAGGAGTACCAAGAGTGATTGATGGCTGAAGTGAACTGGGGGTATTTAATCAAGTTCCCAGACAATTTGCTGGAGCTCGGCAAGAGGAATTGTTTCTCATAGAACGAATCTCAGCGGATGAAAGTTATACCTGGGCAGATGGTCAAGAGAAGGATCCATGCATCACTTATTACCACCATGTTTAGGCAGCACTTGAGAGGTACATTAGCCTCGAGCTGGGGTTCTCTAGAGGGCTGAATTTCATTATGTCTGATGCTCCTTTGTGGGGGTCTAGTGAATGGCAAAAGGGATGAATTATACTGTGTGTACCCTTTAATCTCCTGACTAGATGAATCCAGTCCAAATTTCCAGGCAGTGAGATTTGTTATTATTTGATGGCCTTTGAGACGCTGGCTTGAAAAGATGATTCTATGCGGCCAGAATGAAAAACCAGACCAAAAAATGTAATTAGACACTTTTTTCTTTTGCTGAGTATTTAGTAAGATAGAGTGTGCTTGCAGACTGCCTCCCAGAAGTCATGGGAAGTAAAGGATATGGTGTCACCTTTAAAATCCTTAGCGCCATCCCTAAAGCAGTATAATATCTGTGATGGGTATTAAATAATGTTCAGAGGGTAATTGAGACTCAAGGAGATGAACATGGATGACTCAAAGTGGCAAACAGTATGGGCATGGACAGGGTTGTGTAAGGAAGTCCCTCCCGCAGTGTCCTTGTGCCTGTTAATAGCTGTGAATGTCCTAAATGGGTGCCAGAATTCACTCATAGTCTGATAAAATACTTAGAAATTGATGTTTAATCCAGATATGGCAGGGGCACTGCACATAAGTGTTTATGGTGTTCATCTCGTTCTGGATGGGGTTTATACTACCCCTTAGATTGAAGTTTGTGGCTTGGGAGTGTTTCTAGATCCAGTTTTCCTGATCATCATTCCCATCATTTATTTTTATGCTGCTTTTCCACAGTAAGCCATGCTCAAAGCAAGTCACAACATCAGAGGACATCAGAGGGGAAAACATAACAGACCTAACCTAACATTGCAAGATAATGCAGTAACAGAGTTACAACAGTGTAGCAAAATTTAAACAGCTAATAACAAGCTAATCAAAGCATTATCTTTAAGCTGCCTTATCTTGAGTCTTCAAAATTCATAAAAAGGCCCAACAACAGAAATGCAGGAACAGAATTCAAAATATCAGCCAAAAAACCCCCCATCTTTCCCAACACCAAATGTTGTCTCCTAAACAATACCTCATCCTGATAAGCTCTAGGCACTTTGCCCAGCAGGAACTGATTTTGTTGGTGTGGCACATCCACAACTGCACCAAGCAATGTGATGTGGATGCAGCAGGTACATCATTTGCATCAGTCCATAGCACACATATGGAAATGTGTGGGTCTTCCTTGTTCAGTCAGGGCATATATTTTTTTCAGAGTTCTTTCTCAGATACTTTCACCAGCAGCCACAGTCCCACTAGTAGAGAGGTTGCCATACCCAATTTAGAAATACAAAGGAACCTGGCCATTTTCTCAGCTTCACACACAAAAAGTGAATGCAGCACTACTGGAAATTAATGGAAACAAAGGCACACTAAGCAGTTTTGTGCACCTTTCCCTCATGTGCACTCTATCACTCACGCCATCTTGCAATTCTCATATGGACTACTGGGGATCTGCATGAGAGCTGCACATGTCTCACATGCTCCACATCAGAGGTGAACAACCAACTCTGCCATTCTATGCTTCTAACCTTTTCCAGACTGAGGGCTGGATCATGGATATGATGGGGGGGGCACATGGCTGTGGTGGTTGGGGACAGAGAAGATGGGTGGGAAGAGCAGATGTGACGCTTAACCTTTGCTCAGTAGGCTATATTCCAGCCCCCACCTCCCAGGTTTCTCTACACACGCATGCTCAACTTTTCTCCATCCTCCCCACAGGCAATCAAAAGGAATTATCAGAGTTCAAGAACACTTTCCAGCCAGGCAAAAGCACTTGAGGAGGGTGCAGAGAAGGGCCAGTGAAGGATGTTCAGGAAGAGTTCAGGGAACCAGATATAGAGGCCCAGGGGCCTCATTCAGCCCCTAGATCTGAGGTTTCCCCATCCCTGGCTTACAGTAGCTCACAAGAACAGCTTACAGTCTCAGTCAGTGTGGCTTGAGCGAAATCAAAGCCGACAGAATAGCGTATCCAGGACCTAGTTGAGAAAGGGAGATGCGAGTGACGGAGGGAAAATGTCCTTTGTCTTGTTTTTATGTCTTAGACCAACAAGAAAGCTTTTGAAGAACAGTCCCATTAAAACAGGGTCTGAGACAAAGGGTTGACTTGTCCACTGGGTAAAGCTCTACCAGGAAATTCGTTCACTTCATTACTGGCTTTTCTTGTGGGAAATAATGTTTGGCTTTTTTGGGTTCTGGTTGACTCAAAGTCTCCTTATATGTAAGCCATTACTCTTCAGTTACAACATTTGTTACTTCCTGTTAGTCAGAATAAACTGCCCAAGACTAAACAGCATGGACGGATTATGTAGTCCATGAATTTATTACAGACACCTACAAACAAGCAGAACATTATTCTGAACTGCCAAAGAATCCTTGTTTTTTCAGCAAGGGATACAAATATCTCTTCTGCTCTCAGCTAGCTTTCCTTCTTGCTGGAACAGTACATTCTCTCTCTCTCTCTCTCCATGCAATGACTACCAGCATGTAAACATGAAAATGTGAGGTGTAGCATAATGCTCTGGATTCTTGGCTGCGTTTGATTTGCTGAGCTTATTGATTTGTGAGGCAAATGTGACTCTGTGTTGCTGATGTGATTACTAAAAGCCACAGTCCAGTGAAGAGAAAAATAGGGATTGAAGCCCATTTACAGCCCATTCCTGTGAGTCATTGTGCTGTGTGGCAGGAATGTCCACGTATTGCCAGGATTAGCCCTGAGTGCTGCTGCGCTGACACTTCCCATTCTCTCCTGCGCAGCCCAGGTGAACTTCACAACAAGCTGACACATTTATCCCACAGGAAAGTATTTGGACCAGTGAAGGCTTCCTGTGTGCTGCCAAATCCTGTGTACTCTTTAGTGGCCCAGGGGCTGAGAATCTTTTCCTTGGCTGAACATTCGGGAGATGAGAGAAAACTACAGTAGTTTCTGCCTATCACTCCCCAGAGAAGGGCAGGAAGTTTGTGTGACCTGCCTGGAAGGATCGCTACAACGATGACATATGTGCTTGAGAGCTAACCTAATGGCTTGGCATTCATCACTATTTATCCGAGATGATGACCCGATTTGAACTTTGTCCATTTCAGGTTGGGGACATCTTGAATAGATTTACTATGTTTCTGCAGGCCCAGACTATAAGCTTCTTTAGAGGTCCATGTATATAGTAGGGCCTTGGGTTCCAAGTAAAAGAGAAAAGGAGTGCATATGTGGGGGTGCTAAACCTTCCCCCCATGATCTATAGCACAGGTTAGCAAACTTTTTCAGCAGGGGACTGGTCCACTGTCCTTCAGACCTTGTGGGGGGCCGGACTATATTTTTGTGGGGCCCCACAAATAACCCAGAGATACATTTTAAATAAAAGCACACATTCCACTCATGTAAAAACACCAGCCACACCCCACAAATAACTCAGAGATGCATTTAAATAAAAGGACACATTCTACTCATGTAAAAACACGCTGATTACCAGACTGTCCACGTGCTGGATTTAGAAGGTGATTAGGCCGAATCTGGCCCCCGGGCCTTAGTTTGCCCACCCATGATCTATAGCATGTTATTGGCCCCAAGACTCTGATACAAGAAGTTGTTATCATAACCATCACTGTTTATTTGTGTGCCGTTTTCCCACGGTGATCCACGCTCAAAATGGCTCCCATCAAAATGTTTACAGACCAGAAGGTTCTGCAGCCGTCTGGTGGACAAAGGTCAACAATCACCCACACCTTGCTAAGCATGAGTTTATCTGGAAATACCTCTGGCTTTTACCCTACTTACCTTTTCTCTGTGTAGCTTGGGAAATGCTTTCATTCTCTACCAGGTTTGTTAAAAACATGGTTTATGTTCCTGTTGATTATTGCAAACCCTGTACACATTGTTCTATTGCCTTCATAGGTCCTTCATGCTCATGGCGTTCTTTTCTTTGGTTGCAGCAATTTGGCCACCAGGCCATCAGGTGTGCTGTGGCATCTCTCCTCACTGGTTGTTCCTGCTGTGTGTGTCTAAAAATAGACTGAGGGTATGGATTCAATGAGGTCCATGGCAAAACTCTACTGGTCAGAGTTGTGCATCTTTGAGGTGGGACAAGGCTTTGATGGAGAATGCCTCAGCTCAGACTATTACAGCTATGGCAGCACCCCACTTCACCACCACCCCTGGCACAACATTTCTACATTTTGTAAACCGCTTAGATGATTTATTATAATCAAGCGGTGTACAAGTTTTGTAAAATGAATAAATAATAATGATCTAGGCAGTAACATTATCTTACTCCTCAACGTATGTTGACTCACTGTGCAGGAAGCAGATGTGAAGTTTGCACGGTTCATATTTTAATCAGAAACTGTCTGACACAATTCACAAAGTGAAGCACAGCTATCCTTGAAAATTTGCACTTCTCCAGATTTTCGGGATGGAGCCGTCCCACCAAAATTTTGCATATTGTATATAGGAATTGAAAATTTACTATACGGTAGGGGAAACTGCTGGCACAAATTAGTGTACTAGGAGAAATGTGCCCTCAAACGAGGATTTATTTTCATTAGAACTCTGTACAACAAATGTGGCAAACTGAACTTGGAGAAGTGAGAAACTGAGAGAAACCTAAACTGATAGATATGTCAGATGTCTTCCTCTTTTGGTCCCTCCCTCTTAAAATTTGAAGGATGCCATTATCTCAGTTTCCCAGATTCTTTGAATCCACTCCACTTTGGATCCCATTCACAACTGAGTGAAAACAGCCCACCCAACGCTACTTCTTGTGACTTACAGCCCACTCCCCAGAAGTAACTCTTCTGAGTGCAGTGGGGCTTACTCTCAAGTAAGTGTGCTGCCTGCAGTATACTGTCTGCAGTCCTACTCATAACTGGCTCAGAATGAAGTTCCTATGAATCCAGCAGGACTTCTGAGTAAATAAGCTTACGACTGCATTGCTCATGTCATTTGAGAACCCCTGAAGAGCAAGATACATAATGATTTACTCTGTTCTACTGTGAACTCTGAGCAAGAACATCTCTTCCAATATATTTAATAGCGCCAAACAAGAAAAAATAATAATGTGGTGACTCTTGGATGACAGCATTTTCAAAACATACCAAAATCATCTAACTCTTGTGATGTTTAGGGAACAGGTTGTTATAACCTTCAGGGGAGAAAAAATATTTCGCATCCTAAATATAGCTAAATTTAAAACCTTAGTTGCCATGTAGTCGCATTCCATTTAATAGAAGTAAGAAAACACAGTGTAACTTTAAAAGGGTGAATACATGCACAGTTTAGCTTGTTTTAATCTTCTACAGTTTTGTTGCTTTTCAGCATTTATATATTTATACAAAATAGAAAGTTTTGGGTGCTTTTAAAACAAAACATTTCATAACTTGATGGTGCCCTCTGGTGTTTTAATAGAGTAAAAAAATAGGGATGAGGAAATCTGTCAATTTTTGGCTTCTCTCGGTTTCTAATTTTTCTAATCTTAAATAGGGTTCAACCCATTTCCACATACATTTGAGTGGTTTTTTTAAGTTTGCATGAAAATTCATATACATCAGATATGCACTTTTGTCCAATGCAAGCAATTTTGTATGCATTTTTCCCTAGCATATGCATTTTTGCAAGTAATTTCCTCCTAATAAAATGTGTTTTTGTACATTGTTTTCATTAATACACACCTTTTTACAAACACTTTATGCCAATACATACAATATTGTACATATGCTTTAGTTGGAGATCTGCATCAGAAGATTTCTGTTCTCAAAGAGCTGTTCTCAAAGAGAACTGTTTTGGTATGTGAATTGTTTTAAGAAGTGCAAATTAGTTAGGTTTGCACTTAAGAAATTTTGCCTCCAACTTTAGGGGTTTTATTTTAGAAATGCTGTGTTTGTACCCTTCTTCCAGGGAAAGTGAAAAATTGGGCATCTCACTGGTTTATCCCAATCTCCTAGCATACACCATTCAGCTTTCTCTCTATATTTTACACTTTTTAATTTTTTTTCTGTAATAGAATAGCAATTGTCAACATGCAGAGTTAGCAGTCATTTTGCTCTTAATGCCGGAAACAGACTTGTACAGTGGTACCTCGGGTTACATACGCTTCAGGTTACAGACTCCGCTAACCCAGAAATAGTACCTTGGGTTAAGAACTTTGCTTCAGGATGAGAACAGAAATCGTGCAGTGGCAGCACGGCAGCAGCAGGAGGCCCCATTAGCTAAAGTAGTGCTTCAGGTTACGAACAGTTTCAGGTTAAGACTGGACCTCCAGAATGAATTAAGTTCTTAACCTGAGGTACCACTGTAATGTGGAAGTGTACCATAAGCTAGCTTGGAATCTTGTCTTTCTTTTAATTCCTATCTTCTTTTTAGAACTCTTTTAATTATTTAAATACCTGTCTTTCATTTCCTTCATTTGAAGACAAAGTCACTGTCCACCTCTTTATCTGGGTGTTGTTCTTGCTGATGAACCATTGGACAACCGACCTTTCAAAATGACAACAGTACTTGACATTCTTGGTGCAGCAAACAACAACTTTTCAGTTAAAAAAAGCCTCACTGATGTCGCTGAAGAGGTATTTTTCAGCCATTTGGTCTGCTGAAGTCCTGTTTTTATATGTGATTAATAGCATTATATTTAGGGTCGTTTATTACATTGCTTTACATGACGACGCTGACTTCATCCTGAACTTGGGTCGCTGAGTAACAAAGATGCTGTTGACTGGAACGGCTGGATTTATCATTTTGCGGGGGGAAATATCATTGACTGTAAATAGCAAAGCACATTTATGGTGACCATTATTTATACGTTGCTCTGTAATTGACCTATGTGGCTGTCAAATTTCCAGGATGTGTTTGCTGGGGATACAGGCAAGGTCATATTCACAAGGTGTTTGCTGGCACCTCATCAATTAGTGGTTAAAACAGGGTAACCCCATTGCTAGTGAATCATGACTGCTGACATTTGTTTGTGGCAACAGCTCAGCTTCTCCATACATTGCGCCACCTCGGTCAATCTACCTGTTCTTTTTCGAGATTTACTGTCAGGGCCATTCCTGTGGAATATAAATGGAGCCAGTTCTGCATTCCCCCTCCCCCGCCTCGCAGACTTCACCACATGGCATTACAGTAGATCCATAAATAACCTGAATACATTATGATTCAAGATTGGTTTTCCAGCAACTAATGACAGGTTAGTTTAGTCACACTGTCAACATTTCCTTTTTTGCGCCTTCAAAAATGTAAATGCCAGGGAAAAACACACACACGTGGCATTACACACATATCCCTCATCCCTTGATATTCCCTTTAAAAATGGGGACGGGAGGCATGGTACAGCACATTGCTAGGTTTATAGTAGGGGTATGCACAGACCCCAAGTTCCACCTTATATCTGTGTGCCTTCTAAAATTCTGATCTGCTTCTGAGTTCCTCTATGCATATGACACTTCAATCTACAATTTAGTCGCTGAACTGCTGCATATGAAACAAAGCTTTGTGTTCACTATAATGGGGAATCCAAAAATGGCCGTAACTTTTTCCCTTTTGGCCAAAGCGGATGAAATTTACAGGCATTCTAGCCCCTCCCAAGTGGGTTAGGTCGGCCAAATTGCAGAAAAATATGTGCAGGAACCTTTTATGGGGGAAGTTTAAGGATATGTGTGTGCAGGTTTGTCTCTTTCATAGCTTAAAGCTTCACACTGGTATTTCTTCCTGATGGTTGCTTATATCCTCTGATGAGCTTCAGAGGATATTACAGGTCTCCAATAGGCCTGACAACATGAGACTATCTAGAACATGAGACTAACTTCACTGCCTGGGAAGTTTTGAAGAGCTCTAGGTTTTGTTTTTCTTAAGGCAGATCAATATGGTTTTTTAAATAGCTTAAATGAAACTTTACTTTTTTAATATATATAAAATCCCCTGCTGTGCTTTAACAAACAAACAAACAAACAAACAAACAAACAAACAAACAAACAAACAAACAAACACAAACTCTTCCATGCTTCACTGGCAACATTTGTGACATTCCCACTTCTTGCAAATAACCTATAGACTCATAGAGATATTATATGGGGAAAACAGAGCTGTATTAGCTCACACACACACACACACACACACACAACACTCTCTGGCTTTGTGGTGGCCCTGACCAAAATGGGGGATTTATTGACATCACACTTTAACTTGGGAGGACCTCCCCCGCTACTCCTAGTTTTCAGTTAGATTTTATGGGGTTAAAAAACCAGAAAAGCTTAGATATTTCAAGCTTTTCTGGGTTTTTTATCCCATAAAATCTAACTGAAAACTATCTAGTTAATTGATCTGTTTTCAGAGATTTCAGTATCCCCCAGTTAGAAGTGTTCACATTACAATGGATCGTAGATTCATAGCACAGGTGAAGAAGCCATTCAGTGTCTCCAAACAGGTTTAATTGGATGGTCCAGATCAATCAAGATTCCCCCATACATGTCACAGAGCACACTATGTAGCTGGTTGTTTTTGCTTACATATGAGCTGCTACAGTGATGATCTCCCCAGGCATGTTTACCTAAACTGCTCATTCTGCCTGACTGTTGTCCTTTGACCCTTTTTTGGCGGAAGATAGCGCTGTGAATATTGCCTTGCCTCAGTGAGTCATAGCTATTGTTTTGGTGTAACTGCATTCTCTTCTTGGCAAACTGAACTCTGAATTACAATCTGGACATAAATCAGAGGTGGACAGCCTAGGGAGTGAGGTCTGTGTTGGAACTGGGGTCTGATCTATATGGATATTTTATTTCTCTTTGATGCTAAATAGATATGGATTAAAAAAATCTTAAAAAGCAGAGACATCACCTTGCCGACAAAGGTCCGTATAGTTAAAGCCATGGTTTTCCCAGTAGTGATGTATGGAAGTGAGAGCTGGACCATAAAGAAGGCTGACTGCTGAAGAATTGATGCTTTTGAATTATGGTGCTGGAGAAGACTCTTGAGAGTCCCATGGACTGCAAGAAGATCAAACGTATCCATTCTTAAGGAAATCAGCCCTGAGTGCTCACTGGAAGGACAGATTGTGAAGCTGAGGCTCCAATACTTTGGCCACCTCATGAGAAGAGAAGACTCCCTGGAAAAGACCCTGATGTTGGGAAAGATGGAGGGCACAAGGAGAGGGGGACGACAGAGGACGAGATGGTTGAACAGTGTTCTCGAAGCTACAAACATGAGTCTGACCAAACTGCGGGAGGCTATGGAAGACAGGAGTGCCTGGCGTGCTCTGGTCCATGGGGTCACGAAGAGTCGGGCATGACTAAATGACTAAACAACAACAAAGATATGGATTTATAATCAGTGTTCATTTAAATTGTGTTATCATGCAGTTGAGACCTACTGAGTACAGTACAGCAACAAGGACAAAAGACATATTCAGGAGAGAATTCTTTACACAACCACATCTTTCTCTCTGTGTGCACATGCAATCACACACACTTTTTGACACCCCTCAAAAAATGTCATCCCATTTTGAAAATTTGCTTCTGTTGGCATTTCCTATTATTACCTCTGCTTTTTCTGTTCTCTGGTTCTGTGAACATAATACTGGCATGGATCCCTATGGCACTTATAGAACTGAGAGAGACATTTTTCCCCTGCCAGCCCTGCAGGGAAGCCAACGCTTTTTGACAATGCAGACCTCAAGCAACAGGCTTCTTGGGAGTTTTTCACAGGAATTTGGGAGCAGCCAATGGACACATGAGAAGTCTGGCTGGTTTATAGAATCTGCTAAAGAGCTTCTTCTCTTTCTGGCTGTCATGGGAATCTTCCTTCAGCATCCAACACTCTTTTTTTTTTTTTTTTTTTTTTACTTCACCAGGATTTCTACTATTGCTAGGTGGCCTGTGGCCTGTGGCCAGATCTCAGCACTGATTTGGATATTCCTGTACTCAGCTTAAAGGGGAGAAGAGCAATTCCTAAACACATGTGCCTTCATAACATCTGAACATGCATTGAAATACATATCCTCTGCCCAAATATTGATTGCTCATTTAATTTCAAGACCACTTGATATATTAAAAACATCTCTGGGAGCCAGTGTGGTGTAGTGATTAAGAGCAGTAGTCTTGTAATCTGGTGAACCGGGTTCGATTCCCCGCTCCTCTACATGCAACTGCTGGGTGACCTTGGGCTAGTCACACTTCTTTGAAGTCTCTCAGCCCCACTCACCCCACAGAGTGTTTGTTGTGGGGGAGAAGGGAAAGGAGAATGTTAGCCGCTTTGAGACTCCTTCGGGTAGTGATAAAGCGGGATATCAAATCCAAACTCCTCCTCCTCCTCTTCTTCTTCTTCTTCTTCTTCTTCTCTAAGCAGTGTACAGAAAACTGAAGCAACACACAACTTAAACAAAATATTACAAAAATATACAGTTATGTATAATGTCATAAGAATTTTAAGGTCATATATATATATATATATATATATATATATATATATATGCAGGTTTTGGTGTCCTCGGGTGTCTTCCCGTGTAAAAGTTGGGGTGTCTAGGCGACGTTTCGACGAGGTCTCACTCGTCATCTTCATGAAGATGACGAGTGAGACCTCGTCGAAACGTCGCCTAGACACCCCAACTTTTACACGGGAAGACACCCGAGGACACCAAAACCTGCATTCCTGTACCCGTGAAAATCTACGAAAGCATATATATATATATATATATATATATATATATATATATATATATGATGTTCATAAATGCACCAAGCAAACACATACAAATATGTAAACCACATGTCTGAAAACCACAGAAAAGTCCTGAAACCATTTTCTCTCTCCCAAAATGACCTCAAATATTTCTCTGCAAGGTCGAAGGAAATGGTAAATCTCCCCATTGTCTCTTTCACAAATCCTGTCTTAAGGGCACATTTAAGATATGAATAGGGTGAGCCTGTGACCTGGACTCAGGAACTGAGCATTTACCATTACAAAGGAATCGCCAGACAAATAATGTAATCAGTTATTATTCTCAGGTACCTGGCAGACAGGTTTTCTGCTGTAGACCGTGTCTTCTGTGATGTATCTATGATGTATTGGGGGTGGTGGTCTTGGGCTCCAGGGTGGGCCATTCAAAATGTCGATATAAGGGCTTGCATGCCATTGTTCTAGGTCCCTCCCCACCCCTCCTGTGTGTGGGGGGGAGCACCCTGTTGCAACAGCTTTAATAAAGATCAGGCTTACTAGCTGCTTTGCTTCTCAATATTCTCTGGTTGGTCTCTGTTATTTTCTCCTACCGATAGAGAACCTACAAAAGGACTCTATATGGGCTATTGGGTACCCCATAATGGGAAAGGAGCAGTCCCCCCCCCCCCATGACATATAAACACATTATATTAATACAAAGTTACTAATATATATAAATGAATATAAATTCATTTTCCTTCTGACACACCCTCCCTCTCAGCCTCCAACTAAACACTCAGCACACCCACAAAAGTCTCGCAACAAGAAGAATCCCAGGAAACAGCAGACATTACCCTCGTCTCTCGCTCTAGACTTGCTTTTTAAGGGCAAGCCCAAGGTGGATGGTACTTCCTTAGGCTGCCCATGGCTGAGTCCCATCCAACTGCCCTCTCCACACTTAGTTCCAGGTGCATAAGGTTTGTTGAGTTTCCCAAGGGGTCTGGAGTATGGGGAAAGAACCCCCTCCCCTCACAGCTCTTTCTTCACTTTCTGTCTTCTCCTCCCCATAGATATGCACTGCACATTTTTCACTCCATAGGTGTTTGAGCCTGGCTTGGGCAAATTTCACCAGCATCCTTGGTGGGGGGTGGAGATGTTTCAAATGCAACGTGACTGGCAAGAGAAAGGTTCACTCACAGATACCAGTTATCACCCGGCATTGCCATCCAAGGTATGTTCCACTTTGCAGAATTTTGGTGGAGCTCATGATAAAATATTTCTTTAAAGTAAACATATTCCTTTAAAAAAAGTAAATGCTGTGAATAGCTGTCAGGATAGACCTGGCGGTCCTTAGATTTGTAGAATGAAAGAAAGGTGCCCTTTGATCACCCACAAAAAAAACTCCATACACCACCCATGGGAATTTCACTGATTTCTTTCACTTTTGATAATTTTCTAATGCAGTTTCTCTTCTCATTAACTGGTGGGGAATGGTTAAAAAAAAAAATCCAGAGAAAATTTCAGCACAGACAGAAAAGTCTTCAATCTGGTGAGGGATAGGCAAAACAAAAAACTAAAACCCTCCCCTAACTGGAACAGAGGCTTTCAGATACAGGTGGTGGGGGTCCATTGCAAAGTGGGGCTGTGCCATACCTTAGGGAGGTTGAGCATACCTTAAGTGCCCTGCAGCAAAGAGGGGGAAAGGCAAACATCTGACACCTCCTTTTATTTCCAGAGCACGCCTTGTACATGCTGGAAAGCAGCAGATGCTAAGTCCTCTCCAGAAATTCTTTCATCCTGTTGGAAGCCCTAGTTCCATCCCTGATACCAGCAAGCCCCATCTCTTGAAGCAAGCAGTGCCGGATTTACGTATAAGCTAAACAAGCTGTAGCTTAGGGCCCCACTCTCTTGGGGGGCACCCAAAAATGTAAAGGGGAAACAAACCTGGATGTACATTTCCAAAATATAAGATTAAAATAAAATAAAATAAAACCTACATACAGCAACAGTGTTTTACGTTGTGTAGGCTCCTATGATGTAAGTAATGGGACCTGCCTGCTAGCCTGTTCCCTAAAATATCACTGGTTTGCTCATTTCTATATATAGGGTGCCTACACTCTGCATGGACTGGTCGCATGGCAACGATGAGCAAATGGCTTTAGATACCTATTAGGTCCATAAATTACCATATAACATATATTCAACACAAAAAAGCAGCAATTTGTTGTTGACAAAGGACAGCTGGACATATCAATGACCCTGTTACCTTCAGTATCTTAGGGCCACATCAAACCTAAATCCGGCCCTGGAAGCAAGTGATGTAATGAATTGGTTCCAAGTGTACAGTAATGAAGTTTAGAGAAATCTTATGCATCTCTGTGTCATATGCATTTCATCTCTCTCTCTCTCTCTCTCTCTCTCTCTCTCTCTCTCTCTCTCTCTCTCTCTCTCTCTCTTGATCTCTAGAAAGATAGTTTATATGCACACCTGACTAAGTCAGTCCTTTGCTTTCTTGTGGTGTGTCCTGACACCTACTGGCCATTCTGAACACCCAAATCGGCTTTCGGTTTTCTGCTGCTTCCTGCTTTCCTGACTGCCACAGGAGACGTTTCTAATGGTGTTTTAACCGATAAGTGCATTTACAGCAAACCCATTGCAACCTGCTTGCTGATTTAAGATCTGGCACACCCGGACATGACAGCTAGTGAATTCTCTCCCCAAAACTTCGCCCCAATTTTTATTTTCCTTTCAGGGATAAGAATTATAATATATAAAAAACCTGTTTTGTAGATCTGCATGTTATTTGCTCCTGAGACTTATGAGCTCTTAAGAATGAACAAAAGTCGTATCTGCTTGTGCCAGGAAAATAAATTTTAGTACAAAAAGCGGGGGGAGGGGGGAGGGGAGCGGGCAGGTAGGGAAGACTTTGCCAATAAGAAGTCAGCATTTTAGTCAGTTCAAAACCACAAAGGTTCTGCTGGTGGTCTAAGGTTGGAACAGTTCTGCTCCATCCCTGTATCTTTGCAGTCTATTTTTCTTCATTTTAATGGACCTTCAAAATTGGCCTTTGGAGTAGTACTGGCTGGAAAGAATAGGATTTCTACTGCCTTGAGCACACAAAGGTAATGGCAGAATTCCATGACACTTTTGGGCCCCATAATAATTTATATTGGTCAACACAAATAACTGATGGGTTTAAAGCTTTGTGCTTTGAAGAAATAATGGTTGCTGCTCAGCTGCACACGTAGTATTGTAACTGGAAGTGCCGTCTAAAATTAAATAACCTCCATGTGTGACCATTATCAAAAGTCTTGGGAGCAGCTCGCAGTGTCCCGGGATTCAGAGGGGCAGTTCCAGTGCTTATTGCAAGCCTTCAGAACAACTTTAAAATATAAAATCATTTTAATTTAGAAACTCAACCTACCAGTTTTGTTTTGTTTTTACAAGCGGCAGGATAATACGTATGACCAGATGCACATTTGTGATATGTACAATTACATAATTAAAACATCTCTAATTATTCAGTTTGTGTTGTTGTTTAGTCGTTTAGTCGTGTCCGACTCTTCATGACCCCATGGACCAGAGCACGCCAGGCACTTCTGTCTTCCACTGCCTCCTGCAGTTTGGTCAAACTCATGTTCGTAGCTTCGAGAACACTATCCAACCATCTCGTCCTCTGTCGTCCCCTTCTCCTTGTGCCCTCCATCTTTCCCAGCATCAGGGTCTTTTCCAGGGAGTCTTCTCTTCTCATGAGGTGGCCAAAGTATTGGAGCCTCAGCTTCACAATCTGTCCTTCCAGTAAGCACTCAGGGCTGATTTCCCTAAGAATTGATAGGTTTGATCTTCTTGCAGTCCATAGTTACTCTTAATTTGTTGGCCCAGTTCTCATGATATAAAGAGAATATATGTCACCTTATCAAGGGTCATAGCTAAGTGGTGGGGTATCTCCCTCACGTGCAGATAGTCCCAAGTTCAATCTCTGACACCTCCAGCTGTATGGCTGGGAGACAACTCAGAACAAGACAGTTTTCTAAATTCCTATGAGCAAACTGAAACACCTCCCTTTTTGCAGAAGGCTGGGCTAGACTCCATTTTCTGATCTCCCATCCATTCACTAAGCTTCTGTGACATCACTGCAGCATGATCAATAGCTTGCACAGAAACCTGTTGCCCAGGAAGTTGTCAATGTTTTTCTTCCTTTTTAAACTTCCTGTGACTTTTTTCAAATCTTAAAACAACTTAATACCAAACGTCCAATACAGTTTTGTCATACCTGGGTGTGTGTGGGTGTAATTTATTTCTAGATGCTGGCTTGTACCATCTTACTCATGCCTCTATAGCCATGGCATGTGACCTAAAAAGCCTTTTGATATTTAGCTTGTCACTGAAGACTTGTTCACGTGCACACGAGGCTTTTCAAGACACATTTTGGCTTTATGTAATGTTAGTCGGGCAGGTTAGCGATTAGTGGAACATGCACATGCAAACACCCACAAATATTAAAAAGAAAAAAACCCAGAATTGCCACCCAAATTTTAATAATATACACCAAAATATGCTGAAAATGGAAAACAGCAACATTGAATCAATCCATAATTTTTTTAAAAAATAATAATAATCAGAATCTTCTTTAATGCTTACATCATTCCACCAGAGGGTGGTAGTCACCAACTTTATGACATTAGAATGTAATGGCACGTTTTCCAGATATTAGTGTATGTTATAATTCTCATGTTCACCAGTTAGAAATTTCATCTCTGTGGCCTAGCGTGCCTTCCAGGAGCTTAGACAGAGAAGGTCTGGCCACAGCTATCCATGTGTTGACAACCTCCAGGTTGGACTAAAGTCATGTGCTATATGTCATCTGCTGTTCTGCATATCCCGTGGGGAGGAAACCACCTTAGAAAATAGTTAACACTGCAAACCTGTATATGTCTATTCAGAAGGAAGTCTACTCAGAAGAAAGTCCTATTAAGTTCAGTGGGGCTTTCTCCCAGGAAAGTGGGTTGTGGCCATAGTCCTCTTTTAGTGAGGGAAAGGTCAGAATTTTTAGGATTGTGTCGATAAAGGCCATTGGTGGCTGATGTTCACTAAACTGACAGGGTTAATAATAATAATAATAATAATAATAATAATAATAATATACCCCGCCCATCTGGCTGGGTTGCCCCAGCCATTCTGGGCGGCTCCCAAAAGAATAATAAAAACACGATAAAACATCAAACACTAAAAATTTCCCTAAACAGATGTCTTCTGAAAGTCTGATAATTGTTTATTTCCTTGACATCTGATGGGAGGGTGTTCCACAGGGCGGGCGCCACTACCGAGAAGGCCCTCTGTCTGGTTCCTTGTAGCTTCACTTCTCACAGTGAGGGAACCGCCAGAACACCCCCTTAGGGCCATGCTAGGAAGCCATGGGGGCACTGCCAGTTGTCCTGGGTTTTTCCTCCTCCTCCTCCCCCCTTACAAAGACACCATGGATGCTTGAGTACAGCACTTGTAGAGATACATAGCACCCAACAAAACTGAAAAGTGCCCTGCTTTGATTCAGAAGGGGTCTGTACTGTCACAGTTGCTCCAGTGCTGAGGGCAGTAGGAAGCTTAGCAAAGAGGTTGACCTACAGAAATTCCAAACTGCACGCCTAAGCCTCTCAGTGCTTATATTTCCATTTTCTCCCGTTGGTCATGCTAAGGAAGCGGGATGGGGAAATGGTTTGAGGTTGTTCCAAAATGTAAGACACATTAATCATATCCCTAAATAGAAACGCAGGCTGTTATTACACCTGTTAAGATGCTAATGTCTTTTCAAGTCAGCCTTATTTTCATAAAAAAAGAAGCCCAACAATCCCACTCATTATATTCCTCAAGCAAGAAGCCAAAGGAAAGTTAATTTTGTCTTTGCAAGATATGGTATTGCAATATTTTATATTCGCCTATTCCACAGTAAACTAATTCCTACTTATTTGGTCATCTGTGTGCACCTCATAATGCTGGTGGTTTGCTGGTGGTGTTGCTTCCTTTGGAAAATGCCTGCAGAGTATCTCCTTCTCATATTCCTAGTTGCAATTTTTTTCTTAATACCATAGGGGTAATATCAGGGTCAGATTGTGGATATTCCCTGTATGAATAAATATATTCCCTGTATGTTAAAGCAGCAGAAAGAATGACTGCCATGGAACAACAAGACAAGATGCCACAGCATTTTTTCCCCTGTAAATGAAAAGAAGAGGGGAAGATAGTCACAGTTTCTTGGCATAAACCAATTCAAGAGGATGAAGGCAAGTACTTCTTCAAACAGTGCATAGTTAAACTGGAAACCAAGATGGTGCTACAGAAACCTGCTAAAGACAGGAAACTACAAGAAGAAAGCAGCTGGAGGGAATGACTTGCAGTTTCATTTGTCTCTATACTAATACACAGAGTATGGGGAACAAGCAAGATGAAATTGAGCTCTTAATACTGGCAAATAACAGGCTTTACTGAAAACTAGTGGGTTGAGACTCATGACTGGAATGCAGAAACTGAGGGGTATAACCTGTTCAAAAGGTCTACCAAACAAGAAGGGAGGAGTAGCAGCATTGTATGTAAAGGATGTGTACACTTGTGAAGAGATCCATGGCCTGGAGCAAGGAAGGCAAATTGAGAGTATATGTGTAATAGTTGTAGAAGAGGGAAACAACATTCCAATAAATTCCTCAGTTGCCTCACTGACAATTTCATTTCCCAGAAGGTGGAAGAAACAACAAGGAGATCATTACTTTGGACTTGATCCTCACCAAGAGGGAATAACTGATCAATGAAGTGGAAGTACTGGGAACCCTGGGAAGAAGTGATATCTCATTTATTAATTCCTATTTTTTTGTTGTTCTTTCTATCTGGAAATTAAACTGTCTTTGTTTCTTTGCCTTTTCCGAACTTTTTTTTTTTTTGCCCTAGA
Source organism: Podarcis muralis (assembly GCF_964188315.1). NCBI lineage: Eukaryota > Metazoa > Chordata > Lepidosauria > Squamata > Lacertidae > Podarcis > Podarcis muralis. Next base: position 49,004,539 of record NC_135657.1, on the reverse strand, counting down.
CACAACCTTTTTGAACTTTTTCTTTGCCCTAACACAACCTTTCCATGACAAAGTGTCTGTCAGAATATACTTATTTTATTTCATCACTTTTTTCTCCAAGAAGATCAAGGTGGTATGCATGGTTCTTCACCTTCTCATTTCACCCCCACAAGAACCCTGTGAGGTAGGTTAGGGTGAGAGGCATTCAGCTTCATGGCTGAATGGAGATTTGAACCCTGGTCTCCCAGTCCCTAGTCAGGCACTCTAACCACCACACCACACTGGCTGCAACAGAAAGCAGTCACAGAATTAGAGTGACAAGAGCAGAATGCACAAAAAATAGAAATGAGGTGGCATTTTAGACCCTCCAGAGACCTGCCACTCTTTCTCTTGTATACAGTTAATTTTACAGAGCAGTATCTCCAATAAGAACATCAGTGTATTTTTAGGAGAAAATCTAATGAAATCTAATGAAAAATAAAATGGGAGCAGAATTTCCAGTGTTCATTTATTCCTTCTATGTCTGGAGTGCAACTCAATCTCACAGATATGATCGGTATTTACTGTTGTTATTGCTCTCAATTGCAAACAATATGGAATGGCTGACCAGCATTGCTGGCAGCCTCCCTTTCTGATCTAAGCTCCACCCCTAGGGCTGCAGCCGATTGGCTGATGGTATCGGTCACCTGGGTGACCTACAGCCTATGGGGATGGCCCAGGGGTTGAAGCAACGGGTGGTGTGACCCTGTGGGTCAGGGAAGCTGCTCTGGGTCACAAAAGCCGCCCACGTCATGACTGGTGAGCGGTCATCCCCCCCCCCATTTCCTGTTTGTAGAAATTAATGTAATAAAGTGTAATTTATTACATAAATTGCCCAAGTTATGTAATTTCACCACCGAGGACAGTGAAACGAACAACATAACTTTTGCCAAGAACAGGAACTGCAGCAGAATGGAAACAGTTCTGCATGCAACAAATGCAGAGTACCTTCTTATATCTCTCGTATCTGGTTTCCCAACCTTCCTCTTAAACTCTGCTTCTGCCATGCTAGAGTTCATCAGCTGACTTCTCACTGCAACAAGGCAACAGAAAAGCCCCATGCTTCATCCTGAAAACAAGAAGTAAAACTCCTTGATGGGTAATGGACGCTTCATCCTGGCAGGCAAATGTGTTGCTTTATAGCGACAGGCAAAAAGGAGTATGTGCCAAAGTCTACTTTAAAAGCCTGATTTGCAGACAGCTTCTTGGTCACCATGGTGTGGCTTGAACCAGTAATTCTGGATCACTTGCAAAAAATATTACCACATGAGCTCAAGGAAATTGACTCTTTAAGCTAGACAAGTAGCCTAGGCAGGAGCCTATTTGAAGCCCACCAAGGACAACGGAAGGAGCCACTGAAGGGCCCCTGCCTGCCCCCATGCGGAGAGATCAATGCCTTTCTATTTTTAAACTTAGGTAACAGATAAAGATTCTTTTTTTAAAAAAAAAGTGCAGCTTTTGTGTTTCATTGCATCTTATTTCAGAGTTAAATTATTGTGGCTAAGCCATGAATTTCGTAACACACATGGAAAAGTCATCAGTTTCTCTTTACTCTGAGATCATCAGGTCTCTGTTGTTTCAAGCCCATATAAATTACTCTGGCAGCAGGACACAGCCTAATGGAATAAACCCGAAAGTGACACAGAATTATATATACTAGAGATGACTAAATCAGGAAAAGACAAATCTTAGGCAACTGTGGTTATTACTTGACAAATGAGGTTTGAGGTAGCTGCAAACCTAATGCCAATATTGCTACCTAGATTTTCTTTCTTTCTTTCTTTCTTTCTTTCTTTCTTTCTTTCTTTCTTTCTTTCTTTCAACAGAGTAATTGGACTACCACCCAATATCTGAGCAAGACTATGAACATGCAGCAGACTGATGCTGGATGGGATCTGGAACCCTGTGTTAAGTGCTCGGATGGGGACAAGATTTGTGCAGTTCAGATTTTGATGTGTACCTACCAAATCAGTGTTTCCCAAACCAAAGAGGAACCAAACTGCAGCTCTCCTTTGAAATTTATACTTCACTGATTTTTGCAGTGCTGTTGTCCAATCAAAGAACACAGAGATCCACAGCAAATATGTACAAAATGAAGTCTTTTAGCGAAAAATTGCTTGGAAAAAATACATATTTATACTAGCCAAACATGCAACAATGTGTACATGCAAATGCATACAAATTTTTCATCTGGCCTTCAAAAGGTTTGCAAAATGGAATGGAATGCCCAAAGAGGAAGTCTTCACAAGTTTGCCACAGACTATCTTCTTTCCAAATATGATTTGATCTGGATAAGAGGGCAACCTTATTTGGTAGTTTTCTGGAAAGGCTCTCAAGATGACTAACCAGCTATATCCTCAAGTGCACTTTCTCAATAAAAATGAACCCCATCTTGATCCTTGCTTGTGTACAATATGTTTATTTATTCCAACTTGCTGGAATAAATGTGTGCCCTTAGTCAACTCCCCCCCCCCCCCCAATGATCTATTTTGTTTGAATCAAATAAGTATGTCTGGGCTGCTGGTGTTTTCCAAGCATCATCTGGTAATTTATTGCAGTTAAATATTAAAGACAATGCACCCGGTCTATATTAGTGATCTTTTGAGCCTAAGTGTGTGTGGGGGGGGGGGATTAAAAGAACATCTTGTTGGTTTAAAGCAAGAATGTCTCTTAAGCAACACATGGAGAGGAAGTTGCAGTGTGCAAAAGATTTCATTAGATTTCTCCCCTAAAAATATGTAACAGGAACAAACCAAACCAGATCTACATTATATCATTATCCATAATCCACAAGACCAGAACCATTAATTAAAGTACCATAAATTCACAATCTTTTTGTGTGATCACACTTTGACCATGTATGACAAAACTCTCCTTGTTAACATTTCCAGCAGATCATTGATTAGCTTTTATTAATTCTGTGTATTTAAACTGGTGCCATATACCACCTGCTCATTAATTTGCAACCATTTCCCCTCATAGGCATATTTAGTGAGAATCTATGTCATGTTGGCACCAACATTCCCTTACTCTGGGTTCTCTTCAAATTATATAAATATTTCATCGTTTATTGTATAAAGATTTTGTATTTTAGTTCATTAGCTTTAATATGATATCTAGATTATTTCTTGTTACTGTTAGGATGGTCCCATGGCTGATGTAGAGCTCTAAGAGTTGGGATGCATGGAGTGGCTGTCATGTGGAAAAAGGTTTAAAATTCTCACCTGTCATGGCTGGCTCCATGAAGTTCCATGTGTAGAAATGCTTGCAATGGGGATCAAGGGATATTCTGCTCACCACTGCAACATTTTGTTTCAGGAGGTCTTGAGTGTTGTGGAGGTGCCACCACAAACCATGGAGAATTCTCACAAGAAGCATCATATCATGTGAAAACAAAAACAGTCACCATAGGGACAAGTGTCAAGGCCCCCATCATAGATGTGCTCTCTCACACCCTCAAAACCATGTGTGCCAGATTGCAAGCCATTCCATTCTGCCTCAGATTTCTTATATGACCTAGAACAAACACCAAGAGCCAGTTTGAGCTCTGGATTTAATCCACAAATCAGGGATTAATTTAGCCTTTCATTAAACACCTGTCATTATCACTTACTTCCTAAGTGCAGGGGGAGGGAATCTTAAGACTATGTGAGCTGACATACTAATATTTGCAAAACACTCCAGAGTTCTGTGGGAAGAGAAGCATGAGAGGAATAAAAAAATGGTTGTGTTTATTGTACATGGACCGGGATGGACCAATGGGATTACTCAGGGATGGCCCATCCCCCAAACTCTGCACCTGCTCCTTCAGGTAACCCCTGAAGAACAACCAACCTCCCAACCATTATAGGGAACCACCCACTAACAATGCCTCCATCTTATCTGGATTGAGTTTCAATTTGTTGGCTCTCATCCAGGCCTTTGCTGAGACAAGACAACAGTCCAGCACCCCCACTGCCACATCTGCGGGTGTGAAGGAAAAGTAGAGCTGTGTGTCATCAGCATATCGCTGACAACATACTCCAAACCGCCAGATAACTCCATTCATCTGTTTCACGTAGATGTTAAATGGCATAGGGGATAAAATTAAACCCCGGGGAATCCCACATGAAGGCGCCCTGGGGTAGAAGAACACTTTCCAAGCTTCACCCTCTGGAAACAACCATCCAAGTAGGACTGGAACCACTGCAAAGCAGTGTCATCTACCACCAACTCAGACAGCTGCTCCACAAGGTTGCCAATGTCAATGGTATCGAACACCGCTGTGACGTCGAGGAGAATTAACAGGGGCACATTTCCCCTGTCTCTCCTGACAAACAAAGGCAACCAAAGAAGTGTCTGTGCCAAAACCGGGCCTAACTCCCGACTGAAGTGAATATAGAAAATTAGTTTCCTCCAAGAACACTTGGATCTTGTCTGTGACCACCCGCTCAGGAACCATGCCCAAGAAGGGGAGATTGGTAGCTGGCCAGGAATTACTTAGATCTTCTGAATATAGTGGTACCTCGGGTTACATACGCTTCAGGTTACATACGCTTCAGGTTACAGACTCCGCTAACCCAGAAATAGTGCTTCAGGTTAAGAACTTTGCTTCAGGATGAGAACAAAAATCATGCAGCAGCGGCACAGCGGCAGCAGGAGGCCCCATTAGCTAAAGTGGTGCTTCAGGTTAAGAATAGTTTCAGGTTAAGAACGGACCTCCGGAACGAATTAAGTACTTAACCCGAGGTACCACTGTACAGAGTTTCTTGAGGACTGGTTTCACCACTGCCTCCTTCAAGCAGGCAGTGACCGCTCCCTCTCATAGAGAGGCATTTCAGGATGTACTTCTTCTGATATATATATATATATATATATATATATATATATATATAACTGGTTGCCCGCCCTTTGTATAAAGGCCTCAGAACAGATAGAATTTTCAAAATGCAATTTCTATTGCAATTTTTTCCTAATATACACTGTTTTGCACAGCGATTTCCCCCAACACAATGCATTTTTTATGCTGTTTTCACTTATGCATTTGATGTACCCAATATGTACATGTTCGTACACATCTTTCGGGTTGGAAAACTGCATCGCAAGATTTCAAGAAGCACAAATTTCAAACGATATCTGCATTTTGGTTTGGCCATTGTTTCGTGAAGTACGAATTGGGCAGGTTCTCATTAAAATGGGAAGCATACAAAATTTATTTCCTTTTCCTGCCACCCCTTATATGAAAACATGCAGAACTAAGTTGAGCTGGATTGGGGCTCTTGCTTTCGACCTAGTGCATGCAAAGAGCACCAGTGGCAGGCAGTATAGATAAGACTATAGGGAGCTACCTTATATTGAGTGAGATCAGTGGTCTATCTAGATCAGTCTTGTCTACTCTGACTGGCAGTGGCTCTCCAGGGTTACAGTTAGGGTTTTCCACCAGATTTGCTTGGAGACACCTGGGACCAAACATGAGACCTTTCATCTGTGAGGCTACAAGGCAGCTGCTCTGCCATTGGGCTATGGTCTTTCCCCTATGCTGAGATGACAAAGAGATGGAAGGATGATCCATTCTGAGTTAAATGACCCTGCTGCATGCATCTTGCTGCTCTGTGCTTACACAGAGCAAGCAGGATTGTGTCCAAAGAACTGGGATGTATAGTCAAGGCAGTGCCAGGCACTGGAAGAAAAGATATTACTAAATCATTTACGAAGCTCTGGGAGGGGGGGGGGGGGGACCCTGAATGAAAGTATTAGTTTCTAGGAGTTATTCTTTGAAGGAGGAAAATTATGAAGCCGCAATGTCATATGGATTTTGTTTACCATCCAGTCAAAATAATAATTATAATAATTCACATCTACATGCTACAGTCTGTGCGCTAAAACCTGAAGAAGTCTTTCTTGAAATCCTGATATATACTTTTCCCTAGAAAAATCTTAATGTTTACTTAGTGGTGTAACAAATGCAGTGGTATATATTTTTTAAAAAAATCAATTCCCCCCCCCCAAGTGCTTTACTTCCTCCTTGTTTTTCTTGGCTCCAGAAAGAAGAACAAAAAAAACAGAGTTGGGGGCAGGACAGGAGGCGTTGAATGAAAACAAAGAGCGCTGGTGCCAAATGGAGGACGGGACCTGTCAAACTATGGATCTCTGGAGGGAGCGGCAAGAATCTCAGCCCAGTTGGCAGCTACTGTTTGCAAGCTTACTCCACCCGTGTTAAAAAGCAAATTGGAGATGTGAGAAAGAGCCTGGGATTCTTTTTGTTGGAAGCGAAATGAATGGCCTTCGCCGGGATTCTTTTCCAAGGGGTGCCTTTTTCAACCCTTTCCAGGCAAAACCCCTCCTCCTGTATTCCATGGCATAGCACCATGAAGTCTGTCTTGCAGTTCAGCTTTTTCTGTCCCACTCCCCTCTTTCTGACTTAATAGGAGTCTGGATTCTGACTCCTGGTGGCCCGCCCGTCTTTAAATATTGAGCATCATTTGGAAGTCCAGTGGCAGCTTATCGTGCCGATGCCTTAGAGGCAGGGAACCTGTAAGACCACTATGTCTAGAGTCTAAAATTACCTAAGCACTGGTGGAACATAGGAAAGTGCTTTACATAGCTCAATATTGCACCCAACGACTGGCAGAGGCTGTCTACTGTTGAGGACATGGATCTCTCCCAGTCCTACCCGGAGATGCCAGGAATGGGACCTGGAATCTTCCCAAGCCACTCTGGAATCTTTGTCCCCAGCAACGCTACCCAATACCAGTGGCTGGGTAGTAGTAGTAGTAGTAGTAATAATAATAATAATAATAATAATAATTTATTATTTATACCCCACCCATTTGACTGGGTTTCCCCAGCCACTCTGGGCAGCTTCCAAAAAATATATTAAAGTACTGTAATACGTCAAACATTAAAAGCTTCCCTAAACAGGGCTGCCTTCAGATGTCTTCTAAAAGTCTGGTAGTTGTTGTTCTCTTTGACATCTGGTGGGAGGGCGTTCCACAGGGAGGGTGCCACTACCGAGAAGGCCTCTGCCTGGTTCCCTGTAACTTGGCTTCTCGCAGTGAGGGAACCGCCAGAAGGCCCTCGGTGCTGGACCCCAGTGGGGGCTGAACGATGGGGGTGGAGATGCTCCTTCAGATATACTGGACCGAGGCCATTTAGGGCTTTAAAGGTCAGCACCAACACTTTCAATTGTGCTCAGAAACATACTGGGAGCCAATGTAGGTCTTTCAAGACCGGTGTTATATGGTCTCGACGGACGCTCCCAGTCACCAGTCTGGCTGCCGCGTTCTGGATTAGTTGTAGTTTCCGTGTCACCTTCAAAGGTAGCCCCACGTAGAGCGCATTGCAGTAGTCCAAGCGGGAGATAACCAGAGCATGCACCACTCTAGCGAGGCAGTCTGTGTACCAGATGGAGCTGGTAAACAGCTGCCCTGGGTACCACAGGAGCTCTTGTGCTCAAAATCTGCTTGCTCAGAGGTCTGCTTGCAAATACAGGATGATGGACTCGATGGGCCACTGGCCTGATCCAGCAGGCTCTTCTTATATTCTTCTGCATGCCAAACAGATGCTCTAGCACTGAGCTTGTGGCCCTCCCGCAAATGTTATTTGCTGCCTCACAACCATCCAAATTGTTAGGGGTGATGTTTGAAGAACACCAAGCACTGAAGCTGTTATTCAATAACTTTTTCCAGTCTCATGCTCTCGGCAGGGCCAATTTATTAAGTTGCTAGTACTGTAGAACTCGAGTTAGGTACAAGGCATTCAGGTAGCTGCCTCTGTTTCATTTTGGTTTGGGCAAAGCTTTTCCATGAAAGCAAAGCATTTGAAGTTCATAACCTTTGATGATGCCCAAGAGGCCAATAACTATATTAAGACCAAAACGACGGAGTCGCCAATTTTCAGTTAAATGATGTTGAATGTTTTCCAGTGCAGCAAATATAAAATGGAAACAGTAAAAAAATATTTAATAGTCGGCGCGTTTTCGTTGAACATTTGTGGAATAAAAGGAAAGCCCTTTAAATAAATAAATAAATAAAAGTAATGAAAAAGATCCAGACTCCATAAACGTAAGTTGTAATCAAAAAGACTTTATGTAAGCCTAATATAAAAGCAACCCTGACAATATCTATATATAGGTAGAAGTGGTTTTATGTATGGAAACATAGCGAAAGGCTGCTTATATAAATAGGCTTGAATCCCTTCATTAAGATGAATGGCACCTTTTCCTGCTAAATACAAGACGGTGACCCACTGAGCTACAGTCACATGGGGAGGCTGGGGCAGCCACAAGAGTCTCCAAGAGGAGGTGCTGCCTCTGACCAGAAATGGGCTGGGATAGGATCAGGGCCAGATTTAGGTTTGATGAGGCCCTAAGCTACTGACAGTAATGGGGCCCTTTATATGTCCAGCTGTCCTTTGTCACTATTTTTTGTGTTGAATAAAGGGCCTTCTCGGTAGTGGCACCTGCCCTGTGGAACGCCCTCCCAGCAGATGCCAAGGCAATAAACAACTATTTTACTTTTAAAAGACAAGTGAAGGAGGCCCTGTTTAGGGAAGTTTTTAATGTCTGATGCTGTATTGTTTTTAATATTCAGTTGGAAGCCACCCAGAATGGCTGGGGAAACAATAAATAAATTATTATTATTATTATTATTATTATTATTATTATTATTATTATTATTTTGAATATATGCTATATGGTAATTTATGGACCTAAGAGGTATTTGCACATAACAAAATATGTATTTTATCAAAGTACAGTAGAACCTCGGCTTGCATTACCCTCGGGTAACGTACACTTCGGGTTGCGAAAGTGGCAAACCCAGAAGTATTTTTCCGGGTTTCACCACTTGAGCATGTGCAGAAGTGCTCTATCGCGCCGCGCACATGTGCAGAACAGGCACCTCCGGTTGTGGAAACCTCTAGATCCAACTGCAGCTCCCGAATGGATCCCGTCCACAACCGGAGGTACGACAGTAATTGTTGAAAAGTCCATGCAAGATGCAAAGTCCATGAAGAATGTAAGCACCCTATATATAGAAATGAGCAAACCAGTGATATTTTAGGGAGCAGGCTAGCAGGCGGGGCCCATTACTTACATCATAGGAGCCTACACAACACAAAACACTGTTGCTGTATGTAGGTTTTATTTTATTTGTTTTTTATCTTATATTTTGGAAATGTACATTCAGGTTCTTTTTCCTTTACACTTTTTGGGGCCTCCAAGAGAGTGGGCCCCTAAGCTATAGCTTGTTTAGCTTATACGTAAATCCGGCACTGGATAGGAAGAGTCAGTAGCAAATATGGGGGAAGTCTGGACAGGGGGGAGCTCACAGGTGCAAACAGTGCTTTTTTCTGGGCGTACAAGGGGTACGCATACCCCTAAACATTTTGTGAATCTTTGTACTTTTGTCCAAATGGTGATTTTCTTGAGTCAAAATGAGAGTATCCCTAAACATTATTAATTTTTTTGAAAAAATACACCGGGTGTGAACACACTTGCAGGCTGCTGCAGCCACCAATCCAGGGGCTGGACTGAGGAGGAATGGTGGGAGCTGCCTGCGCCCTCTCTGCACCTTCCCTGAAAAAGGAGGACAATGTAGAATTAGAACAGTGGTTTGCAGAAGGGCATAGTTCAGAGGCTGAAGAGGGGGAAAGCTGGGTTATATTGGGGGAGCAGCAGGAAGGAGAAGCACCAGGGGAGAGACAGTTAACAGATTCAGTGTCTCTTGAAAGCATTCCTGATCCCCCCTCTCCCAAAGCCAGACAGGCCGTGAGAGTAGCGGAACAGAGATATCAGAGACAGAAAGCACTGACCAGCCGGCACAGGGGTGACATATATTAGGAGGGACTGAAGAGGTGGGACTTGGAGCAACACCATTATTTAATAGAGACAGCGTTCCTTTGTCTCTCTCTATGAATACGTGGTAAAAACTCTTTTCGGTTATCTGCTTTTTAACTGCCACATGGATCATAATTCCCTGAAGTCTTGACAGAGCTTCCAAGACCTTGCTGCTGTCTCACTCCAGGTTTGTCCTGGTGAGCAACAACTCCGAGCCTGAGGAGAGCCAGGGTGAAGGACTTAGTTGGCATAGGCCCGACTCTATGATGAAAATAGGGGCGCCTTCTTCTTCTTCTTCTTCTTCTTCTTCTTCTTCTTCTTCTATTATTATTTAATTACTTCTACTACTATTTTTCTATATATACCCTGCCCATCTGACTGGGTTGCCCCAGACACCCTGGGCAGCTTCCAACATATATAAAAGTATAATAAAACATTAAAAAGCTTCCCTATACAGGGCTGCCTTCAGAAGGCTTTGGGGGTGGGGTCGCATAGCTCCATGCCCTCTAACATTTCTCCAATGAAAATAGGGACGTCCTAAGGGAAAGCGGGACATTCCGGAATCAAATCAGAAACCGGGACGGCTTCTGTAAATCCAGGACTGTCCCTGGAAAATAGGGACACTTGGAGGGTCTGGAGCTGTGAAAGCGCAAGATGGGCTGAATTCAAACCCTCCCATCCCAGCTGCACTAGGGACTCAGATTGCGCTGTAAATCTCTGATGCTACCAATTTTAAAAAGCACCAGACAGCTGCTGATGTAAGAATTCTTCCTCTGGGGAGCCACTGCCAGTCACAGCTGGCAAAACTTAATTAAAGGGCAAATCCCACCCAAGTAAAAGGCAACTTCCTATGTCCCTCTGCCATGGATGCATTAGTTGAGATTCCTGCATTGCAGGGGGTTGGACTAGATAACCCTTGGGTTCCTTCCAACTCTGCAATTCTATGATTCTATGTCCCTATATCCTTGTAATATATTCATCTCCTTCCCCCTGCCCTGGCTCACAAGATCTCTTCGTTTCATCTTCTTAGACTAAGTAGGCAGATTATAATCTGCACTGACGTCAAAAAAATGTTTGTTCCATCCAATTAATTCCAACAAAGTAAAAGTAAGCAGTCCCTCAGTTTTAACGGGTATGATAGTGACTGGCCACAAGGTGGCAGAACAGTAGCACCTTGACGCAGTCTATTTGCATTGCCTCCAGCTATAGATTTGACTGGTTTCTTCAGAAAGAGAACATACAGAGCACAAAGTATTGATTTAATGATGTCTTACCTGATTCTTTTGGCTTGGCAAGTATATTTTTGTATGACACAAGCCTTACTCACGTTTGTCACCGTGCTTTTCGTAAAGTAAGGATGAACAGCTCAGGTGAGCTGTAAGTGAGGGTGCTGGGTCCCCCCCCCCCCCCAGTTATTTTTTGATACACCTGGGTGAGGTTAGAACCTGAGGCCTGCCCCCCAGTACACATCATGGCAGCAGAAGACACCCATCTCCTTTAATTCAAATGTGCTCCAACCACATACAAAGCAGGAATTTGAAAGACCAGCTTTAAGGTGCAAAAAGTGTCCTGAGGACCCCTCTAGACTGGGGATTTCTTGGTGGCTGCATCATGGCATTGGTACAGTAACAGTACATTAGTGGTGGATTTGTACTGGACCGTCTTTGTTAGTTGTTCTGTGATGCTTCCCAAATGAAACCACCATATTGCTGTCTGGAGGGGCATTCTTGTGCTATAGTTCAAGGCGGGCCTCTTGGGCTTGCCGATCAGAAGTTCAGCGGTTCGAATCCCCGCTATGGAATGAGCTCCATTGCTCTGTCTCAGCTCCCGTCAACCTAGCAGTTCAAAAGCACGCCAATGCAAGTAGATAAATAGGTACTGCTGCGGCAGAAAGTCAAATGGCATTTCTGTGCATTCTGGCTTCAGTCACAGTGTTCCGTTGCACCAGTAGCGGTTTAGTCCTGCTGGCCACATGACCCAGTAAGCTGTCTGTGGACAAACGCCGGTTCCCTCAGCCTGAAAGCAAGATGAGCGCTGCAACCCTATAGTCGCCTTTGACTGGACATACAGTAACTGTCTATGGGTCCTTTACCTTTTATAGTTTAACTAAGGGGTACAGAGTGGGGGGGGGGGACATTTGCAGTATGAGCAGGAAGTGAAGGAAAATGCACCATGTAAATGGAAGAGTATATCTGCCCCAAAACCACCCCAATACCATCATAAGCAAAAATCACCGTGAGTTCACAAAAGGAAATCTGAGAGGCCCTGAGTAGGTGCTAAGTCTGGCATTGTTCATGACTTTCCCCTGTGGAATTTGCCCTCCCAGCCTTCTTACTGGGTAACCTTGAGCATGCCACTGTCTCTCAGTGCAACTGACCTCTGCCATTCAGTAGGTGGAGAAGTTGACATTTTTAGCATTTTTCCACATTGCTTTTGCAACCTGGAATTTTATTTATTCAAACTTAACACAATCTACAAATGGGCAGATTTTTTTTTTTTAATGCTAGATTTGACTGCACTGTGAGTTTTTTCAGTTGGGTCGATAACTCATATGTAGTAGGTACATTAATGCTCCATTATCATTACTGTTGTGGTTGTACGGTGAGAAAAAGGCAGTCGGACTCAGCACACACACTGCACAACACTTTTTCTTCATTACAGCAACTCAGTCTCTTCTGGAATTGAACCTTGGTACTGACCTTGGTTTGCACAGCTGAGGCCTGGCTCATGGATTCAGCCCTTTCAGAGTTTTCTTCCAGCTCCATCTGTTGAGATTGTGGAACTCGGCAAGTGAATCCAACTGCTCCCCAGAGGCCACTGAACACACAAAAAGCAAAAATGCAAGCAGAAAGGTTTGCATTATGGTGACACTAGGTTCTTAACACTAGGAAGAACTGTGTAAGCCACTTTTAATGTGAGTTTATGAACATGATATGACTGCCTTTCAAGGTCCTTTCTTTCTCGGGAAGAGCTTCATGCATGGAACACTTTGGTTCTCCATACTTGTAATTATACAATAGCAAAAGCTCATAATTCAATTTATGTTCAGCAAAGTAGCTGACTGCAAAAAAAAAGACATACAAAAAGGCAAATAGATATATAATCTTTTGTTTCATCCTGTGTTTCCATATAATCATTTCAACTTATTTTAAGAAACTCAACCAGTTCTCTATTAAACGTATTTATGCTCTTGGTAATGCATTCCATATGTTCAGAACTATGTAGTTTGAAGTCTTGCATGAACTGCATCCTTGCCTTCAGTGATTAAAAAAGAATCATCTGTCCATGTGTAAACTTTTGCTCCAGTTCTATAAGATGCTGCACGAGCAAAGAGGGATAAAGTGAAATAACTACTGCATCCCAAGCAGCTTTTAAGATTTGCAAAATTGAGAAGCATTCTGAGTTAACCCAGGACCTTGTGCTAGTGGTGCAGTGTGACAATGGCATTCCCCACTATGCAGAACTGCCGTTGAACAGAGAAACAATTAGTAGGCAAGGGCTAAGGGTCCCACAGATTAGTGCTGAGCTTTATTTGTATTTAATATGCAGGTAGTACAGTGGTGCCTCGCAAGACGAAATTAATCCGTTCTGCGAGTCTCTTCGTCTTGCGGTTTTTTCATCTTGCGAAGCATGGCTATTAGTGGCTTAGCGGCTATTAACGGCTTAGCGGCTTAGCGGCTATTAACGGCTTAGCGGCTTTAAGAAAAAGGAAACAAACTCGCAAGAACTCGCAAGACTTTTCATCTTGCGAAGCAAGCCCATAGGGAAATTCGTCTTGCAGAACGACTCAAAAAACGGAAAACCCTTTCGTCTAGTGAGTTTTTCGTCTTGCGAGGCATTCATCTTGCGGGGCACTACTGTAGTACTTCCTGGTGAAACTGGAGAACTTTCAGTAAGCTCAGAAAGAATGGGATCATATGGATTTAATTCTCAATTTTGAATGCTCGAAAAGTTGGATGTTTTCTTAAACTTGTATCCTACTATAGAAGATTTCATCCAGATTACACAGCGATTGCCAGGGCTTTATAATTTATTATCTGGAGAAGTAATGGCTCAGAAAGAAGACACTAGCATTCCTAAAGTAAGTCCCCCAAAGATTTAAATTTTGGATACAGAAACTGAGGTTGTCTTGCCTTATGACAAAATAGGTCTGAAACGGGTTGATACAGATAAATCATGAGAACAGAAGCACTGGAGAGGAGCAGGGTGAGGAAGACAGTCAAAGAGACCTTAGCAAAATATGTAAACATTGCAGGCGGCCATGTTTCCCCTGCATACAATTCCCCCAAAGAGCAATGGAACACAATCAAGTCCCATCGCTCCTTCTGCACGTCCAAGTCACAGTGGCAAGGTGCCCACAAAATCAAGGTTTTCAGGCTGCAGGCAGCTGGATGCAGTATTTTTAAGTTTTACAATGGAGATAGGGTTGCCGTCCATCCCTAGAAAAATGTGGTTGTCCTTTTTGGGGGCAGTCTCCTGCCCTGCCCTGCCTTTTTTCACATATTTGAGCTCATCCTCCTCCTCTTCCTGAAATCTGTGCGTACACAGGGTGGATCCAATTGGAGGAGGAGGGAAGCAAGAGTCTGAGTGGGAGTTTGTGCAGGCAGAGGGTGGGTCCATGAGGAGGGGAGCTGAGAGTGAAACTTATTGTGGGACAGGGGGTGGGGCCAAGAGGAGGAGTTTGAGAGAGAGAGTTTTTGTGCGGGCAGAGGGCGGGTCGCGATGAGCCAGAAAGGAGGTTTGCAGTGCCCACGCCTGCTATGGTGGAGTCTCAGGTTTGAGGAGGGCAGATGCATATCTAACCAAGTTTAAATGTGCTTGGAGCAATCTCCATTGTGCTTACTCTGCTACTGGAGGGCACAAATCTCTCTTCCAGAGCTCTCTAACAGACTCCTCCTCCACCCCTGCTTTGAAAAGAGTCGGGGGGGGGGGGTGATGGTTCTACAATGTAATCCAGTCATATTGAAAGCCATCATACTCTTTGCTACTTGCCACTGAGGAAGCTGTGAACTCATTTCTTTCTACAAGGTTTAGGACTGTGCGTCATCAGAAGGCACTCAGAAAGCCAGAGAAGATGAGACAATTGACTTCAACAAGGCTGAAAACCATGGTTCTTAACAGAGAAGCAGAGAAACAGTGAGTGTAGAGCTATGGTATCCATGAAAGCTATATGCACAACATATATCTCAATTTACCAAAGGTATATATCTATCTTTGCAAACCCTACCTAGTTAAAATGCTGCATTTTTCAGATGCCTCGGGCTTCTCAGTCATGTGCAATTGATTCCTAAATGAGGAAAACTACCAATATGAAATTTCCAAAAGTTCAAATATCAAAGGCAGAGATGATCGACATGGAAAATGGAGTTGGCTTTAATTCTTCACCTTAAAAAAAAAAAAAAATCTGTTTCTTAGCTCAATGTGCGAATTAGCTGGGGGCCGCTGCTGAATATTTGTATTGGATTAGAATTGGAATAGAGAGCTGCATATTCCAATGTAAATATTTTATACAGAGCTTCTTCAGAATTGATCTCCTTGTTGAGGCCTCTCTTCTGGCAGCTATGGTTTTCTCAAAAACCCCTGCCGTCTTACCCAGTCTCCGTAAATAGCTGTATCAGCATATTTGGAGGGGGAAGTCTCGTGCCAGGCCCAACAAGACTCTGGGATGGACTTAGCAGGGGAGGCTTCAATGTTGGCTCTAGATTTGGTGAGGCTCTTGTGCGAGTGCTTTCCTCTCCTTCCCACTGCCCATCACTGCCTATTCACTTGTCCCCTCCCTCTGGGTCCACTTGCCCAGGAGATCAAGTCAAGAGATTGCTGGTCCTCCAATTCTATGATCTTGTCCCTTGCCACACTCTTGGAGAGGGCCAGTGGCGTAGCGTGGGTTGTTAGCACCCAGGGCAAGGCAAGTAATTTGCGCCCCCTAACCCTAACCCCCAGATGTTGCGCCCAGTGCGGCCGGCCCCCCCTGCACCCCCCACGCTACGCCACTGGAGAGCGCAGGTGGACACGCGGCAAGGGAAAGGAGGGTTTTGTGCTCTGGAGATGAATGGTGGGTCCTTGTGTGGATTCAGCAGGTTCACTCCCAATATGAGTCCTAAAAAGGCTACCCAGAGACAGTGTCTCTTGTAACACAAACACTCCTTGGCCTGCTACAGAGTGAAGAAGCATGGAAGCAGAAAGAGCCTTTCCTCTTACAATGTGGAAGGGTGGGGAATCAATTACCACATCATCCCCACTGATCACCAGTTACTATCAATACATTAAAGCAGGATTGGGGGACTGGTGGCTCTCCAAATATTAGAGAACTACAACTGTTGGTATGCAATCAAGGAAACGGGGGCAGTTGCCAGGCCTCCAGCTGGCTCCAGCCCACTGGCCGGTGTGCCGGGCGATCTCCAGTCCTTGTTGCAGCATCTGCGACTCACAGCTTCAAAAGCTGGAGCACGCAACTCAGCAGAGATAATGCGCAAACAGAAGTGGCAGGAGAGGTTGTGTCAGCATATTTACAAGCCGTTTATTCATCATACAAAGGGAAAACATGCCTGATCCCTTTCGTGTCCAAAGCAAGCAGCGAAAAGCGAAAGCTATACACAAACGGAAGTTCCCAGCAAGCTGTGCTGGAGTGCAAACAGACATGTGACACACAACAGTCTCATGCCTATCCCTTAAGGTGGAACCAGTTACTACCAATACATTAAAGCAGGATCGGGGGATTGGTGGCTCTCTAAATATTAGAGGACTACAACAACCACCATCTTTTACCATTGGCCATGCTGATTGGGGTTGATGGGCGTTGAAGTCCAACAAGATCTGGAGGGCCACAGATTCCCCCAGCCTTGTGTGAAATGAATGAGCTCACAATGAGCCTTCCTTCCAGCAGTTGAATAGGTACCAGATTCCTTTTAGAGAGTCAAAAAATAACACACATCCTACTTTGGGAGTAGGGAGGAGAAAGGCCCAATATGGATATTTGAATTGATTTTAGAATGTTATGTTATTTTTATTGTTAGCCGCTCTGAGCCCGGCTTCAGCTGGGGAGGGTGGGATATAAAAACATTATTATTATTATTATTATTATTATTATTATTATTATTATTACTACTACTACTACTACTACTATTACTATTACTACTACTACTACATTGTTCACAGCAAAAGAACAGGGAAAAAGAAATGAACAATGAATTGGGAAACCATTTTTGGTTCTGCAAATGAAATTGGAAAGCAGGACCTCTAAAGGAAGGTGGAGATGAAAAAGAAGCATTCAAAATACTAAGAGAATGGCTTATTTCTTGACCATATCACATCTTAACCTGGCAGTTTGCCATTCAGGATTATGCAATTGGATGGGAACAATTCAGGAGTTAAAATTAATACGTTTTCAGTTATGTGTGAAAATGACGGCTTAAGCAGCATGGATAAGAAAAGTAAAAGAAAGGATTTACTGTATATATAGTTTGCATGTGCATATAAAATTCTCCAAATCTGGAATGAAGAGTTCATCCAAAATTGACTTGCTTAAATAAATAAATGACTTGAATAATTTTCATATTTTTGGTCTGGCGATAAAAGGTGCTACTGAAGTAGCTTAAAGTATAATAAAAAAAAAATATGAGTCAGTCTACAGCTGTAGAAACAAATGTACCTTTGACAGCATGATTATTACTATCATTTGCTAACTTGAATTTATTATTTTAATGGTCTCATTTTTCATTCAATGAAATTCAAAGGCTCCCTGAAAAATCTAAGCTTTAAGTAAAAGCACATTAAATTCCCCACTACCTTCAACCTCTGGAGTCTTGTACCCTTAGGCCCAACAGAGAACTGAAAGACCACCCCGTAGTGATTTGATATTCAGTTGTTTTGTTTTTGAAACTGCTTTATGGTACCTTCTTTAATGCAGATATTGTTATTAGTGCTTCAATGTGCTGGCCATTTCTGACATGGCCTTTGCGACTGCCATATACTCAAATTACAGAACCTACATTCTGATGACAACAAGCACATATGCTTGAATTTCTGTCTTGCACGCCATGGCCGTTCAGCTAGTATCCAAATCTGTTACGGCCTCAGGTTCAGAGACATATACTCCAGGATACAAACAGAGGTTCCTCTGCATATGTGAAGTTCTGGAACGTGCAGAGGTTTCCTCATATCCCCCACGGTCAATGAATGTGCCATGCTTGTTGAATTCCATTTGCTGAGCATTGTCCAGCAACAATAAGGTAAACTCAAAAACCCACACCTTCCGAAATTCTAAAGAAATGCTAAAGTGCCTTGAGAATGAGGCTGAAAAATGGAATCCACTTCCACAGAGGAAGAAAAAAAACCTGAAGAAACCGAATGAAAAGTGTTTCAGTAAAACACCAGCACTAAGGAAACTTTAATAACTCTTAGTAGCCATAAGGCATAGTTAGAAATGTTATCCAAACTAGGTTCTTTAAAGATCCAAACGCTTAAAAGTCTGCCATTGAATGGTTTCGAGCAGAGCGGCTGTTTTTATTGGGTTGTGTTCTCCCACCCCCAGTCTTTTCACCTTTGTGGGTGGCTGAAAAGTGAAACTTCACTTCAGGTGTTATAATCCGTTCTGGTGAGCCACCGGTGTCTGGAAAGGGCCGCATGGTTAAGGTAATTGCAGGAGCATTTGGAAAGGCTTTAGAGAAAGGTAGATTAATACAAAGCCTATACCATATCGTGTTTCCATCACGAGATGGAAGGGTCATTTGCACAACCCCACATCCCCAAATATGACATAAAAACGGAGGTATGCCACAAATAGAGTTGCCAGTTAGTCGAAGTGAGAAGGAGACTGGAGGGCGGGGGTGCTGCTCTTTGCTGCCTGTGGTCATTCACCTAAGATGTGATTCCACTGAAGCTGAGCTAACCACGAGTGAATTATACTTCAGTGGTGTTATTTCTGATCCCCGCTGTAAAATCCAACAGAAAACTCGCATGGGAGAGATGTATGAACCATATGTAGCCTGAGTCCACACATTAACCCCCACACAAGTCCCTGCTCCCACAATTGAGCAGACATTGAGTTAGACCCAGCTGACACCATGGGGCACTGCTCACAATCAACTCCAAGGCTAAGGTATTATTTCATACTTGCCTCCCTTCCTCTAGCTCCACAGTCAGCTCCAGAATTCTGACCTCTGGAGGGCAAATTGGACATGATGCCAATTCATAAAACTAGCAAATGTATGAATGGATCTTTTAAAAGTGAAGAGCAGGTATGGGACCCCCAATCTAAATTAGGACTGCAGTGGTAGGCAAAGGGTTAAAACTTCACTTCCCCTCCCCTCCCCCTGCCAAACTGGATTGGGAAACTAACTGCTGTTTATTTTTTTTTAAAAGCTATTTATGTAATTGCTAATTTAGTGGATGGCATGTTTTCTTTGGACCCTAAAACAAAGAACAAAGTGGACAAAGGCTTTCATACGATGAAGGATTTTGCAATCTGTAGCTCCTGTTTTCACTATTTTTTCATATAATTTTTGTTAATCAGTTTGATTATATTCTCTGCAGCCAAAGATGGAGAAGCTCTATACAGTCAGCAAAAACAAGATACTTTGGCCACCTCATGAGAAGAGAAGACTCCCTGGAAAAGACCCTGATGTTGGGAAAGATGGAGGGCACAAGGAGAAGGGGACGACAGAGGATGAGATGGTTGGATAGTGTTCTCGAAGCTACAAACATGAGCCTGACCAAACTGCGGGAGGCGGTGGAAGACAGGAGTGCCTGGCGTGCTCTGGTCCATGGGGTCACGAAGAGTCGGACATGACTAAACGACTAAACAACAACAACAACAATTGTTAATCCTTGTTTTGTGGCTCTGTTACTTACGTAGCTCTCTTTCATGTGCATGTAAACAAACCAGTCATTCTGGAAGCTCAGTGAAGTTCAGTGTCGATAAATCTTATCATGAGGCTCATCTTAGCTCTTTGAAGAGAAGATGAAGGACTTCTAAGCTCCAATATTGTTTTTGTATCCTATGGACTATGCAGGGCAAGATTAACCAGATAACACTGGAAGATTCAGGACAGACTAAAGGAAGAACTTCTTCATGAAGCACATAGTCAAACTCTGAGATTCACTACCGCCAACCTGGATGGCTTTAAAGGGGGCTTAGGAAAGTTCATGGAGGTTAAGGCTATATCAGTGACTGCCAGCCATGATGGCTACGTTCTGCTTCTAGTGTAGGAAAGCAATATGGTGGGTTTGATTTATTTATATACTACTTGATATATAAGGCCCTCCAACAGTGAACAACATTGATGCATATTGATACAAAAAATAATAATAATACAAGAAAAGTACATTACAATACAAAATAACAATGGAAACCTAGGGGGCTGCCTTATCCTGAGTCAGACCTTTGTCCCTACCTGGACACCCCAGGGGCTGAATCTGGGAGGGACCTTCTGCATAGAGATGCTCTACCATTGAGCTATGGCCTCTTCCCTGTTGATTGATGCTTGCATTTTCCACCAATCAGATCCTCATTTATCAAGGAAGGCAATATAAAACAGTGGTAGGCTTGTCAATGGTCAACATCATGAAGAAAAAAATAATAGCACACCTCTGAAACCCAGTTGCTGGGGAACATATATGGGAAGGACACTATTGCACTCAAGTTCAGCTTGCAGGCTTCCAACAGTGAGAGCCAGTGTGGTGTAGTGGTTAAGAGCGGTAGTCTTGTAATCTGGGGAACCGGGTTCGCGTCTCCGCTCCTCCACATGCAGCTGCTGGGTGACCTTGGGCCAGTCACACTTCTTTGAAGTCTCTCAGCCCCACTCACCTCACAGAGTGTTTGTTGTGGGGGAGGAAGGGAAAGGAGAATGTTAGCCGCTTTGAGACTTCTTAAAGGGAGTGAAAGGCAGGATATCAAATCCAAACTCTTCATCTTCTTCAACAGGCCTCTGATTGGCCCCTGGGAGCAGGATATTGAACTAAATGGGTTTTAGATCTGATTCATCAGGATTCTCCTGACATTCCTATGTTCTGTCCTAGCCATACCAGCATCACCACTACATCTGCAGATATTTTCCACTGTTTTATTGGGCTTTTCTTTGGGTTGTTATTCCATTTGCCAGACTGCTCTTTCTAGCAAAGCAGCAACTGTGGCCAATACAGTGGTACCCCGCAAGACGAACGCCTCGCAAGACGGAAAACCCGCTAGACGAAAGGGTTTTCCGTTTTGGAGGCGCTTCACAAAACAAATTTCCCTATGGGCTTGCTTCGCAAGACGAAAGCCCATAGGGAAATCTCCGGGACAGCGGGGAAGCGCAGCGCGTCTTCCCCACTGTCCTCGGACCTCCTCCCGCCGCCCGGCTTCGGAACGATGCTCCGAAGCCTGGCGGCGGGGCGGGAACGCCTCCTCCCGCCGCCCGGCTTTGGAACGAAGCTCCGAAGCCGGGCGGCGGGGCGGGAACACCTCCTCCCACCGCCCGGCTTTGGAACGATGCTCCGAAGCCGGGCGGCGGGGCGGGAACGCCTTCTCCCGCCGCCCGGCTTTGGAACGAAGCTCCGAAGCCGGGCGGCGGGGCGGGAACACCTTCTCCCGCCGCCCGGCTTTGGAACGAAGCTCCGAAGCCGGGCGGCGGGGCGGGAACGCCTTCTCCCGCCGCCCGGCTTCGGATGGCTTTCCTGAAGACTTGCGGTGGGAGGAGGGTTTTCCTTCCCACCGCCAACATTCAGAATGCTGTTCTGAATGTTGGCGGTGGGGAGGAAAAACCCTCCTCCCACGCAAGCCCCGGGAACAGAGGGAAAGCGCTGTGTGCCTTCCCCTCTGTTCCCGTACCTGTCCTGAAGGCTTGCGGTGGGGAGAAAAGCGCTTCTCCGCACCGCCAGCCTGGCAAGCGGTTTCCCTAGGAACGCATTAATTGATTTTCAATGCATTCCTATGGGAAACCGTGCTTCGCAAGACGAAAAACTCGCAAGAAGAAAAAACTTGCAGAACGAATTAATTTCGTCTTGCGAGGCACCACTGTAAAAGGGAAAATGCATCATTGTCTGTCAGTGATGCTCAGTTTATTTCCATGCCTTTTGAATTACATTTGGGACGATGCTGCTGGCAGGGGTTCTTGGCCCTGGCAGAGGTGTAAATCCTTGGTCGGAGCATTTCAGGCCTGCTCTGTGGGCGCTGGAGAGCTACAGCCCCCTTTCAAGTTGAGTGGGGACACCTTGGGTTGGGCAGGGAACAGGGGAAGGGGAATCCTAATACTGCGGGGTGCCCCAAGTTACAAAAGCTGCAGTGTTGCAAGCTCCACCCGCCTGACAATGCTCAAAGGGCTCTCTGTGGACAACACAGAAGATGACTTCATCTCGTCTGTGAGGGCTCTGCGCACTCCATGCTAACACAATGTGAGTGACCTGCCCAGGCATGCAAAATCACATGCCAAGAAAAGCAGCCTTCTGCAAATCGGTGGAAATTAGGCAAGCTGAGAAGACTTGCGTCATCTCCCTTGTTTTGCATCATGTAGTCTACGCTTCAGGTTGTTGTTATTTTGCATGCTTCTTTCTGGTTTTGTACAGAGTAGGAAGAGAAGAGGAGCTGTGCCATGCAGGGAAACTCTGAGACACAGCTACTACAGAAAATCTTATTCAGCCGCTTCTCAGCGAGAGGCCTCAGCTCAGCAGTAGAATGCTTGCTTTGCGATTGCTATTGCTAGTCAGTAGGCATGGGTATTATTAGCCAGGGGTGGGCAATGTACAACTGTTGGCCTAATTTCACATGGCTTACAAGAAGTAGGGGAATGGCGGGGAGTCATGACAGAAAGAGAGAGAAAAAGGAACTGGCCCTTTGGGTTTGGGTCCTGCCCAATTTTGGCACCAGCTGTCAGGGAAAAGGCAGAGGAGGAACAGTGGAGACCGCCTTCGCATCCTGACCCTTCCAGGAAGGAAGAAGAAGACAGTATTGGTTTACAACAGGGGTTTGAGGGAGGTAGCAGCAGATGAGGGGGAAAGCTGGGAAATCATGGGAGAGCCAGAACAATACCCAGCTGACAAGTTGTCATTAGAAAGCATTCCAGATCCTCCATCTTACAGAACCTGGCGAGCCTTAAAAGTAGGAAAGCAAAGAGCTCAAAGACAGAAGGCACTTAGCAGCATCCATAGTGGAGGTGACAATGATGGTGAATGAGGAAGTGAGAGAGATGGGGGGGGGGGATTCATTTGGGACAACGCCATTATCCAAGAGGCTGGGTTCTATAGCCTCTCTCTGTAAAGATTGAAATAAAAATGGATAGTGAGAAACTTTCCTTGTCTTTATACTTTCCTGGGCAACCAACCAGGAGCAGCTAACAGCATCCTGACACTAGCTAGGGATGGGGAAGAAATTCCGTTTGGCTTGCATTATTATTATTATTATTATTATTATTATTATTATTATTATTTCAGAAAAATTTAATATGACTCTACCAAGTTCACATTTTCTGAACCAATATGTGAATCAAAACACAAGTCTTCAAAATTTGCACTTCCCCAAATTATGTGAGGCAGTTCTCTAACCAAAGAATTGTGCAATTGAGTGAGAGGCAGAGAAGGGGAGAGGCCAGAAGAAGAAAGGAAGGCTCTCAGGTGAGACCTGGGAGGGTCCACCAATTTCTGTGTGAGACAAGGGTTAAGAGCTACCTTTGAGAGAGGACTCTCGTCTTCTTTTCTCTTTCTTTCGATGTGCTTGTTTTTTTATTTAGATTAGTTTCTTTTATCTTGTTGTATTATGAAAAAGCTTTAATAAAATATTTATTTTTGAAAATGTGCAACACACTGCATACATTCAGGGAGGATACTTTCAAAATTGTGTATCTTAAGCAAAATTGCATACAAAAGTAAGTATATTAAGAGAAATTGGCACTAAAAAGCTGACAATTTTTCATGAAGACTGGTGTAGTTTGAGAATTTAAGCTTTTAAAAATAAAAAAACCAGGTCTACTGCTCTTAAGTGAAGCATCAATTATGCCACTAAAAGGATGCGTGCAAACATAACTTACATACATAAAGAACTTATATTCTTTTTTAATATAGCCTCTGATTGTCTACATCATTATTGTCTACATCAATATTGTTTACATCAAATGCAGTCTAGAAATACTATCATGTGTGTGGATTTGTCCTTGATTTTAAGTTCACAGGTGTGTTTGAGAGCTTTTCCAGATGAAATTAAGGGAAATCCATTTTCTTCAATAACATCAATACTTTGAAAAAGACAATTGCCATGAAAGCTAACATGTGATTGTTCACCTGACAGTTGAAATGTTCTTTTAATGAATGGTTTCCTCTTGCCCTGGTGAAATGCATGTGCTTGCTTGCATAGAGATTGAAATACCCAACGAAACAGTTTATAAAATATGTTTCCCCAAACATGAGGTCTCTGCAGGTGGCCAACTATTGGAGCCAGCAGCAAAGTTTGCTCACACAGATAAAAGTTTGCAAAGGTTCATGGCTTGCTGAGTCTTCAACCTGCAGTAACTAGTTTCCCTCTGCTTGGCTTCTCAGGCTATACATAGTCCTCATTCTGCCCCCGTCAATAACTCAGTGGCCAAGAAGCAAATAATCTGTTGAGCAGTGGGAATTGCTGTATTTTATTTTTAAATAACCCATAAAGCTGCAGCTGCACCTGTACTCCCCTTGTCAGATGCATATATAACTTCTGGCCAAAAATTCTATAGGATTGCTCCCTCGTTAAAATTATTTGCTTGTTCTCACTGCCTTCCTTGCATCCCTGCGGCATTAAGTTGTTTTTAAATAGAAAACTCAGAAAACAAAAATGTCCTTCTGTTCATTCCATGGATCTACTTCTCCATTGCAGTAGGGCTCAATGTGAGAACTCTCTTGCCCATAGAAACTCTGCACCCTGAGTAATATCTGACCCTGTCCCTCTGCTCATGGAATGGAAGGGTCTTTGTGCCACTGGAGGCTTCCTGGAAAGAGAGAGGAAGGTGAGGTGCTGTCAGGCTTCAGGGAATCAGCTTCCTCCCCCCTTTGGCAGTAGATAAGCAGAACAAAGGAAAATGAGTTTTCTTACCAGTTAGAATCTTTAATGATCACAACAAAAGAACAAAGAAATCCAAAAGGAGCGTCTCCACCCCCATCGTTCAGCCCGGACACTGAGATCCAGCGCCGAGGGCCTTCTGGCAGTTCCCTCATTGCGAGAAGTGAGGTTGCAGGGAACCAGACAGAGGGCCTTCTCGGTAGTGGCGCCCACCCTGTGGAACACCCTCCCTTCAGATGTGAAGGAAATAAGCAGCTATCCTATCTTTAAAAGACATCTGAAGGCAGCCCTGTTCAGGGAAGTTTTTAATATTTAACGATTGTTTTTAACACTAGTATTGTTTTTAACACTTGATTGGGAGCCTCCCAGAGTGGCTGGGGAAACTCAGCCAGATGGGCGGGGTATAAATAAATTAGTAGTAGTAGTAGTAGTAGTAGTAGTAGTAGTAGTAGTAGAAGTAGAAGTATTCCTAGACATGGCAGGGCTCCCAATTAAGGGTTCCACCCACTTCCTTCCTAGTCACCCATGTCACTACCGCATCTTGTAACCTGATCTCTAAACCACCATGCTTTCTGTGTTGCCACCTTACCAGCTCTTCTTGACTTTGGGCTGAGCAGATGGATGCTTTCCAGAGACAGTGAATCTGTTAACTCTCTCTCTGCCAGTGCATCTTCTCCTAGCTGTTCCCCATCCAGTGCTTCCCAGCTCCTGCCTTCTGAACTATGTCCCTCTGCAAATCACTGTCCCAAATCTATACTGTCCTCCTGATCAGGAGCAGGGGGAAGCTCCCACCATTCCTGCTCAGTGCAGTCCTCCTCAGTGTGGTCCGTGACAAGTGGTTTGTTTGTTTGTTGCTGTTGTTGCAAAGTCCCCCTTTTCTCCTGCAGCACATCCCATGCTGCTTCATTCCATTCACAACTCCCCCAGCCCTTCCACGAATGGATGGAGACAGCTGGATACAATTGCCTGCCCCTTTGACTAAAATCCACCCCAAAGTGGAGGATGACATCTTCCAAAGTCTCCATTTAAGTGATGACATCATTTCAATGATGCTTTCAGTTTTAGGAAAGGAATCTCAAAGGGATTTGCAGACTCATCAAACCAATTTTCAGCATCAATTAGAAGATCCTATACAAAATGTACATTTAAGGCAGCAAGATTAACTGGGGGGGGGGGTATTATCTTTGACATAAAAATATTACAGATGAAAGTCAAATACAGTAATTCCCAACAATACAACATCACTAGCAACCAAAGTATCTGAAATAGTGACTAGACTGCCACCCCACCCCCAGTAACCTCTCCCATAGAAGGAAGGGGACCTGCAACAAAATTTTGCAGGGTGGAGAGCTCCTGTTCAGTGTTCCAGTCATTCAGCCATGCCCCCATGTGCCATTTCATCCTTCCCCTCACCCAGTTTCCCACCATCATTCAGTGTCTGTCTTCTCTGGCCCCTGTGCATACACAGTCCTGGTCGGGTTGTTTTGTGGTTCTCCCACTTTAAAGTGTCCCTCCCCCAAGATTGTTTGTACTATGTACTGCAAGCTCTGAGATTCTCCAAAGTCTCTCATGCATGGATAGTACTACTTTAGCTACATAAGGACCCACACTCAGCTCCAATCTTTGGAAACACAGGGAATTATTAACATCCAAGTCGTTTCTTTTTCAGTGCTTGCATGAAACATGACAAAGAATATGTTGTATTTTTCTCTGGATGGTTCCTGAAAACCATAAAACATGATATGGAGCATGACAAAAGCTAGTTTAATGGCCTTAACATACCTGTGGTAAAACTACCGTAATAGGAAATGAGATGTTTGAGACAAATATTTTACATATATAGAAAGGTTTTCTAACAGAAGACATCTGACAATGGTCAGATGACACTTATCACTTAATCTCTAATTGTGTTATTTTATGTTGACATTCTTCTCTATGTACAGAACACAGAGTACAACACAAATCTTGCCTGAAGGACTTTATCACCCAGAAAACCATCATGTCAGAAAGTGACATGTGAAAAGAAAAATATCTATTAAACAATCCTATTCCTGAGGTTATTTGAAATATTTTCCACTTTTCATGTTTATAAATCCATTATATCTTGTTCTTTAAACAGGGTATAAGTTAGAACACAGTGTGCTCCTGGAAATAAATGAGACATTGATACTTTTCTCTCTTTTTTTAGTTTTGCTATATAGTCACAGCTTCCTTGTGCTACCATAAACTGTATATTGAAGGGCATCTTGGGAGACTTAGAAAGAAGGAAGATTAGTAGAAGAGTTCCTTAGAAAACAGTGACACTTAACCTCCCAAAAAAAACCCCCATGCGTAGAGTCAGGCAGTAGGTGGTAAGAGAAGCAGTGGATTGGCAGTATTCTTCCCAAGATGTTTCGACATTCTTAATGAAGGCATGTTGTTGCTGTTATATTTATTTATACCGTGCCTTTTTCCCTGACAGCGACTCAAAGCAGATTACAGATAAAATAAGAACAACAATCAAACATTAATAGAATCATAGCATTGTAGAGTTCGAAGGGATCCTGAGGGTCATCTGGTCCAACCCCTGTGATGCAGGAATCTCACCTAAAGCATCCATGACAGATGACCATCCATCCTCTGCTTACAAGCCTCCAATGAAGGAGAGTTCACCACCTTCCAAGGCAGTTGGTGCCACTGTTGAGCAGCTCTCACTGTCAGAAAGTTCTTCCTGATGTTTAGTCGGAAACTCCTTTCCTGTAACTTGAACCCATTGGTACAGATGTTACTCTTCAGAGCAGGAGAAAACAGCCCCTTAGATATCTGAAGATGGCTATCATATCTCCTCTCAGTCGCCTCTTTACCAGGCTAAACCTCCAGAAGGGAGTTGGTGCCATGGGTATTATGTCTGTCTGTGTTGCATTGTTAGCCGTGTTGTATAAATTGTAATCGTTTCACTGATGATTTGTTAATTATGTTATAGGATTTATGCTGTATTTGTGATGTTCTATCATGTCACCATGATTTATTTAGTTATTATTTATTGTTTACAAACCACTTTGGGATTCCTTTGAAAAGTCGCAAAGAGATATAATGATTGTTTAGTCGTTTAGTCGTGTCCAACTCTTCGTGACCCCATGGACCAGAGCACACCAGGCACTCCTGTCTTCCACTGCCTCCCGCAGTTTCGTCAAACTCATGCCGGTAGCTTCGATAACACTATCCAACCATCTCGTCCTCTGTCGTCCCCTTCTCCTTGTGCCCTCAATCTTTCTCAACATCAGGGTCTTTTCCAGGGAGTCTTCTCTTCTCATGAGGTGGCCAAAGGATTGGAGCCTCAGCTTCAGGATCTGTCCTTCCAGTGAGCACTCAGGGCTGATTTCCTTCAGAATGGATAGGTTTGATCTTCTTGCAGTCCGTGGGACTCTCAAGAGTCTCAATCAATCCCCAGTGAGCTTTTAACAAACCCCTGAGCAGTTCGGGGCCAACAGTGGAAATGAAGGCAATGAAAAATCCAGGGAACCACCACTCCTGATGAGAGGGGCATGAAAACTGCCCCTTCTTTCCTAGCCAATCAATTCAGCAACAATGACAGAAGGAGAATACTGTAGGTAAAAGAACCAAATCCTATTTTCAACCATGTCAAACTCCAATTATCCTGCTTCTTTCCATTGCAACTTTGGTATGCTTTGATAGATTTAGCAAGCTCTCTCTATCATAACCACAGTACCTTGGACTACTACCATCTCCACATTTATCGACCTTCTGAATCCTCTGTGTGTGTGTGTGTGTCATCAGAGAAAATGTAGGCACATCTTTCTCTTGTTCCCTTCCTCCAATATAAAGAACTGTGGCTTCCCATAGCTTTGGAACATGTTGTATTTGTTTATTGCTTTAAAATATATTGACATGGAGGGAAAGTGTCTAGGAACATACATTTAATCAACTGCAGATGTTGCAGAAAATTATCCAGAGTTGTCTTCATCCAAAAATGCTGGCAGTTGAAGTCTCAAGTATAATTGGCAATCACACTATAGTCCCCCCACCCCTCATTTACCCTGTTTAATGGATTAAGCTTTCTAAATTCAAAAAAATAGGAGGAATTGCCTTGGGTGCACACCTGGACTCCAGTAAATTAAAATTTAGCTCCAGTTTAGAGAGGAGGGTCATCATTACCTGCTTTAGAATATGAATTTTGATTCACACTGCTTGGCTGTGTTACAAACTGAGTCATTTTTAAAGCTGAACAGACTGTTTTCTGCACCACAGTTCTCTCTGTTAGGATTAATGCTCTCAACCAGCCTTCTCCAGCTTTGTGCTATTCATATTTTTTTTGGGGGGGGACTACATCTCCCATCAGCCTCAAGCAACATGTCCAATGGCCAGGGATTATGAGACTTGTAGTCCAAAAAATCTGGAGTTCACCATGTTGGAGAA
Source organism: Podarcis muralis (assembly GCF_964188315.1). Classification (NCBI taxonomy): domain Eukaryota; kingdom Metazoa; phylum Chordata; class Lepidosauria; order Squamata; family Lacertidae; genus Podarcis; species Podarcis muralis. The sequence continues at coordinate 48,975,290 of NC_135657.1, read as the reverse complement.
AGGCTGTGCTCAATAATTATTTGCAAACACCTTCTGTCGTTTCTGTCCCCAGATCTCAAATATTGTTTTCCCTGGGTTGCATTTGTCTAGATGATACATGTATGATTGAATTTTCAAGCAGCTGAGGTGGAGACTACAATTACCATGAGCCAATATGATAAGGCACATGTGCACCACACTATTTGCATGTGTGCATCAACATAACAAGTCATGTAAGATCTCCTCAAATCAGCTGCCTGCCCTGGCACATCCTGACCTAAATATTTCTCAACTGAGCTATTTAGTTTGTGGAGAAAAGGTGGGGAGGGCATTATCAGAGGTGTATACAGGTATGCATTGTGTAGAAAAAGCAGATCTTATAATAATACAGACCAGGGTCATCCAATAGAGACAAGGGGTGGGAGATCCAAGAATGGAAGTACTTCTTAGCAAAACACTTAGTTAAACAATCAAATTCACTGTCAAAGGATGCAGTGATGACCACCAATGTGAATCATTTCAAAAAGGGGTTGGTTACACACATTTATATATTAGGCAAGTAGCCACCACAAATTCATGGAGGATGCAGCTATCAATGCCTGCTAGTCATGATGGCTGTGCACTACCTCCCTGAACAATTCTGGGAATAATTGGTTATACAACACTCTTCTATTAATTCCTCGGCTGAAGAGGAGTCACACTGAAAGCGCTGCCCTTCCATCATCTCCCTATACCATCTCATATTCACTACCATGCCATATCCCTATCTGGCAACAATGACCATAATTGACTTTGGAGCAGAACAACACCCCATTACACTGAGAGCAAATATTTCCCAGGGCAGTGAGGCTTGAACATCCCAACAGTGCTCTTCCTTCAAGGTGTTTCAGACAGTCCCTGACTAGCGCAACCTGAAAAAGGCTACCTGTTTGCTGGTCAGAGCCTGGCATGTAGCCCCTGTGCTCTGTCCATGGTCCTGACATCTCTACTGCCATCTCAGAGTCCTGACTGGAACTTTACTCGCTTTCTGCTTGTTGATAGCTGAAGTTGCTTCCTTCCAAAACTGAAGGTTCTTCTCAAAAGCCTGTTTCACCACTAGTCCATGGTTCCTTCATGCACCTTGAACAGTGATGTCATAAACTAGTGGGAAGTTCTCCGGTGCAAGCCCCACTGAAATGGGGCTGTGTCTTTGTCCATAGAAGAAGAAGAAGAAGAGTTTGGATTTGATATCCTGCTTTATCACTACCCGAAGGAGTCTCAAAGTGGCTAACATTCTCCTTTCCCTTCCTCCCCCACAACAAACACTCTATGAGGTGAGTGAGGCTGAGAGACTTCAAAGAAGTGTGACTAGCCCAAGGTCACCCAGCAGCTGCATGTGGAGGAGCGGAGACACGAACCCAGTTCACCAGATTACGAGTCTATCGCTCTTAACCACTACACCACACTGGCTCATAACTTTCATTCATTTTGCAACAAGAGTTCCCAGAAGACTAGGCCTTTGGGACAGATGCGCCTGGAGGACTTGTTCATGCCTACTGTGCTGATTCCCCACAAGTTGACAAAAGTAGCCAGAGGGATCAGTTGTGCATAGTACAGTGAAGGGATCGACATGCAGATGGAACAATCCATAGCACATGGTGCAGGATCCATGAAGTAAAACAGCGCAAAATCTGATGCCTCAAAAATGTCCTAGAAACCAAATGTTCTCCAGGATGTGATGAGTCTCTGACCTGATCACTTGTGGCTAGCTTTGGAAGGAACATGAACCATACAAAAATGCTGATGAGGTGCCATACCTGGTGTTATACCAGCTAGTGTGAGAATAAAGCCTAAGCTCACTCTTCCATGGACATGGAACTCTCATTATATTCTCTCTTATTTTCATCCTGTCTGGTACTTAAACAAAAAAAGAAGAAGAAGAATACAGAAAACTTCTGCATTATGATTTTATTTAGCAGCTGGCAGCTATGGACATTTCTTTGCAAGAAAATGGCCAAGTTTGTAACGATTTCCAAAAGCTCCAATATTCTATACATTGCGTTTTAATTTGCTAGTCCCAGGGAGCATTCTGGACCTTTTGCAGTTTGCACCTGCTATTTCCAACGACCCTTGCCCTGAAAATCCCAGCATACTCTGGCCCTCACCAACGGTTTGAGCCTCAAATCCACATTGCTCTTGTCAGAATTGAGTATAGAATGGATGCTATGAAGTGGAAGTGGAACACTTCTGAAGCTGCTGTATGACTCCCTCAACACACACACACATGCAACTCCCTGCTCCGTAAACTTAAGTTTCATTCAATGTTTTTGACATGAGAGGTCCTTCCAAAACACTAGATGTTAGGCCAGAAATCCGGTTTAATTTCTACAGCCCTCATTTTGAACAAAATATATACACTATTGCTCAACTGCCTGAGACACATTAAATTAGTCTCAGAACAACTTAAACAATCTGAGGCTTGGCAACTGAACAACTATCACTTTTTTAAATTGGAACAAAATGACAGATGATTGGGGAAATCTAATTTAAGATTCCTTAGCCCACATCTATTTGCCAACTGGCTCTATTTACCAAGGGCAGAATCATCCTGGATGTTTTCCTGTGCGTTGAAAATGAATGGGCACAAAAGCACTTCTGTGCCAAAACTTTCCAGAAGGCTGTGCCTCCAAACAGAAGAGAAGAAAAATTCCCATTATTCAACTCATTTCAGAATAAATGTAAATGCAGGATAAGTGCCCAAGGTCAAAATGGAAGAAAGGCACAGACACTCTCCAAATTTAAACCACTTTTGTTGTGGGTTTCACCACCAGGCTGTTGACCCTGTAGTTTAATGAGGCTGTGGTGAGAGGTCACTGTTAGATGTACCTAATCTCCTCAAATACACATCTCGGGGTTTCTTGAGGAGATAAGAGGGAGACATCAGGGTGTGGGTGTGTGGGTGTGATTCTATAGACACTGGGAGGTTGTCCCAGAAGCCTTAGGACAGGCATAGGCAAACTTGGCCCTCCAGATGTTTTGGGACTACAATTCCCACCATCCCAGATCACTGGTCCTGTTAGGTAGGGATGATGGGAGTTGTCGTCCCAAAACATCTGGAGGGCCATGTTTGCCTATGCCTGCCTTAGAATGTATCAGGGCTAGGAGAGAGAAGTCTGCTTCTGGGGGAGGATGTCTGCCTTCATCTCCTTCTCTTTTGCCCCTGATAAGAGAGAAACCTACCATAGTCACTGTTGCCTTTACTGACAACCTTTACTGGACAGCCACGGTCTTGCGGTTTTCCATGGGAAGAAGGTTAAGTTGCTGCAGATAATAATGACTGAAAACACTTGCTCTAATTGCTTCAAAATGATATTTAGAACATCCCAAATAATCTGCACATGTAAGCTTTAGGGACATCCAAGCTGGAGATGGTCAGAAAGATATTGTTTTCGAAAGCAGAGTTTCTAAACCACAAAATAAAGAGAACATAATTCTTATTTCCGAGCAACACAGCCGTACCAGAGGCAAATAATGGCATAAATATACACTCAAATGTATACCATGAAAAAACTGCACATACCAAGATTTTTCAGGTGATACTGCTACATTATCTAATTTCCTATTAGGATGTGAGCTTTTGGTGGTCCCAGTAAGGTGGCCCCAATGAGGACAAAATGAAAGTAATAATTGTGTTTCAAAGATACAGTTTATGCATCTTATAGTAAGGATCATTTGGGAAATTACATTTTGTATTCTAGTGCCGGTGCCACAGTATAAAACATGACTCTGCTTTGGCTCTTCAAATTAAATTCCCTATTTGCTTTGGATTGCATTGGGGGAAAGGATTGCCATGACTTGAACCCCAATTCTGAAGCAATACTCAGAAACCCAAAGCTTGGGTCCTCCCATTAACTTGCATTGGGAAACCAAAATGACCATTACCTTTTTTTCTGTGTGTGTGTCATACAGGTGTATGAAGCCTGCAGACGCAGCAGCTGTCCAGGAGGGATTAACCCCTCAAAACTTCAGATAAATTTCAGATCCTAGTTCTCAAAAGTACTTTCAATACAGCAAGGGATTTTTGGCAGACTTGCCCAATGCACGCTTTCACTCTTCTGCTGGGCAGATATTGGTGCATCAGATCCAGACACTCCAAGTGTCCCTATTTTCTAGGGACATCCCAGATTTAGAGAAGCCATCCCTGTTTCTGAATTGATCCTGCTGTTTCTTGGGATGCCCCTATTTTCATTGGAGAAATGTTGCAGTGCATGGAGTTATCCAACCCCCGAGCCATCTGAAGGCAGCCTTGTATAGGAAAGTGGGTTTTTTTACGTTTAATGTTTTATTATGTTATTATAAATGGCGGAAGCCGCCCAGAGTGGCTGGGGCAAACCAGTAAGATGTGTGGGGTTATAAATAGTAAAATTATCATTATGGAATGGGACGTCCCCATTTTCATCAGAGAAATGTTGGAGGGTATGCAGATCCCCTCTAGTCCTCCTCCTCAGACTTCTGGTCTTCAGAAATACTTGTGAGAAGAAAGGAAGGAACACACCACCTGCACATCTTCCACCCTTAGACAGCTGCATTACTGATCTGTTATCCTGGCCTACACTGCAGCTGCTGTAATATTCTCCACAGGCCACCAGGGACTTCTTGGAAAAAGAAAGAGCCTCTGGAGAGCAAAGCATCAAGAGCAACTTTCCAAAGACTTCAATCACTTACCAACTTCTTCTTCACCAGGGAAACCCTAATATTATATTACATATGAATGTGAATTGTTAATGGCTGTTACAGCATTTCTATTGTTGCTGCATGCTTTCTTGTTCATCGTCATTCTGTAACCAAGTAGACATTTTGGTTTTTGCCACAAACAAGAATTCACATTAATTGGATTTACGGATGATGCAAGCTTGAAAAACCTCTGGTTTTTCTTCTTTTGCAATAATCATAAATCCAAATTCCTCTTAGCATTCCCAGACAACCACTCAGGTTACACCATGTCTGAATCACTCCATTTTTAAAATAATTGAAATATGGTCATTTCACTAAAGAATTGTTTGTGTAAATAGTCTGGCTCAGTGGAGTTCCTGCGGAAAGCAGGAAGGCGACTTCTCATAAAACCTTGCTCTGCCATCTTTAAAAGTCTTTCATTTTCACCAGAGTTACCAAAGTGCACCCTGTAATATTCTTGCAGACTTTTCTCTCCTTTCAATAATGAACCCATATGGATTTACCAACAAAAATCCACTCTAGACCCTGTATAATTATTTGCAGATACCTTCAAATTATTTTATATAACCTATAAAATGAAAACACTTTAAAAAAAATACTCTCTTGGATTTAGAAATCTATGTAAAATTAGATGCAAATTAGAAGGGTTTTTCTCAGTCTCATCCAATCTGAAAAGCAGCACAGAGGATTGGCTAGTTGAAGCACATGGGGTGGGCTGGATTGCACTGATTGGCTAGAGTGGGAATTTGCCACAATGACTGTAGTTTTCTATTCCCCATAAACATCAAGCTACAAGAAGGAGCTGCCGGTAAACACCCCCCTCCCCATTTAACTAGAAGCAGAATGGAATTAGATACAAAGAAGAAGCTGGCAAAGGAATCTATAAACTATAATCAGTACCAGGAAAATCAATACACTGGGCAGATTAGTGTTAGTAAATCTTCATATCTCCCCTTCATCCCACAGCACAAAAATGCACAGCATGTGTAAAAATGAAAAATATAATTAAAACAGAACAAAGGAAATATTTGGTGGTAGAAGCCAGCAATGGGAAGGGGAACAGCCCCTACTCCCTTTCCTACCTGGCAACAGTCACCATAAGAAAAGAGAACAGTTATTGGCCAATTCAATGTTTCCAGCCTGGTAGTGACACTACTTTTGCAAAAGCACGGGCTTGTCACAAGTCATTCAGTCTCAATATGCATGCCAAAACATAATGCATTGACCTAGAATGCAAATGAAAAACAAGGAAGGATTATAACTTTGTGACTCAGTGTTTTGATTCAGGGTGAAGGACTGAATTTCCCAGCTCTCTTTGGGTAGGAATTTTGGGTTGTCGGTTGAGTCCATATGGTTCTAGTAATAAATGTGGGTCACACTGTCTGAGAAAGAAACCTAGTCTGCCTTCATGAGATGTGCTACTATTATGACACCTGGGGGGTGGGGGACTAGTAAAGAGGAGGTAAACAAACAAACCATGCAGCAAAATTCCAAACTTCTGGTCCACAAATATTTACTAATACAAAGCTGACAGACCTGCTGCTTAAGTTCTGAAGTCGCCAAAAAGCTCAGTACAAACTGCCTTGACATCATTTCCCAAAATATTAAGCACAAAGGCTAGATTCAGGTATGTCACTCATGCTTTCCTCTATATATGCTTCATTGACCTTACTTGCACTATTCATAAAATTCTGACCCATCCAGACACAAGAATGGCAGCAGCATTTTGAAAGCTCTGGGCGGTATCCAACGAATGCATCCCGCCAGTGCAAGAATTTCCTCTTGCACAATGGAACTTCCTCCTCTTCCCACTGTCTAGCCCACCAATCTGTTTTGGGAATTATTTATTAATATTTTTATTGTTTTGCAATAAATTCTATTATGATCCTATTAAGGAACACATTCTGGACAACTTTTTTAAAAGCAAACCAACAAACCAACAAACCTGATTGTCTTTTCATCATGGTGTAGGGTGTGTGTGTGTGTGTGTGTGTACACACCATGATGAGTATATGTATACGTATATGTATATGTATATGTATATGTATTCATCATTATGTATATATGCCCCCCACATATCACAAATTGTTCCTAGATGTATTGATAAGAAATATAATCAGAGAACAATGGCCCTTGAACAGAAAGCTTCTCTTTAGAAACCTTGGAATAGTGTAGGGATGAGCAACCTGTAGCCCTGGACTACAACTCCTATCAGGCCCAGCAAGAATGGACAGTTACAGGGATGATGGGAGTTAAAGTCCAGCAATGTCTAGAGAGCCACAGGTTCCTCATTGCTAAAAAAGAGTATCCAGACTTCTCTTGATGCAGCAGGATAGTGAATGAATACTGACCTTTGGTGAAGATTGGGCATCTCGCTGTAATGTTCTGGAATGTCAATTTTCAGATTTTCAAGTCCATCTCAAATAACACTTTAAAGGCTTCTTTTTACAAATTACTTTGCCATAAAAGGCATAAAAGGATGTGAGAAGAATGCTCAGATCACAATTGTATAATGTTCTCTCTCTCTCTCCCCCCCCCCAATATAACTGAACTCAGTCACAGTGACATAATAAAGTGCAATTATCCATTTAACTGGCCATTAGACTACTTTCCATCTTGGCTAATGCCCTCATAACTTTGTCAAATGAAAACATAGTCAAAGCGATACAAGAAGCCATTTCTTTCTTAAAAACCAACGTTGAAAAAAACAGCAACTGAAAAGTGGAAATTGAAAATCAGGTGTGGCATTTAAGAGACTCTGAAATGTTTTCTTCTCCAAGCATCATGGGAGCAATGAAAGCCCAATCCACAGCTAATTGGAATGAGCTTCCAAAACTCGTCAAGAAAACAGGTGTTTTCCTGTTTTCCTGTCAAGATATTCCTCTTGCTTAGAAATATTCTAGTCAACATTGCGCATATGTGGGAATTAGGGCTGTCAGGACATTGCTTTTGTTTTTAACTCATTCCAAAGTGGCTTGAACAGGCAAGAGCACATTTCTGTGAGTGTGAGTCCTGGGGGAGAGGGGTTAACTTTTTAATCCTCACTCTGCTTTCCTCATAAAAATTGTAATATAGAAATTGTGAACAGCTGCTGTTTGTTCCATTAAGCGAAAACTTCCAAGCATCAGTCAGTTCATCCAGCATCAGTAAAAGTTTGGGGTTTTTTTAAAAAAAATCTTTCCCAGTACCAGAACCCCAATCCAGATTGCTCCAACCCTGCAGTCACCTTTTAAAAAATGTTTAAAGAGACACAACAACCAAAGATCTAAAGCATCTCATCTAGATTGGACATGAGTGAGAATTTTTGGGTGGCCACATTTCTATCAGGTCCAGGAAGATCTTTACAATGTATCAGCTGAGTTCTTTTCCAAATCAAAATACCACTATGGATAAGAGGAAGAGCAAAAGTTGCTTTTCAAAAATAGCTCGTGGTGCTTTTTCTCAAGGTCAAAATGCTCCCCATTCTGCACAGAGGAAAGGCATTCTTGTTAAAGAAAATTATTGTGTGTCAATGGGATTTAGGACCTCGAGAGACAATTGGCTGTTGTTTAACCTCCTGAGCATGCTAACACCTTCATCGTCTTTCTTGGTGGTCCCAAGAAGTGTTCTGGACTACATTCGGTGGTCCCAAGAAAGCCTGTCAGCACTAGCCACTTGAGATTGGCGTCAGGGTGGTGGGATGTTTCTCTGAGTGTTGACTCCCACCATGTGTGCTAATATGGGCTCCAACATCGGTGTAGGTCAGGGATGGTGGAACTTTTTCAGGGTAGGGGCCACATTCCATTCTGGGGGCCAAATGCCAGTGATGGATGGAAGCGGAGGTAAAAGCAGGCAGAGAAAATTATGTAAATTCCACCTTTGCACAGCAAGGATAGTTTCTTCACACACTTGGGTCCCATCTGCACTATACATTGAAAGCCACATCTTACCACTTTGAGCAGCCATGGCGTCCCGCGAAGAATCCTTGGAATTGTCGTTTGTTAGGGATGCTGAATAGTTATGTTCTCCTCAGAGAGCTACAATTCCCAGAGTGGTTTAACAATCAATCCCTCTTCCCTCTGGAAATTGTAGGTCTCTGAGCAAAACAGGGGGTCTCCTAACAACTTTCAGCATCTCCCTGCATCAAGTCTACCCATCACTGGTTATGTGTGGACAAAGTATCACAGTGTTGGTATTTGGCTTGCCCATGCATTCTGTTAAGAGTAAAATCTTTTTGTTTAAGCTTTTTGGACGGGCCTTAAATTGGCACATCCTCAGAATGGGAGCCTGTTTCTTATTTTGATTCTGTGCAGCATGGTGGACATTGGGGCTGTTTTTATACACAGTTTCGAAAGCAATCCTATTTGTTATGCCTCGACTTCTATATCTTGCACTTTGTGGGTGGGCTTTGCTGTGCCCGAACATGAGTCCCTCACAATTTACAATTGCCTGTCAGAAGAATATTATCTGTTTGGTTCAGAAGTGTTCTGGACTACATTTGACAGGGGGATTATCAATAACATCATTGGAATGCTATGCAAATGAGGCCTCCTAAACAGACTTAAAGAAGAGCGTATTCACTGATGGCTTTTTTATATATTTTTAAAGAACAGTCTGCTTTTGTAAATTAATGTTGGATGGCTGGAAGACTGACAAGCCAGAGAAGGTTTTAATAAAGATTTATTGTGAATTTTGGAAATATTTGGGTAAGCTGCTTTAGTTCAGCTTGAGGAACATAGACTGACCAGATTTTCCAGGCATCAGTCTGGAATTCTTCTAGAACTTTCTGCCTTCATCACTTCCTCCCAACTCTCTTGCTGAAACTAGTAGGAAGTACCTGGGCATGTCCCCAGAAGAACAAGGTTCGTGGAGGGCAGGGAAGGAGGCACCAAGTTCAGATCCATTCTGTGAAGCTCCACCCACTGCTGTGAACAGCAAGTGGTGGAACAGCATCATGTATACAAGAAAAATCAGATCTGAGTGTCCTGTTTGCAAGATAAAGGCTGGGTCCAGAGACAAACAAATTGGCCCGGTGATTTGGGAGCAAACTGTGCCCCTCTTGGTAATGTCTACTGGAAATTATGAAGTCCAGTTTAGCCCTAATCCAATTGCTGCTTGTAAGATTTTCCAGTGCACACTTGGATCACTCACACTTGCAGATACTCTCCCTTTCACTTTAAATATGAGTCAGTTCCAGCAGTGGGTTGTGGGGTAGGATGGGGGGGGGGGCAGTGCTCTCCTAACCTCTCGACAGCTGAGTTGTTGCTGCTTACTGGGAAGGAGAAGGGGGAGGCGTGGCAGGGAGGTCAGCACAGTGCAGACGCACCAGAGGAGTGCCAGATTGGCTCAGCCATTGTGTTTGCACCACACCCATGTCTCCATCACTTCTCATGTAGTGATATCAAGAGCCATTTCCTTATATGACGTGCCTGTGACATATAAAACAGTTGCTGAGGAGAAAAAAGTAAAATACTATTGTCCGACGTCCATATCTGCTGGTCTGACTGCGTGGAAGTGGATTTCCTAGGAGCACAAGCATATCCCAGGGCTGGTTCAGTCACAGATGTGATGTCACCCCAGGAAAACCACAGCATCTGGAAAGATCCTTTCAGTAATCAGTAAAGCATGCTGATTTGGGTCTGGCTGAACAAAGGGATCTTTTTACACACAGCCAGTTTTGCTATCTCCCCACCCCACGGGAAGTAGCAGTATGAAGACAGTGTAACGTCATCGTTTTCCTGATGTTTGTAAGTTTAGACATATCCTCAAGCTGATGAAGAAAGCTGAAGAGAAAGGTACACTGCAGAGCTTTGTAAAGTGCTGGTCAAACTGTCAATATCTCAGCCAAAATATGTTCCTAACTTTTATGGAACAAAAAGCGTGGTTTGCCATATGTGGCTTACATTTCATCAAAGACATATTTTTCATTAAGGTGATTGACACAAAGTATTCCTCACTCTCGAACACAACAATAGTTTAGGGGGACAATGGAATACTTATTGCAATCTTCAGAGTACTTTTCTGCCCTTTGAATGTCAGTGAAAAACCTAACTTAAATGGTTTGAGGAATTTAGCCCCACATAATCTATCCTCATGGATTCCAGATAGTGCTGAATCAAACTATTAAACCCAACAATTTTAATAAGTTTCAGTGAGGGTGTGCGGGTAAAAATACTCCTTGAAGATTGTTTAGTCCAGTGTTTCCCAACCTTGGGCCTCCAGCTGTTTTTGAACTACAATTCCCATCATCCCTGACCACTGGTCTTGCTAACTAGGGATGATGGGAGTTGTAGTCCAAAAACAGCTGGAGGCCCAAGGTTGGGAAACACTGGTTTAGTCTTCAGTTGGTGGGCAAATATTTATTATGATGTGTTTTTATCATCTTCATCCAAATAAGGCCCATGAAATGGCTTACTAATATCAATATCAGTGTGGAAACAGTGCCTGCTCACAGGCTCACCACCTGAGACACAACACAAAAGGTAAAGGGACTGGGAGGGAGGAGGAGAAAAGCAAGCTCCAGCACTAATTCTTAATCACAAATACCTTGGGATGAGCAGCAAGAATGGAAAAAATGTAGAAAGCAGCCAGAAGTTAAATCTTTTCTTTTTACAAGGTGTTTCTTTCTTTTCTTTTTGCTGAAACTTGAAGAGGGAGCATGACTGCTCTTAGCAGCCCTGATATGTTCCTGGGACAGAAGGCCTCATGGGAATGGCACTACATACTTTGTAGTGTCATTCCAGTGGGGCATTCCGCCCCAGGAATGTGGTCAGACAAGGCTTTGATGACCTCATACTTAAAGGTAAGACCATTCCCCGCCCCCCATAAATCCTTTACATTTTCCCCACCATGGGTCAGTAGTTCCATGAAATGTGTATGGAGAATTAAGTCCAGCTTTAATTTGAGGTGCAACATTGTACATTCCAGTTTAAAACATTTTCGTCTGAAATTGAATAATGCCAGACATTTTGAATTAAAAACAGTAAAAAAAAAAAAAGTACAGTGGTGCCTTAAACCCTAAAGGTTAAGGCACTTAAAAGACTCTTTGCTGCTTTTGCTGCAAGTGACTAATACATCTGTCCTTGAATTAATTACCTCAAATGCCCTTTAGTTTATTCTACAAGCTGCTAAGAATGTTCCCTGTTTCTGATTTGTCTAAGCTAGTAACCAAGTTTTATTGTCTTCAGTAATAGTGATTAATTTGTGAAAGACAGGGAGAGGAAAATCAGAAAGGGAGAGTTCAGGTTTATAAAAAATATACAACTAATTAAGACTGGAACTTCCTGGCTCTTTCAGTGAACATTACATTGTTTTCCTTTTCTTTTGTTCCATAGATCAGTATCAAGAAACATCACCACAAGTTTTTGTCTTGCAAGTGACTGGTTTCATTAGTTAAGGCCGGTTTGTAAATTGTCATAGCATCCTCTCTTCCCTTCCAGCAATTCACAAAACCATGAATATTTCCCTTTTCTTGTCATCTTGTCGCCGGTGCTGAATGTCAGGATACAAGAAAGCTTTGGGATAATGGTGATGGCTAAATCAGATTTTGAAGAGCTACTTGCAAAGGAAATCTGGGATGGAAAAATTAATTTCAAGTGTTGTCAAATATTGTAGCTTACAAAAAACAGCAAGCCACCATTCCTATTGGAAACAGGTTATTTTAATTACAGTAAGATTTGCCTTTGTGAAGTTCAAGGGATTTCCAGTGTAAGACTGTAAGAACAGCACTGCTGGGTTAGATCAAGGCCCAAGTAATCTGGCATTCTTTTGTCACTAGCAGCCAAGCCCATCCTTCCAGAAACTCAGCAGCAGGCTCCCAAATGTGATGGCCCTTCTCCTGTTGTTTCAGACCCTCCAAGTGTCCCTATTTTCCAGGGATGTCCCTGATTTAGATAAGCCATCCCAGTTTCTGATCTGATCCCAGAATGTCCCACTTTTCCTTAGGATGTCCCTAATTTCATTGGAGAAATGTTGGAGGGCATGGAATTATCTGACTCCGGAACCATCCCAAGGCAATCTTGTTTTTTAAAAAATGTTTAATGTTTTATTATGTTTTTATATATGTTGGAAGCTGCCCAGAGTGGCTGGGGCAACCCAGTAAGATGTGTGAGGTATAAATAGTAAAATTATCGCTATGGAATGGCAAGATCTTCATCAGAGAAATGTTAGAGGGTATGTTGCTTATCTCAACAACTGTAAATTTTATTGTTTTACATTAGGCTGTTTTCTACACACACATGCAGCCGTCTTATGCTTCACCCAGGCAAGAATAAGGCATTAGCAGAATTAAAAGGCACATTCTAGCCTAATAAAAACACTAGAGACGGACAGGTAAGGGCTGTGGCCTGGGAAGACGGGGATGGCTAAAGAGAGGCTCCACCCTTGCGGGAGTCCCGAAGACCAGATAGAGAGGGCTTTAAGGCCACATGTGGCCCCCAGCCTGAGGTTCCCTACTCCTGTTCTAGCTAGATTTTGTTACCACAGAATCAGCAGTCTGGAACTCAATTGTGCATCCATGGTGGAATTCCTCTCTCCCCCTATGAACTGATCAGGACCCTGCGATCATCATTTGGGGCCCTTTCTTTTCCAGCTGTGCTGCTAAGAATTTCTGGCGTGGAAGTAGAAGGGAGTTTTTGTTTCATTTTTTGCTTTTGATCCCTCATATTTGGACAAAACCAGAAAACTGCACAAGCAAATTCGCAGTTTGCAAATTGTGTGCTGTTGCACATTTCTTGTGTGGGGAAATGTTTTTCCTTTTTTTAAAAAAAAACTATCTACATGAAGCCTGTACTTAATTAGCACAATAAAATAATCAAATTAGAAGGCAGGGACAAATACAAAAGGGTACACCTTCTGGTATGAATGACAAAGGCCATACAGTGGTACCTCTGGTTATGAACTTAATTTGTTCCTGAAGTCCGTTCTTAACCTGAAACCGTTCTTAACCTGAGGTACCACTTTAGCTAATGGGGCCTCCTGCTGCTGCCGCACCGCCAGCGCACGATTTCTGTTCTCATCCTGAGGTAAAGTTCTTAACCCAAGTTACTACTTCCGGGTTAGCGGAGTCCGGTGTTTGTAATCCAAGGTACCACTGTAGTTTCTCCCCATATACAAATTCAAATACATGCAGGTATGGACTACTCTAGTCTAATTTGAACAGGAAAAAGTGGATTAGCAACTAAATGATGCCCAAATGCAGAAAAGTTCTATATCAGGGGTCTTTCTTCTGCCGCATCTCACAGGGCAACCTCAATCCTCCTGTCTTTTGGTCTGGGTCCCACAGATACAGGAAACATCTTTTAGAAGAAGAAAGAAAGGGGGGAGGAGAATTTGTGACTCTTAAACGATTCTGGGAACCTTACTTCACTTTTTTTAAAAATGAAAAACTAAGTGGGGAAAATTAAATCAGTTACATAGTTGCATTCTTTGGCATAATTTTTCTTCTCCTTCGCTAGTTCCTCCATGTGTGGAAAGAGAAGTGTTTATTTAATGTCTAATAATAATTTAAGAATATTTTCTTTCAGAAAGCTTCTGCCGTCCTTAAATGTTCCACAGTGCCAATTTCAGCAGAAACGTGGAGAAGAGCAGTTTATTGCCATATTGTCTTCTGCATCTCTAGGATTATTAGGAGATGAGAGGTTGGTTATAACCCTGCAGGCTCACCTGCTTGCTCTCCTTATCCCTTGACTAGAATTGCCAGGCGTGTTTGAAATGTTTGGGGATATCGAGGACACATTAGAGGGCTATGAAGTTAACGCAGCAGGTGACATGGGACTTCAAAGCCCACAAGGCAACAACGACAGAAGTGAGAGTAGCTCAGTTGGTAGAGCATGAGACTCTTAATCTCAGGGCCATGGGTTTGAACTCCACATTGGGCAAAATATGCTTGCATTGCAGCAGGTTGGAATTCTATGATTCTATGAAAGGCCACAAGCCTTGGTAAGCACACATGGAGGTAAACCTCATGGAAACAATGGAATTTATTTCCAAGTAAGAATGGTTAGGAGTTACTGTGTGTACATGACAAAGGGAAAGGTGAAAGAACTGCAAATTAAATATCATTCCACAATATGCAAATTTATAATAATAATAATAATAATAATAATAATAATAATAATAATAATTCCCTGCCTTTTCCCCAGATGGGCATCTTACAGATAAAGTAAAAGCAACTCTTGGCACCAGTGGGCTTCCTTTGGTCACCTACAGCCCACTGCCATTCTCTATCTCTCAGTCTAACCAACCTCACAAGGTCGTCGTGAGAAATGGAGGGAGGGGTCACAAAGTATGCCGCCCTGAGCTCCTTGGAGGAAGGGTAGGCTAAAAATAATAATGAACAGATAATGTTTGATATTGTCTCTGTTTTTCTCTAGTAACAACAAGGGACTTACGCAGATTAAGCTACAGGGAAGGCATTCTACATCATCAGGTCCCAACATGAATTTTGTCAGGCAGCTCAGGAGTGGCTCCATAACTGGCACCGCACAGCAGTTAGCCTGACTACAGCATAGGCATGATTGAGAATAGTGATGCTGCACTACATGTGAGCTTAAACTGAGGTAATAATAGCAGCCAATGTCTTTTGCACCCAAGCTGCAAGAAGAGTACAGTGGTACCTCGGGTTACAAACGCTTTGGGTTACAGAGCGTGTTCTCATTAAAAGAGAGCACGTGTTGCGGTGGGGGCCAGACAAGACACCCCGCTGTTGCTAGGCATGTTTGGGATGGTTGGCCCTGGCAGGGATTGGTAGACTGAGTTGCTGGGGTAATTTTGATGTTGCCAATTTGGGGGTGGGAACAGAGGTTTTTTAAGCAGTGCACACTGCGATCTGCTTTCTCTTTCGCTGTGTGCACCGGATCACCCACCCACCCTCCCTTGATTTGGGTCTTATGCGTTGATTTTGCTATGCCTGTCATGGGGTCGTCTGCCATTGGGGCAGGGGCCTGGTAGGAATTTTGTCCATCTGGCGGATTGGCTGGTGCCATTTGATTTTTGCCTACTGCGTAGCAAATCGTCACAACTTGTAAGGTTGCGGTTAGGCATTGGTTAAAATTGGTTGGAGGAGGGGTAAAGATTGGCTGGGCCTGCCACTCCAATGTTGCTGCTGCAAGGGAATTCCATTAAAGGAATTCAGGGGTTTGCCATCCTTTCGTCCAAACCCCTGGAATCGGGTTTGGGCTATGTAAGCCCCTGGGACCATGCGGGGAGAAGCTGAGGGCCTGTGTCGCAGCTCCAGTTCTCCCCAATATTGTTTCCCCTCACTGACTTACGCTGGAATCCGGAAGTCAGTTCTGTCCCCAAGGCGGGGGGACAGATAGTCCTAACCAATGCCTAAGCAACCACGCACATCCATGTATGTTAATAAAGTTGTGGCCAAAATTATGCCAAAAACCTGAAACAAAAATTCTATGTGATGTGTGAGTTATTGTGGTAGGGGTGTCTTGGGGACCTCAACACACAAACACTTCAGGTTACAAACTCCGCTAACCCAGAAGTAGTACCTCAGGTTGAGAACTTTGCCTCAGGATAAGAACGGAAATCGCGCGCCAGCAGCGTCAGCAGGAGGCCTCATCAGCAAAAGCGTACCTCAGGTTAAGAACGGTTTTGGGTTAAGAAAGGACCTCCGGAATGAATTAAGTTTGTAACCGGAGGTACCACTGTACCCTTAGTCTGGGATGGGGGTATATCTGGTGCTTATTCCACATGACTACAATTAAGGATTATCAGTATACAACCTGAATTCTTGATAGGGGACCCTAACATTGTAAGAAGGTTCTGCTAGTAACACCAAGCAGCAGCTCCAAAAGACACTATAATTACTCTCAGTTCAATGTCGGGAGGTGGGGGGGGGGTGATCAGTGAAATATATATTGTGTTATTTTCTTTTCCTCCTTTTTTGTGTTGGATGGGTATAACACCCAAGAAGGGGTCTGGCTTGTTCTCTCTGGCATTAGAAGGCAGAGGAAATGAGAATGAAATCCATTTCCAAGCTGACATGAATTACAGATCCTGGAAGAGCATTAGAGAGTGGCAGAAAGCACACAACAACAATGAGGAGATCCTCAGGGGATATTGGAATGATATAATTCCATTACTTTGACTTTTTATGGTGCTTCGTCACCATCAAGGGCCTGGAGGCAGCACTGTAACAAGAACCTAAAACAAGTGCAGAAAAAAAATATCCCGTTTCAGCATATCCAAGTAAATAAGACGATCGGCAAAGCAAAGTAGAAGGGATGCCAAAATACCCCACACACTGCACCCTCTAATACACAATAAATAACAGTCAACTGCATGTTCAGAGTACCACACATCCATGGCCCAGTCTGAAATTGGCAACACACCTCATCTCACCATTACTATAAAATATTTCACACTGAGTCCTGGATTTAAATTTTCAAAGCCTGATATGTTTTCCTGGCTTCTCAGCCCAGCCAAACTAATGGATTTAATCGAAAGATACAGCTGGGAGGAAAATCATCTTTCAGTGAGAAAGAAGGATTTCTGACAGTGCCACAGAATGTTCCGGAGAGGGTGCCATTTGCCTTCTTCCACAGTCTTCACCTTTGTGTGCCATGAAGAAAAATGAGCCCCTGCTCCAGTCCAGAACAGGCGGTATTCGTCCTGACTTTTTGCATCAGGCATAGCGAGGTTTGGAGGAGTTTACAGAAAGCTCAGATGACGCTGTGTGTGTGTGTGTGTGTGTGTGTGTGTGTGTGTGTGTGTGTCCATATTCCAAATTATATCCTGCTGTTTGACAACCAGTTCCCCAAGGAATCGTAGTTCTGTGAGGCGTAAAGCATGGTTCTTTGAGGGAAGCAATGCACTTTGAATGTGCTTTACAAGTATGGTGAATATGCAGCCAGAGAAACAAGGGGATAGAAGGTGTATTCATTGTTGTCATGGTAAACGCAAGAAGAGGCAGAACGGGCCTTTTCCCAGCCATGGCAAGGCTTTGCCAGGCAAGGATTGCTGGAGAAGTGGGTTGGAGGCTAGTGACAGGCACCCAAAGCTGAGAACTCCAAAGGGTAGTCAGAACAAAATGGAGGCAAGCTGGTGCCTTCTGGCAACTGTTTTGAGAGGAAAGACTCCAAATGATAGTTTGTCCTACCTGAGCCAATAGGGTGTGTGTGGGTGTGGGTGTGTTTGCCATAATCTCTTTATACATGCACAGGGAGACTGATGATGCACACTTTTCTGGTCCTACCCCTACAATCCAGCTGTTCAGCACAGCATCTGTAAAGGGAGCCTGTGACTGGACTACAAAATGATCGTGAGTTCTAATTTTCAGATATTGTCATTTGTGGTGGGGCCAGCAGAGCCCATTGGCATGATCCCACATTCACTGCATGTGGACAATGGCTCTGGTCTCATCCCTCCTTCTGAATCTACAAGGTGGAATTGATTTTTCTCATTGGACAGAAGAGGAGGAACACAGATAACTCACCATCATTGTGGACTCACGTTGTTGCTTTACATATATTCTAAGGATTAAAAAACCCAAAAGCCCCTTGATATGGCAGACCTGCCTCAGCACAGGCTATAACCCTGAAGAGCCATTTTGGTGTAACTGTGGTTGAAGACTTTCCATATCGTTCATTTTGTGGTTATGCAAAGTGTTTGGCTGCCTCAGGGCTCAGAATGTGAATCTGGATCATCTGTTAATTAATTCACAGCTAATTCACTGCAGAAATTGTTGACTCCAACAGTTTTGGGGTGAGGTTTCTGTCTGGTGAGCACAATCTTGCCGGTTGGAACTCTGCACAATGAAGAGCTTTTAATAATGTCTATTTTTCCATTCTCCGTATTTAGAAATGTGCCCATGGCCAATTCTTTAACAATCTCCTTTAAACATATTGGATTAGAACCTTATCCACTCCAAATACTGACAAAGTGGATTGTTTATTCTTTTTTTCTGGTTCTCATTATTTGCCTTCTATTTTGCCTTGGGTGAGAACGAAATGGTCTTTTGTCGTCTTCTTGGAGCTGTTTTCAATTGCACACGTTTCCATAACGGCCAGGAGATTCTGAAGCACCTGATCTCTTTTTAAACCTCAGCTAAAAGGCTAATATTTTACAAGAAGTTTCAGGGAAAATCTATTGTCTTTCAGCAGAATTCACATTAGGTATTTGGCTATTGATATTCAGCTGTGTCCAACTCCAAGAGAAGGGCTCAAGTCCTATGGGGAGAACAATGTCCCTTTGAGGGGGAAGGACTCTTGGGGAAGAAGCCATAGATCAAGCAGTAGTGTACATGTTATGAAGTCTCAGGCATAGCTGACAGCTCTATCTCCAGGTAACAGGGCTATAAGAGGCTGCTGAGTTACATCCTTTAGATAGCCTGCCTTAGCATGTGACAGTTCCAATTGTGTCCTCCAAATCATGAAGAGCCACGTGTTGCGGTGAGATCACCAAACTGCCTTCTTGTTGCTGGGGTGGGCTCATTTGGATGACCTCACTGTTCGCCCCTGTGTTACTGGGGCAGATTTCTGTCAGTTGGGGTTTGATTGGCACATAAGTGGCTATTTAAGGGGCTGCACGCGGCGAAGTACTTCCTCTTTCGCATCGGGCAGCGGATCTCCCGCCCTCCCTCCCTATAATTTTAGGTTGTGTTTTTGACCTTGTATCCCTGTCTAGGGGTCATCTGTTTTTGGAGCAGGGGCCCGGTAGGAATTTTGCCACTTGGCTGATTGGCTGGTGCCATTTGGTTTTTGCCTACCGTGTAGCAAATCGTCACAACTTTGTAAGGTTGGCAGTTAGGCATTGGTTCATTTTTTGGTGGAGGGGATTATGGATTGGCTGTGCCTGCCCCTCAATTTGGTTGCTGCTGCTAGGGAATTCCCTTAAAGGAATCCAGGGGCTTGATTTGCTCTGTCTGATCCCCTCTCAGGGGTAGGGCCACGCCAGAGTTCCTGGGAACATCTGGGGTGAATTAAGAGGCAGAAATCCACCTCTGTGCTCCCCCAATATGTTTTCCCTTACTGACCTCTGGAGGTTCCAGTTGTCAGTCCTGTTCCTGCCGGCGCAGGTTCAGGTAGTCCGAACCAATGCCTAAGCAACCATTCACATGCTGTAAACGATAAAGTTGTGGCCAAATTAATGCTAAAAATCCTAAACAAATCTTCTGTTTCCTGTGTGATTTATTTTGGAGGAGGTTTGGGGGTCTTCACACACAAGTTCAGCAACTTCTTCAGTTTACTACATTTTAAATCACAATTATAAGTGGCCTGTGCTTTAGAAGCTGCCAAAAAGAGTGAATGCATACGTGCTAACATTTGCAAGCAACAAGAGCACCTTTTTGATTTTCAGCCTGCAAATCTCTCATATATGTTCCATTTTAAAATTAAGGCACGTCTGAAATCTCTCCATCTCCCTCCTTCCCCCAAGATTCTTCTTTCACATATTAATATTGTCAGTGTGGGAGATAATGCAGAAGAAAAACTGAATCTGCATTCCAAGCAAGGAAGATTCTGATCTGTCTCGGAATGTAAACATCGCTAAAGTTGCATCTCTCCACTATTCTGCCGAGTTTCCTTCAAGCACACAGACACAAAAATGATGGTGAATAGCATTTGTGCCAAATGCTTTAATTGGAAACATAGTTGTGGTACATTTAATTAGTGCTGTTCTCCATCTGAAACAGTCTCCATTTCTTTCATTTTTTTTAAAGGAAAGTGTTTCTATGTAAACACTGAGTGCCAAACCAAAAACTTCTATTTTGCTTCTTTGCTTCCAAATACAATTAAATCAAGTATGCTATATAGTCTAGTTAATTTGCATGCATATGCTGGCCTTCTCATTAGAATAGCTTTACGTTTCTCTTACATAACATACTTTCCTTTTTGCTCTTTTCCTTGTATTGCAGAGGCTTTCTGTGCATATGTATCTATCCATCTGCCCAACCACATCCTAAGGGACCCAGGGAGAGAGACAGAGACAGAGGGAGAGAATCTGTTTTATGTCTCTGCAAGTTGTTCCACATCTTCTCTTCCCAGTCCCACAGTGTAACTGAAAACCTATTAATTTATGTTCTGCAGCATGTATTCCGATCCACACTAATTAAGAATGCCCTTCTCCTCATCCTTGACCACATGCCTGCAGGGCTATAGAAGCGGAAGCAATGAGGTTCCCTTTTTTGGCACATCCCTCCCTTTCTCTGAGGTTCTCTGCACATTTGGGACCCTCTGTGGTTATCTCAACAATTTTGACAAGGATGTTTGTGGCCGGAGTTTCATAGCTTGAAGGTGACAAAATGAGTAAAAAATAAATCTGTTCACAAATATTTTTAAGCAAGCTGTGAAACGATCCATTTTATAATTACGTTTTCCTTCACAGAGGAATTTTCCAGTAACAGCTAAATTTATCTTTAGCAACCTTTTCCTCCCTTTCCCCCGTTTTCAGGCGGTCAAGGGTTTTCATGTGGCTGAATTATACATGTAAGCTAGCTCGAAGGCCCCTTTAAAACTGGAAACGTCATTTGGGGAGGGACCGCTGAGATCAGAGAAGCAGCAGTGGAGAGAAGAAGCAGATAATAGATGAGATTCTAGTGAAGAAGGTGCTGCCAGTGAGATGGGGAGCCAGGTACCAGCCAAGGCAACAAGAAATATCTAAATCCTCTAAGGAGCCATCCTAGATCTCATAGTCATTTATTCCCCTTACAGTGGTACCTCAGGTTAAGTACTTAATTCGTTCCGGAGGTCCGTACTTAACCTGAAACTGTTCTTAACCTGAAGCACCACTTTAGCTAATGGGGCCTCCCAATGCCACCGCACCACCAGAGCACGATTTCTGTTCTTATCCTGAAGCAAAGTTCTTAACCTGAAGCACTATTTCTTGGTTAGCAGAGTCTGTAACCTGAAGTGTATGTAACCCGAGGTACCACTGTACTTGAGATGGCACATTCTTACCATTTATATACAGTATTTATTTGAAAGCTTATAGAATGGGCTAGCAGTGAGGCTCTTTAGAACTTTAGTAAGATTGCATATGCACAGACTGGGGAGAGGCAAAAGGTCTTTGTTCAATCCCCAGTACAGTGGAACCTCGGGTTACGTACCATCCTCCTTACAAATGCTTCAGGTAATGAGCTCCGCTAACCCAGAAGTAGCGAACTGGTAGCGAACTTTGCCCCGGGATGCGAGCGGAAGTGGCGCACTGGCGGCGCGGTGGCAGCAGGAAGCTACATTAGCGAAAGCGCCTCATGTTAAGAATGGTTTCAGCTTAAGAATAGACCTCCGGAATGAATTACGTTTGTAACCGGAGGTACTACTGTATCTTGAATTTTTAGGAAGGAAGGAAGGAAGGAAGGAAGGAAGGAAGGAAGGAAGGAAGGAAGGAAGGAAGGAGGTGATTTGAAATACCTCTGATAGAGACTCCAGAAACCTGCCTCCAGTCAGAATAGACAACACTGGAGTACAGTGGTGCCCCGCAAGATGAATGCCTCGCAAGACGAAAAACCCGCAAGACGAAAGGGTTTTCCGTTTCGGAGGCGCTTCGCAAGACGAATTTCCCTATGGGCTTGCTTCGCAAGACGAAAACGTTTTGCGAGTCTCGCCATTTCCCCCCCGCTTTCCCCCCCTTTTTTCACAGCCGCTAAGCCGTTAATAGCCTTTTAACAGCTTAGCCGCTAAGCCCGCTAAGCCGCTAATAGCGCTAAATCGCTAATAGCGCTAATCCGCTTAGCCGCTAATGGGGTTGCTTCGCAAGACGAAAAAACCGCTAGACGAAGAGAATCGAGGAACGGATTCTTTTCGTCTTGCGAGGCACCACTGTAGATGGATTCTGACCTAGTACAAGGCAACTTCCTACCTGCTCAAATAGCTCAGTTGGTAGAGCATGATCCTCTTAATCTTAAGATTGTGAGTGCAAGGCCCACAATGAGCAAAAGATTCCTGCCTTGCAGGGGGTTGGACTAGAAGGCCCCCGAGGTCCCTTCCAACTCTTCAAGTCTATGATTCTATGATTAAAAGGAAGCAACCCACATTTGCCTCTTTGCACCAAACCAGACCAAGGCACTGGTTGGAATATTTTCCTATGAATGCATCTTGGAATGTAGGGCACTAGGGAGTGGCAGCTGCTGTTAAAAGCCATGACTGGCAGTAGGAACCAGCAGCTGCTGGGTTCATCCATAACCTCCAACATTTCTCCAATGAAAATAGGGATATCCTAAGGAATGGAGGGAGTGGGACATTTCAAATCAGAAACTGGGACAGCTTCTGTAAATCCAGGACTGTCCCTGGAAAATAGGGACATTTTGTGCCTATATATATCTGTCCCTAATCAGAACATACTTTTCTTCCGACAAGGGATGGTGTGTTGGGATCCTGTGATGCTTGAGGATGCAACTAGATGTAAGAGAGACCCGACTGCATATTTAATTTGGGTTTAATAGTTTATAACATACAAAAAAGACAAAGGTGCTTCGTACAAAACAGCAGCATCAAAACAGTAATATCTTCAGCAGACCGAAGAAGCTACATGGCTATTCAAAGCAAGCTTAGACCACAAAAAGAAACAGACTCAAGCAGAAAAAGCTGGAACCTAAAACCTGAAAAATGATCTGGGGGGAAAAGGCACTGCAAGAAGACATTTTCAGAGAAGCCCACTTTGGGAATAAACATTCTTCATACCTTCCCAGAATCACAACAGAGAGAAGGGATGAGGGAAAGGATGAAAAAGAACAGGAGCTGTTATATGTAAATACCTCAGATGTTCTCTGAGCAAGTTTGTATAAATTTGCAGAATTAAATGATTGCAGGTTTTGTGTTCTGCTTACTAGTCCCTTCTTTCTTCATCGGCCTCAGTAAATTCTCACTTCAAATTAATCCTAGTGCTTCCACAAGTTTCCCTCCCCCCTTAAGCAAAATAAATGTTTTTCCCCATTCCAACCTATATCAACATTTCAGTAGACATGCTTTCATTTAAAAAACACCTTTTAGCTTTCAACTAAATGAGCACAGAATTTGTCCCCCAAAGTGTCGCCATTTTGTGTGCATAGCTTGTGTTCCCAGATCTTGTCATGACCATGTTGAGCCCTTGGAGAAGCTGGGCTTGAACTAAATGCCTTTTACTTCAAAAGGAAGCACACTTGCTACTGGACCACACGTGTCCATTTGGCATAGAAATCCATTCTATATAGATCAAATGTCAGATATCCACACTCAGCAGATCTTAAATAACTTGTACGGAGTTCCACACAGGAGTCCAACTGACTCTAATAAAGTGTTTGACATGTGGAAGACTTGCAAGATCAAGTCAATGATATCTGATATTGGAAATTTTGTTTTATAAGCCCATAGCAGACTTTTTCCCCCATGGCTTGGCTTTGAGAATAATTGAAAAAGTGCTCAACAATTATTTTAAAAAGCTCTCACAAAAGGAAAAAGCACAGCTGTTCAATAAAAAATATTTATGATTGGCAATTTTGAAGTGTTCTATAATTTACATTTTAGCAGAATTTGCAAAGGCAAACTAACAACATTTTCTATTATTATTACTATTACTATTATTATTATTATTAAAATCTGTGCCAAGTATGTGTTTCCATCATCTCAATTCATGCACAACATGGTTTTTTGGGCGAGGATGCAGATGAAAAATCCAAAACAAAACCCAAAGCAAGTTCAGCCCTTGATAGCATGGAACTGAAAAGTTAACCTACATTTGACTTCTTATTTTATCAATTTTGGGGACCTGAAATGGATGCAAAAAGCCAGTGGCAGAGCAGAGTTTAAGATACAAGAATGAACAGTATCAGAGTCCATGGAAGGCATTTGTGTGCCAGGCCCTGGAATGGGCGAATGCCGCCAACATTAACAATAATTTTTACATTAATTTGTTGTATTTCTATTCCATTAAGGAAAAAAATATGTATAAACCATTAAAGCAGCCAATGCTTTAAATTAAATAGCTGGAGCTAATCTTCAGCCCAGGTATTAGCATGTTATTTCAAGCACTGACTGAATACCACTCCTGAAATATTGGTTCGCTGTTTTCAGCTTGTGAGCTTGTATCATAATAATGGTGGACAGTCCTTTCACATGCCTAAGAAGAACCTCTAGTACATCTCTGTGTGAAATAATGCAGTTAGTAACATTGTTTACAGCCTTCTGTTGGCTGTTTTAAAAGTTCCACTTTGGAAACTGGAAATAGTATTTATTGGGATACAGGCTGCCGTGTATATGTGCATATACAATTCATCTGTGGAAGGTATGCTTGTGCTCATTCCTCCTGGTAGCTTCACATCTCTGCTCTTATAAAACTGTCAGTTTTTCTATTGAAGACCTGCCTGTTTTCCTAGAATTTTTCAGGAATGTTCCTCAGTGGTTGCGTTTATTGTTGAGATGGAATATGTGCTACATTTGGTTATATGCTGCAATCGGGTTCTTTTCCTGTGGGTTTGCTTTTGAATTACAGTGTGCTTTTAAATTATTAAAGGGAGCTCTGGTTTGCAGCTACTTCTGAAATAAGGCCACCATGTGTGAGGGGCCCATATGGCAGCTTGCAGGACTCCTGTCT
This sequence comes from Podarcis muralis, assembly GCF_964188315.1. Lineage (NCBI taxonomy): Eukaryota > Metazoa > Chordata > Lepidosauria > Squamata > Lacertidae > Podarcis > Podarcis muralis. The sequence goes on along the minus strand of NC_135657.1, from coordinate 48,950,102 downwards.
TGACAGATGGAGTGGAAACCAAGGCAAGCAGGAATTTGATGGGCTACTGTACTTCTCCTGGCAACAGAGCCTTTGTTGCTTCCTGTGGGTGAGACTTAAGTCCATGAAGAACTTCAGCATTTCTGTCCTTTTCCACTGAAGACAAGGGACACCTGCAAGGTGGTCACTCAGAAATAGGAAACAAGGACATTTATATGCTTGCACTGAATGCTAATGTACTGTTGCCAGATCTGTCCCACCATTTGGTGCTACTCTGAAGCTACTCTTCTACCAAACCAGTTTGCAAAGTATATGCCTACTGATATTCTCCCTGCTTCATCAGTACAGTGGTACCTCGGTTGTCAAACGTAATCCATTCTGGAAGACAGTTCAACTTCTGAAACGTTCAACAACCGTGGCACAAAGGGTTGGCTGCAAAGTCAGTGGAGAAAATTGGGGGGAAATGCAGAGGAAGCTGTTTGACTTCCGAGGCACGTTCAAAAACGGAAGCAATTACTTCTGAGTTTTCAGCATTTGAAAACCAAAACGTTCAGCTTCCGAGATGCTTGAAAACCGAGGTAAAAAAGGTAAAGGTAAAGGGACCCTGTATTAACTTCTGTGTTTTAGGAGCTGAGGGGGTAGAATCTGGAAAATTCCCAGTTCAATCACTCTGTTTCATCTGAATTGGGCAAAGTGGTTCAGGTGCTAGCCTAGTTCTTGAAAGTGGTGGCAGGCTGGATGCGAAACAATAGTTTTTATTTAAATTTATATACTGCCCTTCACCCAAAAATCACAGGGTGATTTATAGCATAAAAATACAAAATGAAAACACAAGATACATAATATCAGTGGGAGGATTTTCTGGAGGGATGCAGGGGTATGCATACCCCTAAACATTTTGTGAATCTAAGTTTGGTCTCAATGAGGGGCAGTATTTCAATATGAGTAGGAAAATGAGAGTACCCTTAAACATTTTTTAAGGAAAAAAAGCACTGCAGAATATAATAATGAAACCATAAACAATACCCCCCAAAAAAGAAACACATTTACAAGCTATGTTTTCACCTGGCATATCCTTACATATCTTTAGGTGCCAGGAGAGAGTATTCCACAAACAAGGAGCCACTGCAGAAAAGACCTCTCATGAGTGCAGGGTCTGGGTTGGTTCATATGAGGAGAGACAGTCTTGAGGTATTACATTCCTGAGCTGTTAAAGACTTTATAGGTCAAAACCAGCACTTTGAATTTGGCCCAGAAACTCATTGGCAGCCAGTGCAGCTGGGTAGTTGGGCCAGGATTGGTTTAATGTGCTCAAAACCATCTTGCTCCTGTGAGCATCCTGGCTACTGAATTTTGCACCAGCAGATGTTTGTGAACCATCTTCAGAATCATCTCTCATGTATAACATGTTGCAGTAATCTATCATAGATAGGCTTGCCACACGTCCGGAAAATTCTAGACATGCCAGGAAATTGGATGCCTAAAATGTCATCCTGGGGGAAATTTTGAATTTTAAGAGATGTCCAGAATTTCCTGTATGTATTTTCTGCTGAGCAGCGGAAGGAATGTCCCACCTTATGTAGGACACCCAAATACACTGAAAATACAGTGGTACCTCTAGTTACGAACTTAATTTGTTTCAAAGGTCCATTCTTAACCTGAAACTGTTCTTAACTAGAGGGATGCTTTCACTCATGGGGCCTCTTGCTGCTGCGCTGCTGGCACACGATATCTGTTCTCATCCTGGGGCAAAGTTCTCAACTCGAGGTAACTCTTCCAGGTTAGCGGAGTTTGTAACCTGAAGCATTTGTAACCTGAGGCGTTTGTAACTCGAGGTACCAATGTAAATCGTTTCTTCCTGACATATAGGCTGCCTATGTACAAACCAAATAGAAAAAGGTGCGTGGGAGGAGCTGAACTTTATCCCATTCTGAATGTAGCTCACAGTAACTCATGCATCAAGAATCCACGTGGCAAAACTGTAATGTTTGCATGTTAATTGCCCACTTCAGATTCAGGTAGTGGAGCAACATATGTGACTCTAATTGATGCAACCTCAGCTTCCCATGAATACAAAATGAAAATGGTAGTAGCAACCTATTTCAAAGGTTTCTTGTGATACTCGAAGCTGATAAAAATGGTTAACTCAACCTTTCTCTTTTTGTGTGATATATTGACAATGTCTCAGAGACAAACTATGAGTTGACAAGCCTCTTTATATACAGTACGCCAATTTGGCTAGCTCCTCTGCATTTGTTTCATAATGTAAACTTTCATACAGTGAAATGAAAACAGATGTGGGGGGGGGGGAATTCCATCACTCAAGTTTCTGAACAGTGACCTTCAAAAATATATATGTAATGACTGTGTATTGGCAAAAGGGGGGCATAGGTGCTCTGAGAAAGTTGTTTCTTCTATAATTCTGTGTTAGCACTCTCCAAAGTTTCATATTTTTTAACAAGGATTACACTACACTGAATTTGTTGTCCCAAATGACCATTAAGAATGATGGTGGTTAGTACTCTACAATCTGAGAGTATGTGATAATGACTAATACTTGTCATATATCCAAAATTATGCGGGCCAAACATTTGTACACTAACCAATTTGGCAAGTATTTCCAGTGCCAAGAAACAGCATTACTGTATTCAGTATGTTGTACTTTAAGAATAGTATGCTTGCATTATCAGTTCCTATCCGCATTTGGATTTCTTTAATGTCATGAGGGATAATTAAGAGCACAGCAAAGAAAAGCATATTAATGATTTCCAATGATGATAGGTCTACACATTGTCCTGATTTTTTTCAGGCTCCCTCTCTGTGTGCCAAGATTTTTAACATTATAATATATTTTAACAAATATATTCTCAAACACAACATACTTAATTATTGTTTGTTTAGGTTTTAGGTAACAGTGCTGCTTCAGCTGTTGAACATGTAAGCTATTCTTGGTCACATCTGGAACATCTGCAGAGCGAGTTCCAATGGATAGAAGAAGATTGCTCATAGTAGAATACTATGTAGAATACTCGTTCATTTAAAAAAAGCAGATAGCTGGATATGTGACCACTTCTAGCTCTTTTCAGGTGATCTGCCTAGAGTAACAGGGTTTTCATTTTTATTGTTGAAGCTGAACAAGACTAGCTCTAGAACAGGATGGATGGGAGACTACCTGTTAGCCGTTTGTGCTCTCCTAGAATTGAACTTATAAGTGTGACTGTGCAGGTAGAAGTAGCTGTGAGATTGGCTGCTGAGTCTTTTCAGGATCAGGTCTATGGCAGTATTGGTTCTACGGTAGAGCCAGAAACAAAGTTTCTGAAAGAAAACAACTTGCTTTGTGGTACAAGGAATCCTGTGGACAAGTCTACCTCCCAGCTCTTTCCACTCCCATGTGCAGAGATTGCTGGGAGGCCAAGCCCAGTGAGGCCCAGGCAGTCTTTGGTATAACTCAACTCAGCTTAGTGGGGCAAGAATCATGCATTTCCCTATCCTATGCTAATGGAGAAATTGTTTTGCTTTATCTGGATTTGTGGGTTTTTGCAGGGTGGCAGCCAACTCCTGGCTAACCAATACAGTGGTACCTCGGGTTGCATACTCCTGGCTAACCAATACAGTGGTACCTCGGGTTGCATACGCTTCAGATTACATACGCTTCAGGTTACAGACTCCGCTAACCCAGAAATAGTACCTCAGGTTAAGAACTTTGCTTCAGGATGAGAACAGAAATCGTGCTCCAGCGGCGCGGTGGCAGCGGGAGGCCCCATTAGCTGAAGTGGTGCTTCAGGTTAAGAACAGTTTCAGGTTAAGAACGGACCTCCAGAACGAATTAAGTACTTAACCCGAGGTACCACTGTATATGTTTTGAAAGCATAAGATTTTTCTTTGTCGGGCTGAGATTAGTTTCTGATAATGCATCGACTTTAGTGTCGTGCAGGCATCCTCGGCCCTCCAGCTGTTTTGAGACTACAATTCCCATCATCCCTGACCACTGGTCCTGTTAGCTAGGGATGATGGGAGTTGTAGTCCCAAAACAGCAGGAGGGCCAAGTTTGGGGATGCCTGCTGTAGTAGATTGTGAGGTTAGCACAGTTGGTTGGAGCATGGTGCTGAAAACCACAAGGTCGCAGGTTTGGTCCCCATTTAGGGACAACTGCCTATTACTGCCTGGCAGGGGGTTGGCCCAGATGATCATAGCTGTCGATTTTCCCTTTTCTTGCGAGGGATCCTATTCGGAATAAGGGAGTTTCCCTTAAAAAAAGGAAAACATTGACAGCTATTCAG